>NC_133121.1:137468356-138075022 GCF_033568475.1 Henckelia pumila
AGCTCAAAGAATATCTCGAAAAGATTTTGGTCAGAAGTCTGTGGATACAGCTTGTCGTGCAGTTGGAATTGAGTATGACTTTAAGGGAGTGGTTCTAACTATGACTTCCTATGAGATTCTCATGGAAAGAGGCCAAACCTTTAAATTCTTTCATGTTTTTGGGCTGTATTAATTTCTATTTTGAATGAATGAAAGAGATCACCTAGCCAAATTTGATTCCAAAATTGAAAAAATGATTGAGTTTACTAGACTGGATATTGCTTTGAATAATCATGCATGTAAGAGATGTTTAATATGAGGAACTGGAGCGATTTATAGAAATCTATTAATGTAGATTTTGATGATTTTGTGCAGATATCAAAGGAAAAACTACTAAGGATGATCTTGCTGGAAATTTTTAAGTCCATTGAAAGATTCACAGGTGTGTGCCTCTGATGTTGCAACATCAAGCACAACCTCTGGGTCCAACAGTGACTGAACCTGAGAAATAATCAACCAAGCGATGATGATGGGTTTTGATAAATGAATGGTAAGGACATTTCAAGCAAAATACAAAAAGAACCATCCCATACATCACAGATTTATTGAAGATGCTTCTGGAACAAAGTGCAAACTCGAATGAAGGACAAAGTGGAATACCGTCAAGGTGATTAGTTAGTATGATCGAGTTTCCCATGTCCACAAACAGGTAATGGTTGATTGAATTATCATCTTGAAATTGGCTTCAAACGAGGTAAGGTTGATAAAACCTTTTTTATTCATAAGTACAAAGGTGAAATACCTGTTTACCAAGTTTTGTGGATGACATCATTTTTTTGTGCTTCTTCTGATCAAAAGCATGTTGATGGATTTTTTTGAATACATGTCTTCCATCTTTTGAATCTGGAAGCATGGTAGTTTGAGTTGAGTTATTCTCTTGGTTTTGAAGTGTTGAAGAAAATGCATGATGGGATTGTTCTGTCCCAAAGCAAGTATGTTGAAAATTTTTGGTGAAAAAGTTCTGTTATGAGAATACTAAACAGCATGAAAACACCAATGGGATCTAATGAAAAGTTAGGTAAGAATGGTGTTTTGCGGCCCGGTGTTGTCCAACACCATGTACCACATCATGATTGGAAGTTTTTTTTGTACTTAACGAACAATTTATGTTGATGATCATGGTTTTAGTGTGTGTTTAGTGTGCTAGGTACTCAATCTCGATCCAAGAGGTAACCCATCGTAAAAGTTGTTATGCAGAATTTTGAAATATGTTTCTGGGTTACACATTGGATATTGTGGATTGTAGTATACTAGGGATACCAATCTTGTTGGTATTTGGTTGTGTTGAGTTGTGCTGGGGATTTTAATGATAGTAAAAGCACTATGGAGGGTGTTGTTGTCTTGGAGATAGAACTTTTTGTGTAACACCCGGTATTTTTAAATACGTAAATCCGCATGCATAATTAGGATATTTAATTATTTAAATGTTAGATTTATGGGTTAAATAATTATGTGAATTATTTGTGCATGATTTAATTTATTTTTAAGCATTTAACCCATAATTAGTAATTTTTTTATGATTTTTAGGATTTTAATTATTTGATCGCGTAGACGGGACCGTGGACGGACGAGATGACAACTTTCCACCCAAATTATTTTATTAGTCTTTTTAGAGCCCTAAAATATTATTTTGAGTTTTATTATCTCAAAATTTTAAGTATTTAATTTTATATAATTTTAGAAGTCCATTTTAATTCAAAATTAGCCAAAATATTGACTTTTTAGTATTTTTAAAAATTCCCTTAAATTGTAATTTCGAGATTTTAAATTTAGTTATCAGATTTTAACTTTTAATTAGGAGTTTAAGTTGTATATTTTATATTTAAAACCTTTTATCTATATTGTAATTAACCTATATTTTAAATTAACACAAAAATCAAAACCTAATCTATCCCAAACCCTTAATCGATCCCTCACCCTCTTAGCCGCCTCCCTCCCTTCCATTCATCTTCTTCATCGAGCAACCCTAAGGAAGAACACCATAGCCACGTTTTTGAAGGTCCAAGGTAAGTCGTCGTCGTTCCGTCGTCCCGGAGTCGTCTCACGCCCATTTTTCTCTCCATTTTCGTTGAAAGGCATGATTTTCTTCCAATATTTTTGTAACCTATCAGATATTATATTGTGTGGATTGTGTATGCATCAAATCCTTCGATTTTTTCAGAAAATGTTTTGAGTGTTCGGACTTTTCACAAGTTCGCTCGTTTTTCATGATTCATGTTCAAATTTTTAGGCCATGGGTGCGTGCTATCGGCTGGCTAGGGTCCCTAGAGTGTCCTAGGTATGACAGGACTCGAGTGGCTCGAATGGCTCGAGCCAAACGAGCCCGGGAAGCATCTACAGCAGTCGGCCGAAGGGGGTTGCAGGTTAGGGTTTTGGGGGAAAGGCCTTCGGGTTCAGTGCTTGGGGCTGCATGGGGCCGGGGCTAGGGTCAGGTTCGGACCGCCCAGACGTGGGCTACGTCTGGGCGGCGGCGCTCCGGCCAGGGCGGCCGGAGCTGGCCGGCAGCAGGCAAGAAGGCCTGCTGCTCACGGCCGCAGCCAAGAGGAGGCAAGGGGATCGGGTTAGGGTTTTAGGCGGGGTTCGGTCGGGTCAGTAGGGTAGTGGGTCGGGTTAAGTGGGTTCGAGTCCGGGCTTGGTGGGCCGGGCTCGAGTCCTTTTTATTTTTAAAACATTTTATGAATTAATGGGTTTTTGGGCCAATTAAATTGAAATAAAATTATTTGGATTCCCAAATAATTTTATTTGGATTTTTAAAATTTTAATTAAGTTAGTACATTAATTTTATGGGCTTTTGAGCCCATAAAAGTTTATTGGCCAGTCTTGGGTTTTTGGACCCATTGGGCCAGTCTAATTGTTATGGGGCCTAGAATGTTTTATGGGCTTTAAATTATTTTATTGGGCTTAGAATAATTTTATTGGGCTTAAGTATGTTAATGGTCCAGTCTCAGTTTTAATGGGCCAGATTTAAGTAATTGGGCTTGAGTGTTAGGGCCAGCAGTCCAGTACAACCCATGAGAAATTGCATGTGTCCTGAATATATATTTAATTATTTTTGTGCATGGAAGTTATTTTTATATTTAAATGATAGTATGAAATTAAATTAAATATATATGAAGGACACACATTTTATTTAAGTACATGCATTCATGAAATAATTTTATGCATAATTAAATGTTTAAGGTTGAGCAATAATAAAAAATTTTATGTTGGAAGTTGAAGTAGTGTGACAATTTAAGGGGGATTCGTCCCCATATGTGAACTATTGAAGGGCAGTTTACTGCCAATTTAAGAGGTGATTCGTCACCGCCACGTACGTTGGTTTCCACGCTGATCAGTATTTAATGTATGATTTAAGGTTACACTACGGATACAACCATGCGATGTTAGAAAATTAATTGCTCAACAATGTTATGTATTATGTTATATAAGTTTATTTAATTTAAGTTATGTTATGTTTATGATATTTTAAGCATGCTCATTCATGTATATGTATGTATTAGTATTTAATTGTTTTAAATTATTTTAAACCCTTGTTATGTTAGCATGTTGGGCCTCTAGGCTCACTACACTGGTATGGTGCAGGTGAGTACGTTGAGGATGAGATTGTACCCACCGGAGGCGAGGATGTATGAGCGGACATGCAGTGACCCCGTGACCGTGATAGATGTCTGAGTCACATGCATGTTTTATTTATGTCTGCATGTTACATTTATTTTAAGTATTTTTTTTTCAGTGGTTGTGAGTTTTGAATATTTTATTGAATATTGTCAGTGCATGCAAATTTTAATCATTTTATTTATGCAGTATTTTTAGTTAAATGTTTGACTCAGATATTTACTTTATTTTAAAGAATGCATTTTTATTTAAGTGTTTAATTGTTTATTTATTCATTTATCTATTTTAAATCTTTTTATTTTGTGCATATATGTATGGGCATATATGTACATATTTTATTTAGTATGTATAAAAAAAAAAAAAATTTCCGCATATTTATCTATTAATTATAGAGTTAGGGTCGTTATAGTTGGTATCAGAGCACGGTCCTTGGAGGGGTCATTACTGTTATGCGAGCTCAGAAATCCACGCTACCAGTCTGTAAGTTTTAAGTGTTTATAGTATGATTTATTTATTTTTAAGGATTTAAGTTAGCATTAATTTTAAACCACTTAGTTATGCATGGCGATTTACGTAAAGAAATATGTGGTGGTGCAGAATGCCTCCGAGACCAGTTAACAGACGTGGGGGACCTCCACCTCCACCTCCACCTCCACCTCCACCTCTGCAGAACCCTCTAGCAGCATTGGAGCAGGCCAATGCGAATATGATGGCAGGGATTACTGCTCTGTTAGAGCAGCAGGCTACTCGTCCCAGGTTGTCCCATGAGGAGGACGTTGCTGAGAGGTTCCAGAAGAAGGGACCCAAGGAGTTTGTTGGTACCACCGATCCTTTGGTGGCGGAGGGATGGATTCGCTCTCTGGAGTTCATCTTTGCTTATATGGGGATCACAGACACCGACAGGGTGAACTGTGCGACGTACATGCTGAGGGGTGATGCAGCGCTCTGGTGGGAGGGTACAGCCAGAGGAGTTCACCTTCCTACACTGACATGGGCAGAGTTTAGGCGTATCTTCTACGCCAAGTACTTCACTGAGGATGTGCGCAGTCGCATGATCCGTGAGTTTATGAGTCTCCGTCAAAGGGACAAGACAGTGGTCGAGTACGTGAGTCAGTTTGAGAGAGGCTGTCGCTTTGTGCCTCTGATTTCAGATAGTCCACCAGAGAAGTTGAGGCAGTTTGTGGAGGGTTTGAGGGCGGATATCAAGCATGATGTTCGCATGGCAGACGTCCTTACTTATGAGTCTGCAGTCAGTAGAGCCTTGCGTTCCGAGGAGGGTCGGAGAGAGATCCAGAGGGAGCAGCAGGGGAAGAGGCAGTTTCAGGCTGGGTACAAGCGACCATCTTCGCAGCCTCCTGCGAAGAAGCAGTATACAGGCCGGCTAAGGGCCCGAATCAACAGCAGAGGCCACAGCAGCAGAGGCCGCAGCAGGAGAGGGGCGGGGCCCCTAATGCCATAGCTTATCCTACTTGCCCGAAGTGCCAGAAGATGCATTCGGGACCTTGCCTATTGGGAGCAGGAGTTTGCTACCACTGTAGGGAGCCAGGGCATCAGATAGCTAACTGCCCGAGGAAGAAGAACACCGCTGGTAGGGTGTTTGTGATGCAGGCCGAGGAGGTAGATCCAGACACCTCCTTGATCACCGGTATATCTTATCCCTAGCATTTTAATAATTTTTCTTTGGTTAAAAATTTAGTCTTTAATTTGGAATTATTGTTATTTGGGTTATTTAACTGCATGTTAGAATAGGAAGCATGTTTTACTTGTGATTAGAATTAAGAATTTGTAGTGACTCGTTGGGGAAAAAGTTAGTAGTGGTATGAAACTGTTGAGAATTTTCTGCGTGCAGGGGAGAATTCTAGTTGGAGGCAACTCCAAGTTTGCATTGCTAGATTCAGGGGCTACGCATTCGTTTATCTCCCTGGAGTTTATCAGGCGGGTAGGCATCACCTGAGAGTAGTGACAGTGGGTATGATGTTACTATGCCGTCAGGGCAGATTATTTCTACCTCGAAGGTTATTCGAGGACTGGAGTTGGAGCTTCAGGGACACTCCATTCGAGCAGATGTAGTAGTTTTGCCTTTGAGTGGATTCGATTTGATTTTGGGCATGGACTGGTTGACAGTCAATGGAGCTTCGATTGATTTTCGTCGGAGATCAGTGTCAGTGAGACCTACAGTGGGCGACCCGTTCACTTTTCATGCATCTCAGAGCAGTGATATTCCTCAGGTGATATCTCTTATTCAGGCGAGGAAGTTGTTGAGACGGGGTTGCCAGGGGTTTCTAGCGAGTATCGTCACGACTTCAGAGCCATCTAGCAGATCATTATCAGAGATAGAGGTGGTTCGTGACTTTTCGGATGTCTTTCCGGAGGATGTTGCAGGAATTCCACCAGTGAGAGATGTGGAGTTCGGCATCGACTTAGTGCTAGACACCGTGCCTATCTCTAAAGCACCATACAGACTTGCTCCTACCGAGATGAAAGAGTTGAAGGAGCAGATTCAGAGTTGTTAGAGAAAGGCTTTGTTCGTCCTAGCTTTTCTCCGTGGGGAGCTCCGGTGTTGTTTGTGAAGAAGAAGGATGGCAGTATGAGACTGTGCATCGATTACCGAGAGCTCAACAGGGTCACAGTGAAGAACAAGTATCCACTACCGAGGATAGAGGATTTATTTGACCAGTTGCAGGGAGCTTCAGTGTTCTCCAAGATCGATCTGCGATCTGGTTATCATCAGTTGCGTGTGAGAGATGCAGATGTGTCCAAGACTGCTTTCAGGACACGATATGGTCATTACGAGTTCTTAGTGATGCCATTTGGGATGACCAATGCTCCAGCGGTTTTCATGGATCTCATGAACCGAGTCTTTCAGCCGTATTTAGATCAGTTCATCATAGTCTTTATTGATGATATTTTGATCTATTCTAGGAGCATCGAGGAGCATAGACAGCATCTTCAGACGGCCTTGCAGACTTTGAGGGAGCATCAGTTGTATTCCAAGTTTAGCAAGTGCGAGTTTTGGCTTGAGCAGGTGGCATTTCTTGGCCACATTATTTCGAGGGATGGGATTGCAGTTGATCAGTCTAAGGTTGAGGCAGTGCAAAATTGGGGTATTCCGAAGAATGCTTCAGAGATTCGCAGTTTCTTGGGTTTGGCAGGATATTATAGGAAGTTTATCAAGAGTTTTTCCTCTATTGTAGTACCCTTGACTTCCTTGACCAAGAAGAATGTGAAGTTTATCTGGAGTTCAGCCTGTCAGAGGAGCTTCGATCAGCTGAAGGAAGCACTCACTACTGCACCAGTGTTAGCGATGATAGTACCACACGAGGAGTTAGTGGTGTACACCGACGCGTCTAAACTAGGATTAGGCGCAGTGCTTATGCAGTGTGGTAAGGTTATTGCGTATGCGTCGAGACAGCTGAAGATTCATGAGCAGAATTATCCGACGCATGACTTGGAGTTGGCAGCAGTGGTTTTCGCTTTCAAAATCTGGAGGCACTATCTGTATGGCGAGAAGTGCAAGATTTTCACAGACCACAAGAGTCTCAAGTACTTCTTCACACAGAAGGAGTTGAACATGAGACAGCGCAGATGGTTGGAGTTGGTGAAGGACTATGACTGTGACATTAGCTACCATCCGGTAAAGCTAATGTAGTGGCCGATGCTTTGAGTCGGAAGTCGTCAGTGGTATCATGTTTGACCGTACAGTTACCACTACAGAGCGAGGTTCAGAGATTTGGCTTGGAGTGTTATCCGAGTGGTCGTGCACCGAGCTTGTCAGTGTTGACGGTGCAGCCAGTTCTGCGAGATCAGATTAGAGAGGGATAGTCTACTGATGAGGAGTTGCAGCGATGGAGACAGAGAGATGAGGCTAGAGGTAATCTCTTGTATACAGTGGAGGATGGTATCGTTCAGTACCGTGGTAGGATGTGGGTACCGAACGTCGATCAGTTGAGAGCTGAGATTTTAGCAGAGGCTCACACATCTCCGTACTCCATTCACCCGGAAGTACGAAGATGTACAAAGATTTGCAGCTATTGTATTGGTGGCCCGGGATGAAGAGTGACATCGGGAGAGTGGTGTCAGAGTGCTTGACTTGTCAGCAAGTCAAGGCAGAGCATCAGCGTCCAGCAGGACTTCTTAGACCTCTTCCTATTCCGGAATGGAAATGGGAGAATATTACGATGGACTTTGGTTGGCTTACCGAGGAGTGCCAGAGGTTGCACAGCGATTTGGGTGATTGTGGATAGACTCCCCAAGTCAGCTCATTTCTTGCCGGTGAGGACTACTTATACTTTGACACAGTATGCAGAGCTTTACATCAGAGAGATTGTTAGACTGCATGGCATACCAGTGTCTATTGTGTCAGATAGAGATCCGAGATTCACATCTGCGTTTTGGAAGAGTCTGCACACAGCTTTGGGGACGAGGCTTTTGTTCAGTACAACATTTCATCCCCAGACAGATGGTCAGTCTGAGAGGGTGATCCAGGTTCTCGAGGATCTTCTGAGAGCTTGTGTCATTGATTTTTGGGGTTCTTGGGAGACTAGACTGCCATTAGTGGAGTTTACCTATAACAACAGCTTTCAGTCGTCTATAGGTATGGCTCCTTATGCAGCATTGTATGGGAGGAGATGCAGATCTCCTGTGCATTGGGATGAGGTTGGTGAGCGGATTTTACTGGGTCCTGAGATTGTGCAGCAGACAGCTGACATTGTGACTCAGATTCGAGATCGGATGAGAACTGCTCAGAGTCGGCAGAAGAGTTATGCAGATGCCAGACGACGAGATTTGGAGTTCGCTGTAGGTGATCACGTATTCCTGAAGGTGTCACCTATGAAGGGAGTAGTGCGTTTTGGCCGGAGAGACAAGCTTAATCCGAGGTATATAGGGCCATTCGAGATCTTGGAGAGAGTTGGCACGTTGGCCTACCGGTTAGCTCTACCTCCAGGGCTAGCGGCAGTGCACAACGTTTTCCATGTATCCATGCTTCGGAGATATGTCTCCAACCCGTCGCATGTGTTGGATTTCGAGCCCTTGCAGTTGCCACCAGATCTAGTGTATGAGGAGAGGCCGGTGCGGATCTTGGCTAGGGAGGAGCGGAGGCTTAGGACGCGGGTCATACCGATGGTCAGAGTCCAGTGGCTGAATCACTCAGAGGAGGAAGCTACTTGGGAGACCGAGGCAGACATGAGGACTCGCTACCCGGAGTTGTTCGGGTAAGTACTTTAATTTCGAGGACGAAATTCAATTTAAGGGGGGGAGAATTGTAACACCCGGTATTTTTAAATACGTAAATCCGCATGCATAATTAGGATATTTAATTATTTAAATTTTAGATTTATGGGTTAAATAATTATGTGAATTATTTGTGCATGATTTAATTTATTTTTAAGCATTTAACCCATAATTAGTAATATTTTTTATGATTTTTAGTATTTTAATTATTTGATCGCGTAGACGGGACCGTGGACGGACGAGATGACAACTTTCCACCCAAATTATTTTATGAGTCTTTTTAGAGCCCTAAAATATTATTTTGAGTTTTATTATCTCAAAATTTTAAGTATTTAATTTTATATAATTTTAGGAGTCCATTTTTATTCAAAATTAGCCAAAATATTGACTTTTTAGTATTTTTAAAATTTCCTTAAATTGTAATTTCGAGATTTTAAATTTAGTTATCAGATTTTAACTTTTAATTAGGAGTTTAAGTTGTATATTTTATATTTAAAACCTTTTATCTATATTTAATTAACCTATATTTTTAATTAACACAAAAATCAAAACCTAATCTATCACAAACCCTTAACCGATCCCTCACCCTCTTAGCCGCCTCCCTCCCTTCCATTCATCTTCTTCATCGAGCAACCCTAAGGAAGAACACCATAGCCACGTTTTTGAAGGTCCAAGGCAAGTCGTCGTCGTCCCGTCGTCCCGGAGTCGTCTCACGCCCGTTTTTCTCTCCATTTTCGGTGAAAGGCATGATTTTCTTCCAATCTTTTTGTACCTATCAGATATTATATTGTGTGGATTGTGTATGCATCAAATCCTTCGATTTTTTCAGAAAATGTTTTGAGTGTTCGGACTTTTCACAAGTTCACTCGTTTTTCATGATTCATGTTCAAATTTTTAGGCCATGGGTGCGTGCTATCGGCTGGCTAGGGTCCCTAGGGTGTCCTAGGTATGACTGGAATCGAGTGGCTCGAATGGCTCGAGCCAAACGAGCCCAGGGAAGCATCTACAGCAGGTCAGCCGAAGGGGGTTGCAGGTTAGGGTTTTGGGGGAAAGGCCTTCCGGTTCAGTGCTTGGGGCTGCATGGGGCCAGGGCTAGGGTCAGGTTCGGACCGCCCAGACATGGGCTACGTCTGGGCGGCGGCGCTCCGGCCAAGGGCGGCCGGAGCTGGCCGGCAGCAGGCCAAGAAGGCCTGCTGCTCACGGCCGCAGCCGAGAGGAGGCAAGGGGGATCGGGTTAGGGTTTTAGGCGGGGTCCGGGTCGGGTCAGTGGTTTGGGTTGGGTCAGTAGGGTAGTGGGTCGGGTTAAGTGGGTTCGGGTCCGGGCTTGGTGGGCCGGGCTCGAGTCTTTTTATTTTTAAAACATTTTATGAATTAATGGGTTTTTGGGCCAATTAAATTGAAATAAAATTATTTGGACTCCCAAATAATTTTATTTGGATTTTTAAAATTTTAATTAAGTTAGTCAATTAATTTTATGGGCTTTTGAGCCCATAAAAGTTATTGGGCCAGTCTTGGGTTTTTGGACCCATTGGGCCAGTCTAAGTTGTTATGGGGCCTAGAATGTTTTATGGGCTTTAAATTATTTTATTGGGCTTAGAATAATTTTATTGGGCTTAAGTATGTTAATGGGCCAGTCTCAGTGGTAATGGGCCAGATTTAAGTAATTGGGCTTGAGTGTTAGGGCCAGCAGTCCAGTACAACCCATGAGAAATTACATGTGTCCTGAATATATATTTAATTATTTTTGTGCATGGAAGTTATTTTTATATTTAAATGATAGTATGAAATTAAATTAAATATATATGAAGGACACACATTTTATTTAAGTACATGCATTCATGAAATAATTTTATGCATAATTAAATGTTTAAGGTTGAGCAATAATAAAATATTTTTATGTTGGAAGTTGAAGTAGTGTGACAATTTAAGGGGGATTCGTCCCCATATGTGACCTATTGAAGGGCAGTTTACTGCCAATTTAAGAGGTGATTCGTCACCGCCACGTACGTTGGTTTCCACGCTGATCAGTATTTAATGTATGATTTAAGGTTACACTACGGATACAACCATGCGATGTTAGAAAATTAATTGCTCAACAATGTTATGTATTATGTTATATAAGTTTATTTAATTTAAGTTATGTTATGTTTATGATATTTTAAGAATGCTCATTCATGTATATGTATGTATTAGTATTTAATTGTTTTAAATTATTTTAAACCCTTGTTATGTTAGCATGTTGGGCCTCTAGGCTCACTACACTGGTATGGTGCAGGTGAGTACGTTGAGGATGAGATTGTCCCCACCGGAGGCGAGGATGTATGAGCGGACATGCAGTGACCCCGTGACCGTGATAGATGTCTGAGTCACATGCATGTTTTATTTATGTCTGCATGTTACATTTATTTTAAGTATTTTTTTTCAGTGGTTGTGAGTTTTGAATATTTTATTGAATATTGTCAGTGCATGCAAATTTTAATCATTTTATTTATGCAGTATTTTTAGTTAAATATTTGACTCAGATATTTACTTTATTTTAAAGAATGCATTTTTATTTAAGTGTTTAATTGTTTATTTATTCATTTATCTATTTTAAATCTTTTTATTTTGTGCATATATGTATGGGCATATATGTACATATTTTATTTAGTATGTATAAAAAAAAAAAAAAATTCCGCATATTTATCTATTAATTATAGAATTAGGGTCGTTACATTTTGTACACAACCTTTTTTGATGAACCAAATGTTAGAGGATTGTGGATTTAAAAGTCAACCCCCCATTTTTTATTGTGATAATTTGAGTGCGATTGACATTTCAGAAAACCCAGTTCAACACTCTCGCACAAAAACCATTAACATTCGCCATCACTTTATTCGAGATTTGGTAGAAAAAAGTGTGATCCGAATGGATTTTGTTGGAACTAAGAACCAACTGATAGTTATATTCACAAAAGTTTTAGTTTTTGAGAGATTCTCTACTCTTTGGAGGCCTCTCAGCATGTGTGCATTATAATCATTTGCTGGTATTGTCGCCGGTGTTACAACACCATAGACAACACTGTTATTTTCTTTTTCATGCATGTTTAGGATTTTAGGCATTTTGCATTCACTTTGTGATGTGTAGTGTTTTAATCTCTGTTACAGTGATTCGACCGATGCCAAGTTTTTCAGCAAAATTTTTATTAAACACACTGACCCTTGTTTATGGAACTCTGACTAAACTACTAAGTAGTTGAGGGATGTATGTGTATTTCATGTTCTTGTCCCATGTGAAAAGTGATTTCGCAAATTCAGTGTTCAGCTTTTTAAAAAGTTTGATGACCAATGTCATATGTACAAACTTTATCAATAATCGGAAAAAAATGGAAAAAGCTACATAATTGAGTCCAATGAAGACTGTTCTTTTAGTGTGCAGGCTACCACTTCTGAAAATTTTCTGAAATCAAGGGTAATCAAGTGTGTAAGTTTCAAATACTTTTTGAAAAACTATGGTGTTGTTGTTGATGTTGTCAACATGAGAGGCAACACTACACTTGTGAACATATCATGTGCATGTGGTTGCATTTTATTTTTATGTTACATTATGTTTTAGGCATAAAATAAGACATGCATATGAATTCAGAATTGTGAATATTTTCTGTTCAGGGTTTGACGTTCTAAACGAACAAATTTGGTGAAATACTCTATCTACTGAAAATTAAATTTTTGTGATTGACAATGATTTAGTGGAGTTGAGCCGATGTGAAGTTACTTATGGGAATTTTTGATTGCTTTCAATCTCGGATTATTTTCATAATTGGGTTGGATTTTATTTCCTCGATTTGAAAAATTTTACCCATAAGAATTTTCATTGGTAAGTGTTTCTGGATGAGTTTGTTAGAAGGTGAATGTTTGATTGTTTGAATTTCTTTTACTGACCAATGGATTTCTTTTAAGCATATATTATTCATGGATTTGATCATTCTTATGCTTAATTGGTTTTTGCAGTCATCAAATTGCATTCCTACATTCTCTCGCTTTGATTTTATTTAAGCTTATCTGCTTTCTGTGCTAATCAGATTGTCTTTTTGTTTGGTTTCTTCAAACATGTGCCTACTTCTGCTGTCATTGAGGAAGAACCTGACGCAGATATGCAATAAAAACTTGCAGATAACAGGCCAAATATTTATGGTAGTTCATCTTTCATCTCTGAGGATGACGAATTTGAGGAAGCGAATACTAAAGATTCTGCTGGTGATGATGTTGTGAATGGTGTTGCTAACACTGTAGGCAACACTATTTATCCAGAGTGTGACATGTCACTTTCCTTATCTCACAATTTATATTCAGAAGCTTCTACTGTTGATTGACATCTGTATGTCAACCATGAGTTCATTGAAGAGAAGAAGATTGATCTGGATGCTTGCAAGAGGCAGAATTTGGTTAAATTTGTTCAAGACTCGAGGTCTTTTTGCTACTGTCTTTGCTTTTGTTCATCACAGTCGAAAGCCTGTTTTGGAAATCTTTACAAGCCTCGCTGCTGGTGTAGATGCTGAGCAATCTACCAATTTTGACAGAGTATCTGTGCATGAGCGAATAGATGTTTGATTTAG
This sequence comes from Henckelia pumila, assembly GCF_033568475.1. Lineage (NCBI taxonomy): Eukaryota > Viridiplantae > Streptophyta > Magnoliopsida > Lamiales > Gesneriaceae > Henckelia > Henckelia pumila. The sequence goes on from NC_133121.1 coordinate 137,481,837, forward strand.
TTGTTATCACTGCTCTATATCGCATTTTTGATGTTGAAGAGAAAGGAGTTCTGCTGAAAATCAATTAGTATTGTGAAGAACGAGACTCCTTCAACCAACTTTATTGTGGTAACCAAGTACAAGCTCTAGTACTTTTTGCAGTTGGAACATGAAGTCCCTTCAAGTTTGGCGAACCTGATATTCAAGTTCATATTCCAATTTGCTGATGAAGGTTTTTAAAGTTCACAAATTTGCCTTTTCCATCCCTCATCTTTAGGATTCTGGAATAATATGGCTTTATCCGAGACATTGATGAGTCCGTGTCTCTGGTTGGTGAAGAATTGAAGGTTGCTCATATTTTGCTGAAAAAGGAAAATAGACCTACTTGGTCTGAATTTGATGTTGTGCCTCGTGTTGCCAACACTGCGCGCAACACTGCTCCCACAGCTGATTTTCTGCAGATCACTCATGCTCTTGTACAATCTTTGATGGATCATGTAGTGAAGAAAATAAGAGAGGAGAAGGAAGACAGTGTATACTATGAAGCCTTATTGGCCGAGTATCGATTGATGATTGAATTTGATGTTTTTGTTCCTCCTATTGCTACTGAGGAAATTGTCTTTTATGATGATGCTGAAGCTTCCTGGACTCAAGTTCTTGACATTCTAAAGCAAGGGAAGGTTGATAATTATGTGGTTGTTTTTGCTCACCCTTCCAATGATGAGCTTGATAGATAGATGCTGGAATAATTTGCTGCAATCAGGCCAAATGTATCTTATAATTCCCCCATATATAAGATAAGTCTGATGCTTAAGCTAGTGAGGAATCAAGTTTTCCAAGGAAGATGATGTTGATGCTGGTGTTGTTGATGGTGTTGCCAACATCACAGACAACACGGCTGCTGCTAAGTTTTATTTGACTACTGTCTTTTCCTACAAGTTCTACTATGGAGAAGATACTGCTGTGTGGCTCTTGTATGTGAATCGATGTTGATTGATGAGAAGAATATCGATGTGGATGTCTATGGAAGGATCAATTTGGTTGAATTTTTGAAGGATCAAAAGCTATTTTTATTGCACTGGTGCCCTACAATAGGAAACCAGTGCTGGAATTTTTATGAGAGAAAAGCTTTTTGAGTTAACCCTGCCACAATCAATACTCTTTGTGACACGCCGGATGTTGAAAAAGGGAACCTCCCTCATATTCATGAAGTTACTTTTGTACTCATCGGTGGTTTTCTCAAAAGTTTCCTGGACAACTCTCTGTTACATAGCTCATATCCTTTTACTCTATTTTACGCCATTGGATGCTTTCTACAAGCTCCACTGTGGTGACTAGACCACAAGCATTTGTGCCTTTTGCTATAGTAACGGAGAGCACTTCCAATTTTAGCAAGCTCGTATTCAAGACTATATTCCAGTTTGCAGATGGAAGATTAAAATCCATCAAGCTGTCTTTTCCATCTTTGATCTATGGAATTTTGGAGTTTCAAGGTTTGCTTTATGATTTTGGTGAAGGTATCTCTGAACTGACTGAAGATCTGCAGATTGCAGCTGATTTAATAAGAGAGAAGAGAAACCTTTACCTTCCTTGGTCTGAATCTACTGCTGCTGTTACTGGTGCTGATGTTGTTCCCGGTGTTGCCAACACGGAAGACAACACTGAAGAAACTAAAGAAATTATGCATACACCCTCTCCTCTGGAATTTTATGTTTCTATCATTCAGGCTCTCATGGCTCATGCTGAAAATAAGTTTCCCAAGCCCAGGAGGACTTGGATCTTTATGGAGCCTTGTTAGGTGATTGTTGTACAAGATTTGGCATTTCTGGCCAAAAAGGGGGAGAGAATGCACAAGATGAGGCTGGTCCATCTGGGACTAAAAAAGATGAAGATGAGGACACTGACGATCAGGAGGGATCTGATACTGATCAATTTTAGATTGATTGGTGTCACCTCATATTTTTTCCTTATCTCATCTTTGCTTTAATTTTTTGATTCTTATATCTGTTTTTGTTTTGTTCTAGTTATGTGCCTTAATTTCTCTGATATGCTTTAACTAGACTAACTACTTCTACCCCACTTATGCTCTGATATATGAATTATAGAATCCCTAAGTATCAATGTGTATGTTATCCTTGGTGCTGCCAACACGAGGGACAACACCTTCAGGGGGAGACTTAAAATTCAGGGGGAGAAGTGTTTTAAACTCAGGGGGAGTTTATGTTTGAATTGTTTGTGCAAGTTTTGTCCAGAAAGGCCAAAAGGGGGAGATTGAAAGGAATATTAATTCCTTGAAAATCTTTTCCTTAAGCATGCTAATTAGAATATTGAATTTTGCCTTCTAGACAAAAGATTTGATTTGAAATGGTTAAATATTCTATGATCTCGATAATATATTTAAGATAGATATTTAACTTAATTATATCTTGATATCGAATTGAAAGGATTTATGTTTATATTATCAAGATATGATTTGATATGATAGGCTAAATATTTATATGTTATTATCGAAAATATTGAGATAGATATTTGTCTAGATTAAATATTATCTTGATAAGGAATTATTGTGTATTATTGTTATCAAATATTATCAAGATAGTATTATTTATATTTAAAAGAGTCTTGTTCCTAAAAAAGATTTATTTCCTTATTGTGTAGGACTCTACAAGGAAATCTCTTTTATACGTGAAAGCTAATCTATAAAGAGGGGATTCTGCGCACAAACAAACGTACACTTCAGAGGAGAATTAAGAAGAGCTTTCAAAGAAAATCACATAGAAGAATTCTAAGATTCTGAAGAAGTTTTGCAACCATCGTCGTTGCCTGTCCCCGTGCTGCCGTTCGTGTTGAAGATATCAGAGACAACACTGTGGGAACTGTGTTGTTGAAGATCTTTACTGTCTCTTCAAATTTAGGCTACGGGAGTTGCATCTATTGTTTTTACTCTGATTTATTTATGATGCAAGTTTGATTTCTCAACTTGTTGAGAAATTTAGGATTTAATGACTTTTTGTAAAATCACTAGGATTACTTTGTAAGACTATTCTTACGTTTACTAGTGATATTTAGCCCTAAGGCACCCGCACGAGTTTTTATACTCGTACAAAATTAATTTTTTGTGTTATTTATTTTTATTTATTTTCTGCTGCACTGTGTTGTCGTTGATGTTGTGACACCGCGGACAACACTGACTCTTTATTTTAACCTACAATTACAATACGATTTCTATCACACATATACATAGATACACATATATTGAAAATAAGGGTGATTTTCGATTTACTTTACTACAAATATTGGTATGAAAAAAATTCATACCGATACCGATAGTAAAATTCCGAAACTTTGGTACGAAAAAAATCCATAGTAATACCGTATAGATACCGAAAAAAATTCGGTATACCGAAAAATGGTCTGTATATCTAAAAAATTTCGGTACAATATGCCAAAATTCCGGTATTTCGGTACGGTATGTCAACTCTAATTGAAAAACAAAGTAATAATTTTTGAATTTTTTTTAAAAAAAAGTTATAAATTGGAGACCTTTTCTATGAAATAAACTTGAAAGGCCCAATAAATTTATGAAAGCTATTAAGTGAGTAAGTGAATGGACTAAGCTTAATATGTGATCACTAAAGTAATCGGTCCAACAATAAATGGGCCATCATATGTATAAAACTGAAAAGGCCCAATAAAATCATGCAGGTTACTAAATGAGTAAGTGAATGGACCTAAGATGGATATGTGATTAGTAACCGGTCCAACAACCAATGGGCCATCCATGGCGTATAAACACACACACACACCAAATCCCATTCTTGCAAATTTTCCAGAGCCCCAGTGGTATGATTGAGATTTGGACATTTGGTTATATAAATTTGCCAATTTGGATCCTAATTTTTTGGTGATATTTACGTGGGGTCATATACTAATAAAAACTTTTACGGAACAACATAGATATCCTTAGTTAATAATTTTTTTAATTAAATGTAACGTAAAAATTACATGATAGTTGATAGTTGATACCACCAGTAAAGAAAATTACTTGATACAAAAAAATATATTACACATCACTTTTTTATTGATGACGTGAGAATCTGCAGTCGTGTTATCCTAAGATGCGTATCGAATAAGCCACTTAACTAACACAATAGTCCGCAAATCACATTAGCCACATTAATCGCATTGAGCAAACCCTGTGCAGCAAACTCGTCCAAAAAATTGTTGGTGAGATTGTAACACCCGGTATTTTAAATACGTAAATCCGCATGCATAATTAGGATATTTAAATAATTTAAATTTGTGATTTATGGGTTAAATAATTATGTGAATTATTTGTGCATGATTTAATTTATTTTCAAGCACTTAACCCATAATTAGTGATTTTTTTTATGATTTATGGCATTTTAATTATTTGATCGCGTAGACGGGACCGTGGACGGACGAGATGACAACTTTCTATCCAAATTATTTTATGAGTCTTATTTGAGCCCAAAAATATTATTTTGAGATTTATTTCCTTAAAATTTTTAGTATTTAATTTTATATAATTTTAGGAGTCCATTTTTATCCAAATTTAGCCATTTTAATGACTTTTAATTATTTTTAAAATTCCCTTAATTTGTAATTTCGAGATTTTATGTTTTAATTTAAGTTATTAGATCTTTTTTTAACTTTTATTTAGAGTATTTAAAACTTTTAATTATTCTAAAACCTATTTTAATTAAACTAAAAACCTAGACTAACCCTAAGCTACCCAAACCCACGATTTCCCTAAGCTCAGCCGCCAACCCCATTCAATATTCATCTTCTTCGGCCAGTCATCCCCAAGAAAACTCCATAGCCTCGGTCTTGAAGGTCCAAAGTTCCTCGTCGTCGCCCCGTCGTCCCGGAATCGTCTCGCTTTCGGTTTTTCTCTTCGTCTACGGTGAAAGGCATGATTTTCCTTCTCTTTTCTTCTCCATATCAGTATATGCATGTGTGCATCGTGTATACATCCGACTTTTCCAAGATTTTTCCAGAAAGTTTCGGTTTTGGATGTTGCATCTTGTTCTTGCATTGTTTTGGTTTGCATACTCACGTTTTTCTTGCATGGATTGATCATGGCTGCTGCTCCTTGGTTGGAGACATGTATCAGGGTCCCTAGGGTCGAGTCAAGTCGGGGTTTGAGGCTAAGATAGGCAGGAAATGAAGTTCTTCACTTCTGATGCTCCTGTCGCTTTGATCTCCTTCCTCAGGCCACTATTTTGGGTGAGGTTTGTTGGGTTGGAACCTACTAGATGTTGGCTAAGTTTTGCAAGTGGTTTCACGATTTTAGGTGGTCGGAATCTCGAGAACGAAGCAAAACGCCACAGCTGCTCCTGTCTGCGCGCGAGCTGCGGGTAGGCTGTTTTGCAGAGCTTCGTTCTCCCTCTATACTTGATGGTTTAGGTTGGTTCTTACATGGTTGGAAACGTCTTGAAGAGGGCTAGAGGTAGGTGGGGGTGAGCCGACCATTGGGTGGCCGGAGCATGGCGGCCGCCGGTGTTCTTTACCGCTGCTCGCACAGCCGAGAGCAGAAAATGGGGGCTACGGGTTTGGGGTTTTGGAGAGTGGATCCGGGTCGGGACTGTGGATCCGGGTCGGGGCAGTAAGTCATGGGTTAGGATAGTTGGTCCGGGTCCGGGTCAAGTTAGTCGGGCTCGGGTATTTTTATTTTTAAGTTTTAAGTTTAATTAAGTGTTTAATGGGCCTAATTAAATTTCAAAATTTATTTGGGCTCCATTTAATTATTTTGGGCTAAGATTAAATTATTTGGGCTTAATTAATTTATTTAAGTGAGTCCAATAATTTTTATGGGCTTTAGGGCCCATGAAAGTTATTGGGCCAGTCTTTGGGCTTTTGGGCCCATTGGGACATGAACAGTGTTATTGGGCCTAAGTTAGTCTTAATGGGCTTTGGTTGATTTATTGGGCCTAGAAAAGTTGTTAATGGGCTTAAGTACACTAATGGGCCAAGTCTTAAGTTAATGGGCTTGTATGTCTAGGGCCAGCAGTTGAATCAAACCATGAGAAATTTCATGTGTCCTGAGTTTATATTTAATTATTTTATGCATGAAAAGTTATTTGAATATTTATATGATATTAGAAAATAAATTAAATATAAATGAAGGACACACACAATTTATTTAAAGTACATGCATTCATGAAATCAATTTTTATGCTATGATTGAAGTTCTATGGTTGAGCAAATAAAATATTTTAGGTGGAAATTGAAGTAGTGTGGCCATTTATGTATGGGCAGTTTCTGCCATTTATGTATGGGTGGTTCGCCACCAGCCTCGTACGATGGTTTCTTAGACTGATCAGTCGCACTATAAGTATGGGTCACACTTACGGATAGGACCATTCGATGTTAAGAAAATAAGTGCTCAACAACTCAAGTATGTATGATATTATGTATGTTACGTATAATTCAGTGATTTCTTTAAGCAACATTTATGTTATTATTTTTGGAGGCATGCTCATGCATTTATAGGTTAAGTATTATGTATGAAAGTGTATTAAATTATTTTAAACCCTTGTTAGTATGCATGTTGGGCCTCTAGGCTCACTACACTGATATGGTGCAGGTGAGTACGTAGAGGAGCAGGTTACCCCTACCGGTGGTGAGGACGTATGAGCGGAGCTGCAGTGGCCCCATGACCGTAGTCTGCATCGTGCTAGTGTTCTATGCATGAATATTTTAAACACTATTTTATTTGAAGATTTTATTCCAGTGTTGAGATTTAAGTATTATTTTCACGCAACTTTTTAGTGCATGCACTGTTGATTAATTTGTTTTGAATTATTTTAAGTATTGCATGATTCAGACGTTTTAGTAGTTATTTTATGTTGCATAATTATTTATTAAATTTTAAATCTCTTTTATGGTTGTACATATATGTATGGGCATATATGTATATATATATATATGAATATTTTATTTAGTGTTTATTTTAAAATTAAAAGAAAAAGAAAAAAAAATTTTAAATTTTCCGCATTTTTGAAATTTATAAGTCTAGGATGTTTCAGAGATGATCAAATTTACGTATGATCATTGGTTAAACTCACGTATTTCATCGACTCGGACACCTTTTTTAAAGATATAAATAACTAATTTATGTCGCCACGATGTGTACATAAATAATATGACAAAATTAAGTATCAAAGTAGTTGGTATATCAAAGCCCATATATAAAGCAAATGTGCTAATGTGGTTCAACTTTTATACAGAGGATTCATTAAACTAAAACAATATGTTATCCATATCACATGCTAACAACTTAATTCTAACAGTAAACCACCTTTTTGTTTAAATACGTTAATAATCATTGGTGCCACCTTCGAATTTCATTATTATTAAGAATACGAGATGCTCCGGAACCGACCCTGGAAAGATCATTTCAATTAAATATTGTTTTTTTTCTTTAAAACATGTGACGTGGGCCTAATTATGGATCTGGGTTCAAAATTTATTCTCTTTTCCACATGCATCCACAGTTGCTAATAAGCCCAACTTCTAAAATTTTAACCAGAGACTTAAAAAAAAATTCCTCGAAATATTATAATTATATCTCGAATAATGAATTCAAAATTTGAGAAATTATACAAATAATGAAAAATCAAATTATATAAAGGGACTTAGCGTTAGGTTTGAATGAATAATAAAATAAAATCGGAATCAAACCGTTTTAATTTAAGATGTTCATTTCGCCGTTGTGGTTGAAAAAGTTCGGTTCGATTTTAGTTTTTTCCTCCTAACATGTCGTTGTAGCCATAACAAAATATCATAATATAATTGTCGTAAATATCGTTGTACGATATATTGGTTGTACATTTACCATTATCCTACCTATATAGTTTTCAAAATTAATAAAACTCAATATATTTTTAAAAAAATCTCAAAAAATCACAAGTTATATATCAATTTTCTTGTTCATATTTTTCCCCATTTTCCTTGCCTTTTTCCGAATAAAAATGAAAAGGATTCACTAATTGAGTAAAATGGAGGGGTTGAGCCATCTATTTGGTAGTTGAACTATATCAATCTAATGATATAAATATACATTGTTATTCTTGCCCTTTTACTCTTCCATTTGTCCTTCTTGCAAAACGGTATTTGTGATTACATATCGCAACAAATCTTACCCCAATATTGATCACACGTAATTTAGTTTATAAGTATAAAAACTAAGACTCATAGTAGCCCGCACTATAATCATTGACGAATTATTATATATTATTTTTATTTGTATTAGTTTAGTTTGGGTAATATTTAAACTTGGATTCGTTTAACTTTGGAGAAAGCGTGGAATAATTAATATCAAAATGTCACAAGTTAGCATAACTTTTAGATATTTTATTACATTTATATATGCGCAAAAATAGATGTTACTCTTTTATTTTTGCCAATACATACCAAAGTTAGAGAAATAAACCGGGCATCTTTCGGACTTTCACCTTTTTTATATTCTTTTTTTTAATCTACCCATTTTTAGACTTACCTTTTTCAAAAAATAAATTCAATATTTATACTGGTGGCCCTTTAGACTTACCTTTTTAGACTTACTTTATTTGTTTTTTTTTTTCCTTTTTTTTTACATTTTTTTAATACAGTTTAATTTTTTAAATTTTTTATATATTCAATTTTTCTTGTATCAATTTTTTGTTATAATTTATACTTTTACAATATATAATATAATAATATACCAACGGATTAAATATGTCAATATGGAAATATAAATAAATAATTATATGTTTTACTTCAAAAATAAATAAGTTTGGTAATCAAACAATTAGAAAAAAAACTGAAATGCAAATGATAAAAAAAATCAAAATTTTTATATTAAAATATTCTCATTTTCTGTTATAATTTTTTTAAAAAAAATAAATAGAAGAAAAAAATTGTGCAGTAGTACTAAAAATTATCAGTATAAAATATAAATTATAACAAAAAAATTGCACAATAAAATTTGACAAGATAAAAATAAACTAGTATATATATAAATATTATATTTTTAAAAAATTATAATGTATTAAAAAATAAAAACAAAACAAAAACAAAAAGTCATAAAGTGTAAAAAAAATAATTAAAATATATAAACTAAAAACAAAAAAAAAATTAAAAATAAACTAGTATATATATACTTTTATACTGATAATTTTTTAGCACTACTACACAATTTTCTTCTTTATATTATATATATATGTATATATTATTTAAAATTTAGTTTTTTAGACTTTTAGTTTTCATCTTTCTTTTATACCCTCTCAAAATTTTATTTTTTAAAATTTTTTTAGCTTATTTTTCATTTTTTTATTTCATTTTTTGGACTATTTTTTTTGGACATCGTTTCTCTTTCTCGTTTGGGAGGAAGACATAATTTGTATTTAATTTTTACTCATTTTTCACGTGTTTGATTTTTTTTTTTTTTTGAAATAATGTTTGATTATTCTTTTTTTTTCTTCTTCTATTCATTTTAAAAAAAAATTACAACACGGAATGAGAATATTTGAATATATAACATTAAATTTTTTTATCATTTGCATTTTAGTTTTTTCTAATTTTTTGGTTACCGAACTTATTTATTTTTGGATTAAAACATATAATTATTTATTTTTGTTTTCATATTGACATATTTAATTAGTTGATGTATTATTATAATAAATATTGTAAAAGGATAAATTATAATAAAAAAAATTGATACAAAAAAATTGATAATATAAAAAAAATAAAAAAAATTAGACTGTATTAAAAAAAGGTAAAAAAAAAGAAAACAAAAGACAAATAAAGTAAAATCAAAAAATATATATATATATATAATTTAAAAAAAAAAAAAGGAAAATGGTGCTGTGGTGTTGTTTTAACACCACAGCACCCCCTACTGCCAAAGTAGGGGATCCATTTCATCAACTTAAATACATCTCGGAGCGTAAAATGCTTTTCATTACGTAGACAGACGATACTCCATAAAAAATAACTAAAAAATAGATTTAAAAAAAAAAAAAAAAGAAGCCATACGCATGTATTAAATTTTTTAACAAAATTCCAGTTGGTAACAATAAATTTTCCCCTGTCCTCGGAAAATTAGATGTTGCTTGAATTGTCCCATGGAGCTGGACAACTAGACACCATGAAATTTTGTTCCTTGTACTATTTCTTACATGCCCCTCCCTCATCAATAATTTCGAAATTTCATTTCTACTACACCCCAAACTCAACTACTCATTTAATTAGATATTTCTTACCAATATTGGAAAATAGCAAACAAATTGAGTGTACGTACAAGGAATCATGTGCAACCATGATCCATGCAAAACATCTCTCCATGCAATTCTTCCACAAGCATTCCAAATAATTCAAGCTCGAGCTCGACTGCAATATCATCCACCAGATCCTGAAACCCCTTCCATCCATCAAAATCCATCTTGAAATCCATACCAATCATCCTATCGATGGTATCGAACTCTACTTCTTTCCACGAACCCAACCGATTGAAAATCCTACCGAAAACGACTTCTTTATTTCTAGTCAAACCTATATTTTTCCCTTTCTCCTTGACGACCGGTTGAGTAACGAGGTTCTTCAGGTTTATCGACATCAAGAAAGTGTCCTGCCTTGACAAGGGATCGTCGTCTTGGTCGGGTTCTGTCACTGTTTCTTGGTCGAATTCTTCGTCGGAACTGTCCAGCATCTTTCTCTCCAGTTCCACTGGATCCAACTCCGCAAGCTTTTCAAACCTTCTGAGCCTGTATAATAGCTGCTGTTTTGCTCCTACATTATTATTGTTCACAAAAAAAGGTAAAACATTTTTCAGTTCTAAGGGAAAATAAAGAGTGTAACATTAAATCACATTTTACATAAAACTCTATAATTAGGTGGAAAGAGTACAACAATAAAGTCATGATATTAATAAAACTTTATGAAATACAAGTGGAACAGTTGGCAATACGTTAGAAATGAATTCCCACCTCATCATCTAAACGATATTTATTCACAAATAATTATTATTAAATATATAAAGATAAGATAAAGATTTATAACTCTGATTATTTGTAGAACTTAAACGTTAGACGAAACAAATGCAAAATTTGTCTATATCATGTGTATTGTATATATACAAGGTTAGAAGCTTTGGGTGATGTGAGATGTCCCGAGTAACGAACAAGAGAAATTATATAATACATTAAAAAGGCACCAACACAATAATAGAATGTATAATTATCCATACCAATTTCCCGATTCAATAATAGCAAAATGGCCCTAACATTTATAATGCGGGCCATTTAATGTACACATATTGCCTCTTTACTATTTTGCTAGGACAAAAACGTGTCACGTGTAACTGAGAATTGGTGTACGCGTTATAGCAATTGTACTAAAAGCGCATGTGTCTCTGATACGTTTAGTTGGATTTTACCAAAAAAACGACAAAATCTGGTGAATATGAATAGTTTTGACCGTATAAAAATGCTGAAAACGACTGGGCTTGTGACTTTTCAAATTTTTTGGTGCTTACTTGTGTCATGTAACGAAATAATAACAATTTTATTAAAGTGATAATTGGAAGAAAAAAAATATATCGATATAGATTGTAAAAAACTAAAAAATATATATCGCTTACTTTGAACGTTTGCGTAGCTACTACCATCGCAGTCGCCATCTTCTTCTTCGGCTTCTTCTTCGCTTTCATGGCCATCCTCGTCCTGGAACGGAGGATCCAATATCGATACTGGACTACAATGTTCTTTCTCTTCGTCGTCTTCTTCTCCGTTTCTAGTTTTCGGACTTTTGGATTTGTTATTATCTTTTTCCTATGGAAATTAATAAATGAGTCAAGATTTGATGAAGAAGGCACCAAATAATTAAAAACTAAAACTTATCAAAGATATATATTATTGAGAGAAACATAACACATTCATTTGCCACGGATAAATACCTATTATTTTTCCATGGTGGGAAACCTTGAATGTCGACATGTGAAGTGCGACTACTCTTACATATACCTAAAAAATAACTCGATTATGTGTATAATTATGCATACTAAAAGTGGGAAATTAATATTATCGGTCAAATATTAAAACAAAATTAAGATTTGTCGTTTAGTGAGAAAATTATTTTGAGGGACAAAACCAATTTAAAAAAAAGATTTGATTGCAAGAGGCGTGATCAAAAGTACATAAAAAAAAATATTCAAAGAAATACACTCATCGCCCAAAACTCCAAAAAGGGCACTGACAATTGGAGAACTGTCGATATTCTTAGTGCAGAAGTCAAGGGTAATATTGGTCATTTAACGTCGACAATCCCGTCTACCAATTCAGACCTTACCGACAGTACTAAACAAGTCAAATGTATGTAACGTTTTCCTTCTATGTAATGGATTTCACAATTAATTTAATAATCTTTACAAAATATTATTAATTTAAATATATTTGCCAGCCTTATATCTAAAAAACATGGACTATCAAAATATTTAATATGTTCATACATATAATTACTTTATAATTTAAAAAAATTAAACATGCCGACCTCCATTTACAGTGTCACTTCCAAAATTATAAATTACACAAAAAAATATACAAAATAATATTTCTTGAAAATATATGCTTATATTTCACTGTTGCATTTCGAAATTCCACTAAATTAATTCCATGTTAAACTAAAATTTAAAGTAACTTTATGTCCCATCACAAAATTAGAATAACGAGAAACAATTTAGATTGATTGTTCTGTTCATAAAGGAATCATTTTCAAGAATAAATCAATAAATCATAATAATAATGCTATCATTAAAATTAATGATAATGTTTTGGAAAAGAAGAGGGAAGAAAGAAACCTGTGTTGCGGGCAGACGGGGAGAGGCCGCGGGCGAGCAGAACTCCGGCGTTACGGACGGCGGGGCTTCCTGTGCAGGACGGGCTTCGGCGGAGGGAAAATCTGAAAGGGCTTTCGCAAAACAGCAAATCTTCGGAGATGAAATCGTTATCCACCATCTCTTCCAAGCTACGATAACCCGCAAGTACTGCTTGTGGAAGCCTCCAGTTCAGCCGCACGATTATCGCAGGAACACGAAATCCTCGCATTTTCTTCCATTAATTCGTGATGGCCGATTCGTCGGAAGACGGATTTCGTCGTTCCCGATAGCACGCTTCATGTTCTTGCTCCGATCCTTGAGCCTTTTGAGCAAGGAACCAAACAGCGCGAACCCGGGTTTGTTGTTTTTCGACTGCTGCTGTTTCTGAATCCTCATGGCGGCTTCGACGAGCATAGCGGCGGTCCTGGACGGGACATGGAGGAACACGGCGGCGCGTGGAGACTTACAAGGGCTCTTGAGCGGCGACGGGAAGGGGGACCTTATGACGTCCGGCGAGTTCTGAAACGATAGGAAACAAGCATGTTTGCATAAACTCCCGGGTTTTGCGAAACAAGTGGATTCAATTGGCTTCTTATTTTTGATCTGTAGAACAGTAGTTTTGTGAGACGGGTTTTTCAGCTGGGATCGCCTCTCCGCGATGTAATTCTTGAGACGAAAAGGCTCCTGATTCTCTTTGAGCAGCTCATGCAGCAAGTGCTTACGATCAGTACTAGCCATTTAATTACAGAGAGTATTATTAATTTTGACCAATGGATTATATATATATATTACAGGCCGGAGGTGAAGAAGAAGTGGAAGGAATTGTGGGGGTTTTATAAATGGAATCGATCGGATTTGAAAAGGGTTTTGAGATGGATGGAGACTTGAGAAAAGGATTTGAAAAGTGGGGCGAGTGAGATTGAAGAAGAAACAGTAATGGCGAGGGGACAGCAGAAGGAAGAGAGAGAGAGAGAGAGAGAGAGAGAGAGAGAGAGAAATGGAAAGATTTTGTTGATTCAAATCGGGTGTTCGCAACATCGAGGCGAGGTCGTGTGATCATTTACACGTAAATTTTATTTTATTTTCCAACTATAATATAATAATAATAATAATAATATACACACATTTTGTCACTCTTGCTTTCTTTCGATAGTGTCTAAAAGATAGATCTATCTATCCAATATTTCTTTCATCTGAAATGTTCTTATGAATATTTGTGAAACCCGGAAGAGGAAATCACCTCATCTTATAGATGACCCTAAGGTAAAGATCAATTCTTAGCTAGCCAGTATCGTTCTGGGGGTCAGCTCGGGTCGGGAGTTTGGGAACTCGGGAGCTCGGCCAAGCTCTCCCATTGTAATGTCCAGCTCAGCTCGGGATCTCGGGAGCTCAGCCAAGCTCCTCCACCATTACCTCGAGCTCGGCTCGGGAGCTCAGCTCGGGAGCTCAGACAAATTTCTTCACCATCCTCTCCAACTCGGGTTGGGAGCTCTGGAGTTCATCTCAGCTCCGATGTCAGTAGGGAGTTAGCTTAGTAGAGGGGTTGAATAACCTTGATGAGCTAGCTAAGATGTTATGATCAGTGTTCAGGTGGAGTTCAGGGGTTTCAGCAATAACTCACTCACCCCTTTTCCATATAACCTCAGGGAGAGCAGCAGTATAGCATCCTCATGATGACTGTTCAGCTCATATTAAGTGTATTATTATTTTCTTTGTCAGATAAGATTCGGGCGAGATCTCAGCCTAAATATTCGGTATTGTGATCCCGGGATTCGCGGATTCTTGATAAAAAAGTAGGGCGCTAAACCCGGAGCCCTCCCCTATAAATACCAGGTTCACTTTCATTATTTGCATCCTAATTTTTCACTCGTGTGCACACACCACTCTCTATATTTTCGCTATCCTAGCATCTGACTTGAGCGTCGGAGGGGATACGCCAGAACACCTTTCGGCCCCCCTTAACACTCTTGTTAGTGGTTTCAGGTCAGCAGCAATTCATATTTTATTTGGAGGAGCTTCTTCAGCTCATCCAAGGAGATCACTTTATTGAGGTATATAAATTGGCGCCGTCTGTGGAAAATTCAAGCTAAGACGTAGATATGGCAGGAAGAGGAAGAGGAAGGGGAAGAGGAAATGTGGCGGATATGACTGTAGATCAGCTCAGCCAGTTCATCACTCAAACAGTGCAAGCGGCCATGGGTCAAAATCCACCACCTCCTCCCGTGGGTCAGCCAACCCCAATTGATGCGGTGTGGGAAGAGATCAGGAGACTAGGTCGGCAAGTCAGAGGTCGGCCTGGGCCTATACAGAGGGAAAGTCCTTTTGCTCGGGCTATTCTAGATGAAGAACTCCCTGCAAATTTTAAGCAGCCTACTTTAGGGGAATATGACGGGAGCTCAGATTTCGGAGGAACATTTGGGGGGATTTGAAAATGCAGCCTGTGTTGCATAGATATTTCAGATGCAATTAAATGTCGGGTTTCCTCACTACTCTGATAAGGTCAGCCCAGCAATGGTTCAAACTTGTTACAGCCTATAGTATTCCAGAGTTTTCAAACGACATCAACATAGCTTTTTCTACACCCAATATGCGAGTAGCCAAGAGATAATTTGAAGACCATACTCTCCCGTCAGTTTGTTTCAATATGAAAGCAATCTGAGGTGGAACCATTGCGGGAGTATGATTTCCAGCGCTTTCAATATCAGCAGCTCTGGAAGTACCTGCTGGGGGCACTCCATCTGGCTGACACCCTTTGGTCAACTCTTTCACATCAAATGGGTTGAGATGGAGGAGAGTATTATTTCAGATCCTTGTCCGGTCAAGAAGCCTGCCTTGGACTTAGTGATGAGCTCCTTAGTCGAAGCTGAGAAGTACGTGAATTTGGGAGGATGCACAGAGGCAGAGGAGACTAGGAAGGAACGTCTGGGGAGTAAGCCCAGTGCCAAGGTGGGAGGCACAAAGGCCATTAGGGGAAGACAGAAGGAGGAAGGAAGATGTTGCAGAAGAGATGAACAGGGGTCAAAGGACTCCTACCACTATGTACCGACTCTCGGTAAGGCTGGAGAAGTGCAATGCAAGTATGTGAGGATAAGGTGCGAGCACTTTGTGAGGCCCGCCGTAATGCTGAGATAATGGCCCACGGTTACGCGCCATCTGACAAGTTTTGCGACTTTCACATTCAGGAGTATGGTGGCATATCGCCAATGAATTTGTCAGAGGCTAGGTGAGGAGGTTCAAAAGGATCATGAGTATGATGACCTCCTCGACATTCAGATGCTGAGTCCTGACTCGAAATGGCAAAATCCCTCCTCGCCAAGGCCCGAGCCTCCCGCAATGGAGGAATCAAAGGAATGAAGTTAGAAGAGAATCAAGGTTGATCATCACGGAAGAGCTCCCTCAAAACGGTCAAGGAGTTAGGGTGAAGCAAATTTCAAATCATCCCAATCGGGTGTGTTATCCATATGAATCTCAGGGGGTGTAGTACGGATGGAGATTCGGGAAGGGGCTCCGCAAAGCTCACGGGGGGGGGACGTAGGTTGGAAAATTATTTGAGGTAAATTCCTCATCTCAGCTGACCCACTGAGCCGAACATCAGTTTTTCTGGAAGGGAAGATTTAAAGGATGTGGTGCTACCTCATAATGATGCCCCTACTGGTCCACCTTGACCATAGCCAATTATTACGTTGCTCGTAATCTTTTTGGATACTGGGAGTTCAGTAAACATTATTTTAAAGAAAACTCTGGAGCCAAATTAAAATTGGAAGGATTTGAGTTGGATCCAATCACCACAGAGTTGTATGAGTTCACACGGGTCATTGCTCTTGCAACCGTTGGGACAGGATAGTGCTCCCCTTGTCCCTTGGGAGTGGGAGAGCAAGAGAGTAGACCAAAATGGCTTGCTTTACATGGTGTATGCCCCAACTTCTTTCAATGGAATTATTGGGACGCCCTGGCCCTGGAGTGATTCCCGAGATGTGGCTTCCCCCACCCCCCTACCTACCACCAGAAAATTGAAGTTTCCATGAGTGGTAAAATAAAGTGGGGGTTGTTATGGGGTGATCCAAAAGGCAGCGACGTTTGTGTTATGTGAATGAAGTGGAAGGTTGATGCAAAGAGAAGTAGGAGGGAAGTAGGAATGGTTTTGATAGGCCGAGCACCAAGGTTGTTTGGTGTCAAAAGGTATATTTATGTCTGAATAAGAATCATGAAAAGTAGAGCTAAGTCCTGGGAGCTCAGATGGTGAAGTTAGCCGCTGATCTCAGTTCTTCAATGAGGCAAAAGCTTGATTGATTGCTTGAAGGAGAACAAGGATGTTTTTGCTGTCTGTCTTTTTCAGAGCTCGACAGGGGTTAGTGCAGACGTTATGGTTCATCGGCACAACATTTTCGCGGGAGCGAAGCAGGTAAAACAGAAAAAAGACACTTTGGGCCTGAAAAGGATAAGGTTATTAAGAAAGAGGTGAATGAACTCCTTAAGGCAGGTCATATTAGGGAAGTCCAGTTCCCTACTTGGTTGTCAAATGTGGTCCTTGTCCCTAAGAGTTCAGGCAAATGGAGGATGTGTGTTGATTTTCGGGACTTAAATAATGCATGCCCAAAAGATTGCTATCCACTGCCTCGAATTGATCAGTTGGTTGATTCTACGGAAGGTCATCAGTATTTGTGTTCATGGATGCCTATCAAGGGTACCATCAAATTCCGTTGGTAGAGGAAGATCGGGATTAAAGTAAGTTTCACTACCTCTCATGGAACTTTCTGTTACAGAGTGATGCCTTTTGGTTTGAAAAATACAGGGGCTACTTATCAGATGCTCATGGATAGGGTGTTTGCTTCCCAGATTGGCCGAAATGTGGAGGTTTATGTGGATGATATCCTGGTAAAATCCCAGGATGATGCAGGTTTGATGACCGACTTGAGGGAGACATTTGCCACGCTCTGGTCCTACGGAATAAAGCTCAATCCTGAAAAATGTGTGTTTGGAGTAAGAGGAGGCAAGTTTTTGGGATACATGGTGACTGAGAGAGGGATTGAAGCTAACCCCGAGAAAGTGCAAGCTATCCGATCCATGTCTCATCCTCGAAATCTGCAGGAAGTTCAGAGGTTGGCAGGAAGGATAGCAGCTCATATCTCGATTCATATCCAGATCAGCTCATAGAAGTTTACCTTTCTTTAAGGTTCTTCGGAAAGCTAAGAGGTTGAGTGGGATGCTGAATGAGGGAAGGCGTTCGAGGACTTAAAAAATTATTTAGCCGAACTTCTTGTATTGGCTAAGGTAGTTCCGGGTGAACCGTTATACAACTACCTCTCAGCTTTGGAGGGGCGGTCTGTTTGGTACTCATTAGGCAGGAGGGAGCGGCTCAACATCCTATCTACTTTTTCTCACATGCTTTCAAGGGTGCAGATCTCCGGTATTCAGAGGTCGAGAAGTTGGCACTTGCACTTGTTATGTCGGCCCGGAAGCTCAACCTTATTTTTCTATCACATCCTATTGTGGTGTTAACCAATTGTCCCATGGGAAGGATATTAACTCACGCTGACATTTCGGGACGATTGGTGACATGGACTACTGAACTCAGTGAGTTGTTATGTATGATATTCAGTATGAACCAAGAGCAGCGATTAAAGCTCAAGCATTGGCCGATTTTTTAGCCGAAACAAAACATATGGAAGGGCAGGGCTTATGGAAAGTGTATGTTGATGGTTCTTCTAACAGGAAGGATGTGGAGTGGGGGTGCCTCTGATATCCCCTCAGGGAGATGAGATCCGATTGGCAGTCAGGTTGGATTTTCGAGCCAATGAGGCAGAATATGAGGCACGTGTTCATTGGCCTTCGGGCAGCTAAGCAAGTTGGGGCAGCCCGGATACATCTCTATTCTCACTCGCAATTGGTAGCTCAGCAAGTGAATGGGTCTTACGAGGTGAAAAAGTGAGAAGTTAAAAGAGTACATGAAGGCAATAGAGGAAGCTCGTGGCCTCTTTGATGAGGTAATGTTTGAGCAGATCCCTAGAGAGAGCAACGAAAAGGCGGATGTTCTGGCCAAGATGGCTAGCTCACTTCATAACTGGAAAAACAGAGAGGTAGTCGTACAAGTGGAATTAACACCTTGTACGGAGCTCACACCATTAGCTCCGAAAGAGAGTGACTGGAGAAAAGAGCTCTTGGAATACATGGAGATGGGCGAGTTACCAAAGGATCCAAAGAAGGCATATCGGTTGAAACAGAGGAGTCTCCGCTTTGTGATGGTGGAGGGAGTTATTTATAAGAAGTCATTTTCTGGACCTCTTCTCAAGTGTTTGGGTCCTAAGGAAGCTCATTATGTCCTGAAGAGAGATACACGAGGGTAGTTGTGGCAATCACTTGGGATCTTATTCTCTAGCCCGTAAGGTTCTTTTTAGCAGGATATTTTTGGCCTACTATTTTGAAAGGTGTCATAGCTTTGGTGACTTCTTGTGACAGTTGTCAGCGACATAGCAGACTTCAGCATCAGCCAGCGACGTTAATGAAAGGAATCATGGCAGCGTGTCCTTTCGATCAGTGGGGAATGGATATTGTGGGTCCTTTACCTCAAGCCCCAGCTCAGAAGAAATTCTTGTTGGTCGCTATAGATTACTTCACTAAATGGGTGGAGGCGGAGGCATTGGCACGAATTACTGAAGGAGAAGTTCTGAAATTTCTGTGGAAGAATATTGTGTGTAGGTTTGGAGTACCGCGGAAGATTATCTCCGACAATGGGAGGCTGTTTCAGGGAGCCCGGGTGCAAGCTTGGTGCAAAGAGATGAAATTCAACAACAATTCACATCTGTCCATTATCCCTCAAAGCAATGGTCAGGTGGAGGTCAATAACAGATCTTTGGTGCAAATCAGAAGACCCGATTAGGAAAAGCCCAAGGAAATTGGGTGGAGGAACTCCCTAGTGTGTTATGGTCATATCGTACCACATCTAGAATTGGGACAGGAGAGACTCCATTTAGTCTGGTTTATGGAAATGAAGCGGTCTTGCCAGCAGAAATTGGAGAAGAGTCAGCTCGGATCATTTTCTACGATGAGAAGAATGAAGAAAAGAGAATGGAAGACTTAGACTTTATGGAGGAGAAAGAGAGAAGCTGCTGCCATCAGAATGGAGGCATACGAGAATAGGGTAGCTCGATCCTATAATCGTCGGGTGCGTAGGAAGGGCTTTCAGGTAGGGATTTGGTGCTGAGAAAAGTTCAGGAGGGGGCTATAGGGAAGCTCGATCCTAAATGGGAAGGCCCGAACAAGGTGGTGATGAGCCTCAGTTCGGATGCTTACTACTTGAAAGATTCAAAAAGGGGAAGGTGCAGAAGAGACCTTGGATTGCTTACAATTTACGCAAATATTATTCTTAAAATGTTGCAAGAACAATTTTCCTTTCAGTTGTAATTCATGCAGGCTACATTTTACATTTATCTATAAGCAGTTGCTCTTTTGAAAATATTGATGTAGACATGCCTCAGCTCATCACCTCAGTCACGCATCTTAGGCCCCTGACTTTGGTTCAGCTCATTACCTTAGTCACGCCTTTAGGCCCCTGACTTTGGTTTAGCTCATCACTTAGTCACGCCTCTTAGGCCCCTGACTTTGGTTCAGCTCATCACCTCAGTCACGCCTCTTAGGCCCCTGACTTTGGTTCAGCTCATTACCTTAGTCACGCCTCTTAGGCCCCTAACTTTGGTTCAGCTCATCTCCTTAGTCACGCCTCTTAGCCCCTATCTTTGGTTCATCTCATCACCTTAGTCACGCTTCTTAGCCCCTGACTTTGGTTCAGCTCATCACCTTTGTCACGCCTCTTAGGACCCTGACTTTGGTTCAGCTCATCACCTCAGTCACGCCTTTTAGGCCCCTGACTGGTTAAGCTCATTCCCTTAGTCACGCCTCTTAGGCCCTGACTTTGGTTCAGCTCATCACCTTGATCACGCCTCTTAGGCCCCTGACTTTGGTTCAGCTCATCACCTTAGTCACGCTTCTTAGCCCCTGACTTTGGTTCAGCTCATCACCTTAGTCACGCCTCTTAGGCCCCTAACTTTGGTTCAGCTCATCACCTAAATCACGCCTGTTAGGCCCCTGACTCTGGTTAAGCTCATTCCCTTAGTCACGCCTCTTAGGCCCCTGACTTTGGTTCAGCTCATTACCTTAGTCACACCTCTTAGGCCCCTGACTTTGGTTCAGCTCATCACCTTAGTCACGCCTCTTAGGCCCCTGACTTTGGTTCAGCTCATCACCTTAGGTCACGCCTCTTAGGCCCCTGACTTTGGTTCAGCTCATCACCTCAGTCATGCCTTTAGGCCCCTGACTCTGGTTCAGCTCATCACCTTAGTCAAGCCTCTTAGGCCCCTGACTTTGGCTCAGCTCTCTACCTTAGTCTAGTCACCTCGACCCTGATTTTTGGGCTCAGTTCAGTTACGGCACTTTGATTTCAGCTCATAGCTCTTTTTAGATACTCAAGTACAAATGGTGTTAGCAAGTTAATTAAACACGCGCTCGGTAATTATGAGGGGTCACTTCATAGTGCTCTCATATAGATGAGCTGGCGGTCAAGGAAATTTGGCTGGGGAGCTCGGGAGCTCGTGAGCCCTTTTAGGCGATCTGAGAACATAGTTCAGATCAGGTCCGAAGTTTGGTTTTGGCAGCTCAGCTCGGCTCTGGCAGCTCAGCTCGGCTCCGGCAGATCAGCTCGGTTCCTGAAGCTTCAGCTCTGTAAAACGCCTTCGGGTGTTAGTTTATTTTTAAACAAGTACTTTGCTCCCCTTAGGGAGCTCAGCTCAATACAACGCCTCCGGGTGTTAGTTTATTTTTAAACAAGTACTTTTATCCGCTTAGGGAGCTCAGCTCTGTTCAACGCCTCTGGGTGTTAGTTTATTTTTAAACAAGTACTTTGCTCCCCTTAGGGAGCTCAGCTCTGTTCAACGCCTTCGGGTGTTAGTTTATTTTTAAACAAGTACTTTGCTCCCCTTAGGGAGCTCAGCTCTGTTCAACGCCTCCGGGTGTTAGTTTATTTTTAAATAAGTACTTTGCTCCCCTTAGGGAGATCAGCTATGTTCAACGCCTCCGGGTGTTAGTTTATTTTTAAACAAGTACTTTGCTCCCCTTAAGGAGCTCAGCCCAGTTCAACGCCTCCGGATGTTAGTTTATTTTTGAATCTATACTTTGCTCTCCTTGGGGAGCTCAGCTCAGTTCGATGCCTCCGGGTGTTAGTTTATTTTTAGATGATAATCTCACCTCCCTTTAAGGAGCTCAGCTCAGCTCACCTTCGGGTGAGCCTATTTTGAAGAGTTAATCTTACCTCCTCTTAGGGAGCTCAGCTTAGTTCACCGTCGATTGTTGGTTTTATGAAGACTAAGGAAAATGTAAAGCAAATAAACTGGCGTGAGAAGGCAAAAATTTAAATGTTTACATCCACCAAAACCATAACTAACTTTCATTCTCTCCCTCGCCCTCATCCTCACCATGTTCATCTACGCCCCCATCCTCTTTTGCTGCCTCTGCTGAGGTAAGGGAGAGGGCAAACCCGTCTAGGTCCAAAAAGTCCACAGGGGTCCCTTCAGAGGATAGCCTGCTACCCTGAACTGCTGAGTGCAGCCGTCGAACCCTTTGGCCAGGTAACCATAGGCTTGGGCAGCCACCTCATCCATATATTCATCGGACTTCAAGAATGCCTCATTGAAGCCCTCAGCTCCCTTGGACAGCTCAGCTCGGGACTCTTCCAGTTCTTGAAGGGCCTGAGCAAGTTGATCATGGGACCCCTTGAGTTCGCTCCGAAGATTCTCCTTCTGCACCACGGAGACCCGGAAGTCACTTTGATGCTTCAAGCCGTTCATCTTGGAAAGCCCATCCTCATTTCCTCCATCTGGGCTCGGATATTGGCCACCTCCTTCTCATAACCAAGCTTCGCGTCATCCGCTAACTGGTTAAGCTCAGCAAAATGAGCTTCATAACCTCGGGCATCCTTAGAAAGTGCTTTCGAGTCATGGAAGCTCGGAGGGACATCTCGGCATTTAGGACAGCAGCCTAGGAAAGGAAAATAACAATTAAAAGAGAATATAAAAGAGGAACATAAAGTAATGGTTAAGGGAAGGTTACCTCAGCTGAGGCAGTGTTAGAACGTTGCATCATCTCAGCCCATCCAAGGCTTGTCACATAATCGGCGTCAGCCTGGGAGATCATATCCCTGAGGACTGACCCAGCCGTTGGAGGTAGGCCCGACCCCCACAATATGCAGGGCATCGTGGTTTTGAAGAAATTGGTCCTGCACCGGACCAAGGGTGAAACGACCCTAACTCTATAATTAATAAATAAATATGCGGAAAATTTTTTTTTTTATACTTACTAAATAAAATATGTACATATATGCCCATACATATATGCACAGAATAAAAAGATTTAAAAATAAATAAATAAATAAATAAACAATTAAATAAAATGCATTCTTTAAAATAAAATAAATATCTGAGTCAAACATTTAATTAAAAATACTGCATAAACAAAATGATCAAAATTTGCATGCACTGACAATATTCAATAAAATATTCAAAACTCACAACCACAGAAAAATAATATAAAATGTAACATGCCGACATAAATAAAACATGCATGTGACTCAGACATCTATCACGGTAACGGGGTCACTGCATGTCTGCTCATACATCCTCGCCTCCGTTTGGTACAACATCAACATCAACGTCATCCCCTGCACCATACCAGTGTAGTGAGCCTAGAGGCCCAACATGCTAACATAACAAGGGTTTAAAAATAATTTAAAACAATTAAATACTAATACATACATATACATGAATGATCATGCTTAAAAATTTCATAACATAACTTAACTTAAATAAACTTAAATAACATAATACATAACATTGTTGAGCAATTAATTTTCTAACATCGCATGGTTGTATCCGTAGTGTAACCTTAAATCATACATTAAATATTGATCAGCGTGGAAACCAACGTACGTGGCCGGTGACGAATCACCTCTTAAATTGGCAGTAAACTGCCCTTCAATCATATGGGGACGAATCCCCCTTAAATTGTCACACTACTTCAACTTCCAACATAAAATATTTTCTTGCTCAACCTTAAACATTAAATCATGCATAAAATAATTTCATGAATGCATGTACTTGAATAAAATGTGTGTCCCTTCATATATATTTAATTTAATTTCTTACTAACATATAATTATTAAAATAACTTCAATGCATAAAAATAATTAAATATATAATCAGGACACATGCAAATTTTCTCATGGATGGTCTTGGACTGCTGGCCCTAACAGTCAAGCCCATTTACTTAAATCTGGCCCATTAACACTGAGACTGGCCCGATAACATACTTAAGCCCAATAAAATTATTCTAAGCCCAATTAAATTAATTCAAAGCCCATAAAACATTCTAGGCCCAATAACAACTTAAACTGGCCCAATGAGCCCAAAAGCCCAAAGACTGGCCCAATAACTTTTATGGGCTCAAAAGCCCATAAAATTAATGGACTAACTTTATTAAAATTTTTAAAAGCCCAAATAAAATTATTTTGGGAGTCCAAATATTTTTATTTCTAAATAATTGGCCTAAAAACCAATTAATTCATAAAATACTTTAAAAATAAAAAGACTCGAGCCCGGCCCACCTAACCCGGACCCCGACTTACTTGACCCGACCCTAGACCCTATTGACTTGACCGGACCACCAACCCGACCCGGACCCATCACCTAACTCTAAACCCGATCGCCCCTCCTCCTATTCTGATGCGGCCGTGAGCAGCAGCCACTCCATGGCTGCTGCCGGCCTGCTCCGGCCGCCCCTGGCCGGAGCGCCGCCGCCCAGACGTAGCCCACGTCTGGGCGGTGCTAACCTGCCCCAGCCCCCAGCCCCCTGCAGTCCACGAAGCCCAGGCCGAAGCCCCTTCCCGAACCCTAGTCTGCGCACCCCCAAGCACCCTATCTGCACCAGCTCCAATCTTGGGCTCGTTTGGCTCGAACCACTCGAGCCACTCGAGTCCAAACCACCCTCCCTCAACCTAGGAACCTCTGACCAGCAACCTAGACGCCCATAACCATAAAAACGTGAGTATGTCAATGAAAATCAAAGAGCCATGTGCATACAACCGAACAAACCCATCTTTTCTGAAAATTCTTTAAAGTTTTGATGCATACACCATACGCACACTATAATAACTGAGATGGTACGAAAATTAAAGAAAGAATCATGCCTTTCACCGGTGTTTGAGTTTAGAAGCGCGTAGAACGATTCCCGGGACGACGAACGATGAACAACCCCTTCGGAAGCTTAAAGAAAACGAGCTATGGTGCTCTTGGGCAGCTGCTCGGCCGAGAAGAAAGTGAACAGGGATAATAGGGAATGGGTGTCGGCTGAGTGATGGAGGCGTGAGTGTGGGGTGTGGGTAGATTAGGTTTAGGTTTTAATTAATAAAATAGGTTTTAGGTAAATTAAAAATTATTAATAAGGATTTTAATATATAACATATATTGCTTAGAACTCTAATTAAAAAAAAACCTGATAAATAATTGAAATTCCCGAAATATTAATTTAGGGAATTTTTAAAGATAATAAAAAGTCATTAAAATGTCTTAATTTGGATAAAAATGGACTCCTAAAATTAAATAAAATTAAATACTTAAAATTTTGAGATAATAAATCTCAATATAATATTTAGGGCTCTAAAAAGGCTCATAAAATAATTTGGCTAGAAAGTTGTCATCGCGTCCGTCCACGGTCCCGTCAACGCGATCAAATAATTAAAATACTAAAAATCATAAAAATTACTAGTTATGAGTTAAATGCTTAAAAATAAATTAAATCATGCACAAATAATTCACATAATTATTTAACCCATAAATCTAAAATTTAAATAATTAAATATCCTAATTATGCATGCGGATTTACGTATTTTAAAATACCGGGTGTTACAACGGGAGTCTGAGGCTTCTCCGCCCTGAACTGACGAAGGGGTGCCACCTCCGGAATAGAAGCGGAGTCCAGCTCCACTACCTCAGGGTGAGGGCTTGACGGTGCTCGCCTTTTCGAGCCTTTGGACTGGGTGGCAGAAGGCTCAGGCTTGCTAGTGGCCCGTGGTGAAGGGGCTTTAGACTTGGCTGAGCTCCCTTCAGCCCGGCCCCCTGATGGGGCAGTTGCTTTCTTCTTCTCCAACATTCTCTTCATGGCTGATCCATAACCCTTTTTTCTGCACGAGACATAGGGAAGGTCAGGACAGGAAATGAGAGAGCATAACATTAGTAAAGCGGAGCACGGGCGGGGGAAGGGCCGTACCTTAAGTTTCCTCTGAACAGAAACATCTGCCGAGCTGAGCCCATGGTGGCAGAGCAGGTCCTCTACCAAAAGGGCAGAGACATCAAAGCACCTTCCTCCTATAGCCCTTTGGGCTCCAGTAAACAATTCCCCTTGACGGAAGCCCGGGGCGGGAACAGGTAGGAGTGGGAGAACATCCCCTCCAAGATGAACATATGTCCCAATCGTCGGAGGGACATACAAAAAAGAAAGTATTTTTCCAATTTTTATTGGAGCTGGGAGAACCCTTAAAAAATTTACAGTTGGGGCGGCAGGAAAAATAAAAGGGGCCCTCCTCAGAACGTTTGGGCAGCAAGAAGTTACAAATGGTAAAACAGTTAACTTCGAAGCTCCTAAAAAGAACTACAAAACTACAGAGAGTTCGGAAGGAGTTGGGGGTGAACTGTCCTAGGTGAAGCTCATAGTATCGGCTGAGCTGTTGGAAAAGTAAGGGGAGGGGAAATCTAAGACCTGCCTCCAGCTGATCTAAATAAAAAGTATAATACCCTGGAGGAGGGTGGTTAGCTCGGTCTGTGGGGTCAGGAATGATGAATTCATAAGTCTTTGGGGCATGGGATAGAGCTCTTATCTTTTCCTCATCTGAGGCTTCTAGCTCGGAGGGATACTGCTCAAACCACGGCACCACAGAGGCTTCTGGGTCATTGCCTAGGTCATCATCCCGAACCGAGGTTGAGGGGTGAGCAGGGTCCTGGCCTGTAGGCTCTCCTGCGGGGGTAAGTGCGAGGGAATCAAATCGATCCACCTCTCGGAATATTTCATCCGAGCTTCCAGAGTTAGCTCGGGAGGAGGAGGCCATTACTTACAAGGATACTTAGGCGGGGAGCTCGGTAACAGAAGAATCAAGAAAACACGGGAGCTCGGAAAAGGGAATCTGAAAGAAAATTAAGAGAAGCAAAGTGAGGGAAAAGGTGAAAATGAATTTTCACAGTCAAGACCTATTTATAGAAGGAGCAAATGAATCCAGGCCATTGATTTTTTGGAAGATGAACGGCTCGATTTTCTGAAATTTGAAAAGTTACCGTTACATGATGACACGTGTTATTAGAATTACAGTTGTCCTCACTCATGTGCCTCAGCTCAGTACAGTCGAGGGTAACCTCAACCAGGCACCTTAGCTCGGCATCCATTTAGGGTCATCTCAGCATAAAAACGAATTTCGAGTCTTTGACCTCAATTCGACTTTTATGGGAGGGACTTGTGATACCCGGAAGAGGAAATCACCTCAGCTCATAGATGACCCTAAGGTAAAGATCAATCCTTAGCTAGCCAGAATCGTCTGGGGGTCAGCTCGGGTCGGGAGTTTGGGAACTCGGGAGCTCGGCCAAGCTCTCCCATTGTAATGTCCAGCTCAGCTCGGGAGCTCGGGAGCTCAGCCAAGCTCCTCCACCATTACCTCCAGCTCAGCTCGGGAGCTCGGGAGCTCAGACAAATTTCTTCACCATCCTCTCCAACTCGGGTTGGGAGCTCTGGAGTTCATCTCAGCTCCGATGTCAGTAGGGAGTTAGCTTAGTAGAGGGGTTGAATAACCTTGATGAGCTAGCTAAGATGTTAGGATCAGTGTTCAGGTAGAGTTTCAGGAGTTCAGTAATAACTCACTCACCCCTTTTCCATATAACCTCAGGGAGAGAAGCAGTATAGCATCCTCATGATGATTGTTCAGCTCAGATTAAGTGTATTTTTATTTCCTTTGTCAGATAAGATTCGGGCGAGATCTCAGCCTAAATATTCGGGATTGTGATCCCGGGATTCGCGGATTCTTGATAAGGAAAGTAGGCGCTAAACCCGGAGCCCTCCTCTATAAATACCAGGTTCACTTTCATTATTTGCATCCTAATTTTTCACTCGTGTGCACACACCACTCTCTATATTTTCGCTATCCTAGCATCTGACTTGAGCGTCGGAGGGGATACGCCGGAACACCTTCACACTCTTGTTAGTGGTTTCAGGTCAGCAGCAGTTCATCTTTTATTTGGAGGAGCTTCTTCAGCTCATCCAAGGAGATCACTTTATTGAGATATATCAATATCTAAGATATAAAAAAAACGTTGGGTCTTCTATGTTTGCTAGCATATGAACAATGCCCACGTGTTTTGTGTCATGCGTATATGATCATTTAATTTTAGATTATGTTTGAATAGTTGCATTTCAAATATTTTTTTTTTATTTAGTGAAATAAGATCGTAAACATCACTTTGATCTCTTGCATGTTTTTATAGTATTTCGTGGTAATTAGCATGAATTTCATTTTTACCAAATAATAATGTTATTTGAAATGCATATATACTACTTTACTACTAATAAATAAATAAAATGTGGATTAAAAATATGATCGAAATTCATTGATTTT
This sequence comes from Henckelia pumila, assembly GCF_033568475.1. Classification (NCBI taxonomy): domain Eukaryota; kingdom Viridiplantae; phylum Streptophyta; class Magnoliopsida; order Lamiales; family Gesneriaceae; genus Henckelia; species Henckelia pumila. The sequence goes on from NC_133121.1 coordinate 137,510,387, forward strand.
AAATTTATCTCCGGAAACAATCTAAGGGATTATTCAAATATTTTAGATACAAAGCAATAACTCTTTTTAATGGGTGTCGTACGTACGTGGCAAAATAAGTAAAATTTGTGGAACTAATTAATCGTTTATTTCTTGGTTAATTTTGGTAGGGCCTTTTTGGTTTACTTTTAATATACCAAAAAATGTTATTAAATGATCCAACTTTTCAAGTGTAGGGTCGATTTTAATCAATTGTTATAAGTATATTGGAGTTGTGTAGTTGTAATTAAATACATTTTTTTTATAAACGATAGAGTTTTATAACCAAACAAACATATTATGTTATCTTCCATTAAAATATATAAAATCCACGCGATCTAACAATAAAGAGAGACGAGAAAAAAAACTGCAAATACAACAAATACTGACTCATCGTAGATACATAAGCCGATTCAAAATTTACCCTTTATTATGTATGGGCACACATATTTGTGATACCACATTACCACTATCCACATTTATGACTCCGTTTAGTACACAACACTATTAATTTTTGTATGACTTATTTTATCTCATCTCGCGTTTTTTTTGTCATATTATTTATCCATGTTTTAATTAGTAATTTTACATCAATAAAATCATTAATAATTCGGGAAATGAGCAATAAATCTCTGATAGAAACTTGAACTTTGTTGTCAGTCCCTGCATCAGAATTATTTTCTTCCAACTCCCTGACAAAACATTGACAATTATTTGAGCTCCCTAATTGAGCTGAAACTACTAAATTGCCCTCAAATGTTATTGAAACTCATCAATGCCCAATTGAACAATAAATATTTTTTAATATAATTCTCTCCTTCCAATCTTCCGTCCCCCAACCTCCTTCTACTTGACCCTTCATGGCTAAACCAACAACGATCTATAAATTTGCGTCAAATTTTGGTGCCAAAAAATGAGGCGAAAGGAGTTTAAAGTGAAGAGGCATCGGATTTTGAAAATCTTTGTGAAGAACCGACATCCAAACAACAACTTCGAGGTATTATTCAATTTTTTATTGCTATAAAATTAAAATACTTTTTAGATGTAATTTCATCTTGATGATTGTTTCTTTTTTTAATCTTTTTCAATTGAGTGATTCTTTGTGGTTTGTGTTTATTGTGTAGTTGTTATGTTGAAGTTTCGTACATCGTTTGAATTATACAGATTTGATGGCCAATATTTGGGTTTTATGTTTCTCAGTGGGTTTGCGGTTCATCTCAACCAATTATAGATTGATTATCTGAAATTCGTTATTGTTCTTGATTATAACAATTTTGTTGCCAATTTTTATAGTTTAGTACTGGATTATAAAGATTATATGGACAGTTTTTATAGTATTCGAATCTGCTATTTAAAAGTGTGATTTTGTGATATTTGTTGTTGCAGAATGGGTTATGAATAAAGTCACGATCTTCATTTTTGACGTTATTGAATTGAATATTATGTTTTTATTGATTATGTTGAAAATAAAATCTGTAAGTGGTTCTTACAACCTTGCGTTTTTTTGTTGTTATAAATACAAAAAGCATATGTTTGTGATCTCAATATATAATATATGAGTGTATTTTGATAGATATATTTATGAGCCTCGACAGAAACCTTGCAGATATTTCTTTGGAATTCATGATTATGCAATACATAGCAACACGTCATAAGATGTTCGTATTTCTAAAGATTATGATAATGTTCTTATTATGATTAATTTTTATATGTGAATGAAACTCACAATAATCGAATTGAGGGCAGAGAGCAAACATTAACATCTCAACATTTTTTTTATTTTGAGAGGTAATATATCTGTGTGTGTGTGTGTTGTCATATTGAGTTTTTTTTTTATCACGGTTTATGTTACATCTATTAATATTGAAATTATGTTTTGATATTATTGTTTTGTATATTTGATCAATGTTTTAGTAGTAATATTATTTACTGAAAGAGTGGGTGCCCAGTGAGCCAACTTGTGGCTAAGGGCTTTGATGACTCTTTGTATAAACAATCTTTTGTTTAATATAATTTACACTTTTATTAATGACAATGACTTTATCTTTCTTCATATTGTTATATTGTGATATACTATTGTTGTTTTGATAAAGACCTTGAATATACTATAGTGTATGTAAGATGTGGTAGAACATGGGGATGTCTATCATGAAACACATCTTATAGTCACTGTATATTCTAAAACTGTTCCTAGTCGATTGAGCCGTCCGATAATAAGGATAAGGATCGCTCGAGCTTGAGACTAGCATTTGCGATGCAGAGTACCACGTTTCATTGGTAAGGAACATAGAGATGTTCGAAGCATGCAAATGGATATTCATATGATGAATGATCGAACTACCCTATCCGGACTTTCCAAGTGGTTATCACTTATCGAGTGGATATAGTCCGCGGTTTTGGTTGTACACCATTAGTCCTTACTACTTGAGACATCATTGAGACTCTATATGCTAGTACTGTGCTTTGACTCGTTTACCGACTCTATTGGGGTCATCAGGTGTCGGGATTGGGTACAGTTACAACACATATAGGAGTCGATGCTTTGTTGTCAAGGATTCACCACATACTTGCGAGTGTGGAAATCCTATGCGATCTGAGGAGATATTAGTATGACGAATCTCTGGCCAGAGTACATGATGTGATTTAAGAAATGGTTTCTTAGTAGCACATGCGATGTCACTATTTGATCTTCAAGATGCATTGCATAGTTATCGAATCTCGAGCGACTCTCGATATACCAATGGTTGTTGATTCGATCGGGATATTTGGATGAAGGGACCGTACTGTACGCTAACCAAAATCTATTGGTTCTTGTAGGCACTATCAGTGATACCTAGGGAATCATGGGGCGATGTTGCTAGGCGCTCATACCATGATTCGATGGGCAAGTCGGAAATTGTTGTTCCGAGTCACAAGGAGTCGTGAGCCCACGGCTAGCTGTATCCCTGAACCATTGAGGGTCACACAGTGTAATGGATTTTTAATCCCCGTTGAGATAGTTAAATTTAAAGAGTTAAATTTAATGAACGAAGAAGTTGGACTTCTTATTTAAGAGTAGAGGAGTAAGATTTTCTAAAATGACATAGGGATGGCCATTTTTGGAAATCACTGAATTCGGATTCAGAAAAATTTATCTTGACTTTAAAAGGTGCAGAAATGGTTTCTGTGCACATTGGTGAAATCGGTTTATCAATCGGAGTCACGATGAATTTTATATTAATTTCTGAACATGCGGGCTTTGCTTGTCGGGCTTGAACTTATGACTAATGGGCCCTAAGCTGTTAGTGGCCTACATTATAAATAAGTTATTGCAGTACAGAAATTAAAAACAATAGGTCACAATTTTCGAAAACCTAAGTAATTTTCTAACGTGTGTGGCCGCCCCCCCCTTCCCTGTCTACTCGAAAAAAATCCAGCCTGTGATTTTTGAATTACAGTCTGGTTTAACGGATCAAATTCGTTAATCTCTTCGTAGAAACTTCTGATAGATTTTCTAGTGCAATCTATCAGAGGGATTAAATCTCTGTTCGTGGACCTGATTGAAGAACAGTTCGTCCATCAGTTCCAGGGATATACAACAAGAGCAGAGAAATATGTTGGTGTCCAAAATCTCGATTCGAGATTAAAGGTAAAAATTTTATAATTGTTATTTAATTTTTACACACACAATTTAATCGTAAGGTTGATACCTATTATGGAATCGTTCCTTATAAAAAAAATTTTAAACTTCCGCTGCACCGGGTATCAATCCTGTTTGATCTGATCGCCGAGTTCTCCAACAGTGGTATCAAAGCCAGGTTGCTCAGATCAAGCGATTAAATTAATTGATTGTAAAAAAATTTTAGGCCTCGGTTTTTGAAACAAAATAAATATTTTAAAAATAAAAATATTTTTTTTCGGGCAAAAACCCGGGCAGCGATTGGATCGCTGCCCGGGAGGGGTCGCTGCCCTGGGCAGCGCCGTGCGCTGCCCGGCCCGGGAACGTCCCGGGCGGCCCGCGGGAAAAATTATTTTTAATTTTTTAAATTAAATTTTAATATGTTAAAATTCTATTTTTGGTCCGATCGAAAATTATTTTGATTGGTCCACGAGGCATCGGATCGAATTGTTCGAGTCCGAAAATTTTAAAATTGATTTTTGGATAAATTTGAATTTTTGGAAAATTTTAATATTTTATCCTTTAATTGAATTTTGAAATTAATTAATTTTTGGTACAATTGATGATAAGATATGATCTTATGGATATATTGAGTAAAATATGATTTTATGTATAAAATTGGATTTTATAGATAAAATATGATTTTATTTGATAAAAAGATAAAATATGATTTTATATGTAAAATAAGATTTTATGTATGAGATATGATTTTATCTTTTTAAATTTAAAATTGCCATTGCATGTTATCCAATAAATTAATTTTGAATTAAATGTTATTGGATAAGGATGATCGATTGCCATGACCAATTTTGTAGGTGTATGTTAGGAATTTACATTTGTTTTATTGTTGTTGGTTTTATTAATGGGCCTGGTTTATGGCTCAATATGAATGTCATATGTAATAAAAGTGGGCTTGGTTTATGGCCCCGTTCCCCCCTTAAAAATGTATCCCCTATTTGTCATTGTTATTTATTGTAAATACATTAGATTTAGTGGGAGATCAAGATTTGAAGATGGAGGTGGGCCCAACAGACAATAAAGACAGAAGAAATGTAAATTGGAAGCAAATGTAATAGGATTGCATTGCATACTGCATATTACCTAGGATTGGACTAAGACTCGTGATTGGCAACCACGGGTCGATTAGAAATGGAATCGATCATCTTATATAATATGTGATATTATAGTTGTATGCATGTTTTAGACAAAATTGTGTGAATCCGACAAGCATACAAAATTTTAAAAATGATGAGACAAATTTTTTTTAATTAAAAATCCCTCATTTTAAATATGATTTAAAATTGATATCAAGATAAATAAAGGAAATTTAAATTTGTTTAAATGTTCCTACCTTCCATCAACGATCAATGTATGAGATGCTACCCGCGGATACGGTCCGGCTCATATTATTGGGGGGCCCGTTCGTCGGAAAGCTGTACATTGGATCGACACATGTTGTAAGTTGGGTGGAACTCCCATGGGATTGGCTCATATTATTGGGGGATCCACATGGCGACCGTCCATCACAACTTAATATTGATGGATCATCTTGACATGTCCCAATAATCGGCGTCATATTATTGGGCCCTTATTGGACATGAGGTAAAAACGTGGAGGTTGCTTTGGAAGCAATTGGGCTCTACCTTTTGAAAATTATGGTTGGCTGATATTATTCGGGACTATAAGTTTGTCAATTGGACTCCATGTTCTCACTAAGGAAAACAGTTTCCCGTTTTCACTAGAGGGTAGTGAAATCGTTAAAATAGTGGGAGTGAGATTCATAAAATAAATTTCGCCTATTTTATGTCTTAGTAAATTGCTTAAACAATCACTGATATTTGTCTGTTTTTTTTTCAGTATTTCATACAATGAATTCGCGTAATCCACTTTTCTCGATCCTCGAACAAAATAAGTTGACTGGCGCAAACTATACGGAATGATTCCGTAAGTTGAAGATTGTCTTGACTTCGGAGAAGATGCTCTACGTGTTAGAGAAATCTCCTCCGAAGGAAGCACCAGCTGACGTAAGTCCGGAGGAGTTAGCCAAGCTTGATACATGGTGGGACCATGATATCAAGACCAAATGCTATATGCAAGCCTCGATGTCTGATGAACTCCAGAGGCGATTTGAGGACACCGTGAATGCTGCTGACATTCACGTTCAACTCAAGGAACTTTTTGGGGCTCAATCGAGGGCTGAAAGGTTCGCTACTGTAAAGGAGCTAATGACGTGTCGCATGCGTGAAGGGACTTCGGTCCGTGATCATGGGGTACGAGTGATTTGGCTCATACAGAAGTTGGTAACCATTGATTTGGTGTTGGAGCATGAACTCAACGTAGACTTACTACTTCTGTCTCTTCCTTCTTCGTTTGACGGATTTGTGGTAAATTTCAATATGAACAAGATAGAGGCCTCCCTTGAAGAGATGGTCAATATGCTTGTGACATATGAATCCACATTAAAGAAGGATAAACCGGCTTTCTTGGTGGGCTCCTCTTCTTCTGCTAAGAAGGGGCCAAGTACAAAGGGTAAGAAACGTTCTGCCCCACCCAAGAAAGTCGAACCCGAGAAGAAGTACAAGACAAAGTCTTCAAACATGGAAAAATCCAAGGATGTTTGCCATTACTGCAAGAAGCCCGGTCATTGGAAGCGTAACTGCAAGGAATATCTAGAGCAGTTGCGAACTGCAAAGGGTATGTTCTATATTGAAATAAATGTTTCACTTAATACTACTTCTTGGGTATTGGATACCGGATGTGGATCTCACATTTGCAATGATTTGCAGGTGATGACAAGAAGTCGCAGGCTTAGGATGGGTGAGACCCAGCTGAGGCTCGGAAATGGTTCCAGAGTTGAAGCAAAAGCCGTGGGAGATGTTTATTTAATTTTGCAGAACGGTTTTAAGTTAATTTTAAGAGATGTTTTATTTGTTCCGGATTTAATTAAAAACATTATTTCTGTTTCTATGCTTGATAGAGATGGTTATTCTTGCAATTTTGTGAATGGGATTTGCAATATTTACAAGAATGAATGTTTGATTGGAAATGGACAACTTGAAAACGATCTATACAACTTAAAACTAAAAGACGTTCCAGTAAATTATGTTGATAAACCGGCAACAACAAACAAAAGGAAAATCGATAGCCAAAACCCGGCAAACCTTTGGCACGCTAGGCTAGGTCATATTTCCTCAAGGAGGATGAACAAGCTAGTGGGAGAGGGCATGTTTGATATGTATGATATTAACTCTCTACCTACTTGTGAGTCCTGCCTGAAAGGAAAAATGACTAAATCTCCTTTTAAGGGGAAACCTGAGCGTAGTCAAAATCTGTTGGATTTGATCCATACAGATGTTTGTGGTCCATTTAGAGTTGGGACTCAATATGGCCACACCTACTTCATTACCTTTACTGATGATTATTCAAGGTATGGGTATTTATATTTAATGAAATATAAGTCTGAAGCATTTGAAAAGTTCAAAGAATTCAAGGCTGAAGTAGAAAACAAGCTAGATAAAAGTATTAAAGCACTTCGATCGGATCGAGGTGGAGAATACTTGAGTACCGAGTTTTTGGACTATCTAAAAGAGAATGGGATTCTCTCTCAGTGGACTCCTCCTATGACACCACAACTTAATGGTGTATCGGAGCGTCGTAATCGAACTTTGTTGGACATGGTTCGATCCATGATGAGCTTCACTGAGCTTCCACCTTCGTTTTGGGGCTATGCGCTTGAAACGGCGGTATTGTTGTTGAACAACGTCCACACTAAAGCAATGGACAAAACACCATACGAGTTATGGAATGGCAAAGCTCCTAAGTATTCGTACTTGAGGATTTGGGGATGTCCTGCTTACGTGAAGCGGACAGTGGGAGATAAGTTGGATAGTCGATCCAGCTTATGTTATTTTGTAGGGTATCCGAAGAATTCAATCGGATATCATTTCTATTATCCTGCTGAAACAAAGGTGTTTGTTTCAAGGAATGCCACCTTCTTGGAGAAGGAGTTCTTATTGGATAAAAAAGGCAATATGATGGAACTCGAAGAAATTCGAGAAGAACCCGAAATACAAAATAACGATCCTACACCTCAGGAACCATTGCTGGACACGCCTGTACCTAGAAGATCCGAGAGGACTTCTAGACCTCCTATTCGATATGGTCTTCTTCTTGAAGGGGATCAAGATGAACCCGATGTTGGATGTGATCCAAGAAACTTCAAGGAAGCAATTTCTGATGCGGATTCAAATTTATGGCTTGAAGCTATGCAGTCGGAAATAGATTCGATGCATACAAACCAAGTTTGGTCTTTAGTAGATCCTCCCGATGGAATTGTTCCAATAGGGTGTAAATGGATCTACAAGAGAAAGCTTGGGCCTGATGGTAAGGTATTGACCTACAAGGCGCGATTGGTGGCAAAAGGTTATACTCAAAGACAAGGAGTTGACTATGATGAAACCTTTTCACCAGTTGCAATGTTCAAGTCCATAAGAATCCTTATTGCCATAGCTGCATGGTATGACTATGAGATATGGCAAATGGATGTGAAGACTGCTTTTCTTAATGGAGACATTAAGGAAGAAATCTATATGAAGCAGCCTGAGGGGTTCACATCCATGGGAAGCGAGCATAAGGTATGCAAGCTTCAGAGATCAATTTATGGTCTAAAACAAGCATCAAGAAGTTGGAACCAGAAATTTGATGAAACAATAAAAGATTTTGGTTTCATCAAGAATCCGGAGGAACTATGCGTGTACAAGAAAGTAGTTAAGGATGCTGTGACATTCTTAGTACTTTATGTTGATGACATCCTACTCATTGGGAATGACGTAGGGATGTTGCAGTCAACAAAGATATGGTTATCAGGTAGATTCTCGATGAAGGATTTGGGTGAGGCATCCTATATTCTTGGGATACAGATCTATAGAGATAGATCTAAGAGAATGATAGGACTCACACAATCAACCTACATCGACACCATATTGAAACGGTTTTCAATGGATGGGTCCAAGAGAGGACATCTACCCATGTGTCATGGAGTTTCTCTATCCAAGTCTATGTGTCCCAAGACTGATGAAGAGATAGAGAAAATGACACATGTACCATATGCGTCAGCCATAGGTAGTATCATGTATGGGATGATATCTACCAGACCGGATGTAGCATTTGCTCTGAGTGTCACGAGCAGATATCAAGCTAATCCCGGTCAAATACATTGGAAAGCCGTGAAGGACATTTTTAAGTACTTACGAAGGACTAAGAATATGTTCATGGTATATGGAGGAAGAGAACTAAAATTGGAAGGCTATACCGACTCTAGCTTCCAAAGTGACGTGTATGACTCGAAGTCAACCTCTGGATTTGTGTTCATGCTCAATGGTGGTGCTGTCTCTTGGAAGAGTTCCAAGCAGGACACCACAGCGGATTCCACCACTGAAGCTGAATACATTGCAGCATCAGCTGCTGCTAAAGAGGCCGTTTGGATGAGGAATTTCGTCCAAGAGTTGGGCGTCATTTCTGAAGTTGTTGGTCCAGTCCCGGTGTACTGTGACAACACGGGTGCCGTTGCTCAGGCAAAGGAACCAAGGTCTCATCAAAGATCCAAACACGTACTGAGGAAATACCACATCATCCGGGAGATTGTGGAAAGAGGAGACATCACTGTCGAAAGAGTGGCCTCTGCAGACAATATCGCTGATCCACTTACTAAGCCCTTGCCAGGACCATTATTTGACAAACATCGCGAAGCAATGGGTCTACGTAGTATGACTAGTTGGCTATAGGGCAAGTGGGAGATTGAAAGAGTGGGTGCCCAGTGAGCCAACTTGTGGCTAAGGGCTTTGATGACTCTTTGTATAAACAATCTTTTGTTTAATATAATTTACACTTTTATTAATGGCAATGACTTTATCTTTCTTCATATTGTTATATTGTGATATACTATTGTTGTTTTGATAAAGACCTTGAATATACTATAGTGTATGTAAGATGTGGTAGAACATGGGGATGTCTATCATGAAACACATCTTATAGTCACTGTATATTCTAAACTGTTTCTAGTCGATTGAGCCGTCCGATAATAAGGATAAGGATCGCTCGAGCTTGAGACTAGCATTTGCGATGCAGAGTACCACGTTTCATTGGTAAGGAACATAGAGATGTTCGAAGCATGCAAATGGATATTCATATGATGAATGATCGAACTACCCTATCCGAACTTTCCAAGTGGTTATCACTTATCGAGTGGATATAGTCCGCGGTTTTGGTTGTACACCATTAGTCCTTACTACTTGAGACATCATTGAGACTCTATATGCTAGTACTGTGCTTTGACTCGTTTACCGACTCTATTGGGGTCATCAGGTGTCGGGATTGGGTACAGTTACAACACATATAGGAGTCGATGCTTTGTTGTCAAGGATTCACCACATACTTGCGAGTGTGGATATCCTATGCGATCTGAGGAGATATTAGTGTGACGAATCTCTGGCCAGAGTACATGATGTGATTTAAGAAATGGTTTCTTAGTAGCACATGCGATGTCACTATTTGATCTTCAAGATGCATTGCATAGTTATCGAATCTCGAGCGACTCTCGATATACCAATGGTTGTTGATTCGATCGGGATATTTGGATGAAGGGACCGTACTGTACGCTAACCAAAATCTACTGGTTCTTGTAGGCACTATCAGTGATACCTAGGGAATCATGGGGCGATGTTGCTAGGCGCTCATACCATGATTCGATGGGCAAGTCGGAAATTGTTGTTCCGAGTCACAAGGAGTCGTGAGCCCACGGCTAGCTGTATCCCTGAACCATTGAGGGTCACACAGTGTAATGGATTTTTAATCCCCGTTGAGATAGTTAAATTTAAAGAGTTAAATTTAATGAACGAAGAAGTTGGACTTCTTATTTAAGAGTAGAGGAGTAAGATTTTCTAAAATGACATAGGGATGGCCATTTTTGGAAATCACTGAATTCGGATTCAGAAAAATTTATCTTGACTTTAAAAGGTGCAGAAATGGTTTCTGTGCACATTGATGAAATCGGTTTATCAATCGGAGTCACGATGAATTTTATATTAATTTCTGAACATGCGCGCTTTGCTTGTCGGGCTTGAACTTATGACTAATGGGCCCTAAGCTGTTAGTGGCCTACATTATAAATAAGTTATTGCAGTACAGAAATTACACACAACAGGTCACAATTTTCGAAAACCTAAGTAATTTTCTAACGTGTGTGGCCGCCCCCCCCTTCCGTGTCTACTCGAGAAAAATCCAGCCTGTGATTTTGAATTACAGTCTGGTTTAACGGATCAAATTCGTTAATCTCTTCGTAGAAAACTTCTGATAGATTTTCTAGTGCAATCTATCAGAGGGATTAAATCTCTGTTCGTGGACCTGATTGAAGAACAGTTCGTCCATCAGTTCCAGGGATATACAACAAGAGCAGAGAAATCTGTTGGTGTCCAAAATCTCGATTCGAGATTAAAGGTAAAAATTTTATAATTGTTATTTAATTTTTACACACACAATTTAATCGTAAGGTTGATACCTATTATGGAATCGTTCCATATAAAAAAAATTTTAAACTTCCGCTGCACCGGGTATCAATCCTGTTTGATCTGATCGCCGAGTTCTCCAACATTTACATTATGTGCCTTGTATATGAGATTTTATAATTATTGTTTCTTATTGATATTTTTAATTTTATATTAAATTGATAAAGGTTCATGAGGAAGACACACAATTAAAGATCACAAATTGGATACATGCGTTGAAAAAAGCTATATAGCAAATGAAATCGTAGAGCCGATACATATTAGATCGCGAATGTGGTGAAATAAAAATTGAGATGTGAGATCTCTTATAATCCTTCTACTATTGAGAGTAACTTGCAAAGAGATTATAGGGTAGAGTTGAACTACTACAACGTGTGAAAAGACAAGATGTTGGTGAGGCAAGATATTCATGGCACATATAAAAAAGACTAAGATTGATTATGATGGTACCATCAGAGATCCAGAGATTATCAAGATAGTAGAGAAACTGCAAATACAAGAAATACTGACTCATCATAGATACATAAGCCGATTCAAAATTTACCCTTTATTATATAGGGGCACACATATTTGTGATACCACATTACCACAATCCACATTTATGACTTCGTTTAGTACACAATACTATTAATTTTTGTATGACTTATTTCATCTCATCTCGCGTTCTTCTCGTCATATTATTTATCCATGTTTTAATTATTAATTTTGCATCAATAAAATTATTAATAATTTAATCTTATATCAATCAAATCATTGAATTTAAATTAAATTAATATATTATCCCTTATAAATAATATTATTTATATTTTATTTAATATTAAAAAGGATAAAATGGTCCTTTAACATTTTTATATAAAATTTAATCAATCAAATCAAATAAAATATAATCTATCAATCAAATAAAATATTATATTAACTATCATTTTTTATATATTTTTTATTATATTATTTTACTTATTTATATATTATTTATCTTATATCTCGATCAACCGATGCAGTAAAATAAATGGGATGTAACTAGAGCCGTCAATTTGGGTTAGGCCCGCCGGGTTGGCCCGGTCCGCCACACAATTTAAGTGGGTTGAGTTGAAATTTTTTCAACCCAACAAAAGGTGGGCCTAGATGGGCCAACCCGCCTAGGCCCGCGACCAACGCGGGTTGGCCCGCGGACCTAGAGAATTAATAATTTAATTTTATTTTTATTTTTATATATGTATTTTTTAATAAAAGTTGTAAATTTTTTTTGTATTAATTATTTTATATAAAATTTACATACCTGAAATCAATAATTAAAATTTTTATTAATATGTTTATATTAATATTTATTTATGAAATGATTTTTATAATTAATTATAATATTTTTTATTTATTTTTATTTATTGTGATTCAACCCGCGGGCCGGCCCGCCTAACCCGCAACCCATCTTGGATTGGGTTGGGTTGAGGATTTTGAGCCCGTCAGAATGGTGGGTCGACCCACCTCGCCATGAATTGGCCCGTTTGATAGTTGTAGATGTAACGCATAAATCCCTGTGTGTTGTTACTTCTTACACAGTAGAGCAATATAATTGAGGTACTAGATCAACTTTTGAGGGAATCTAACTTCACTAGTGAGCCTAAGATTGGTCGGTTGTACGAAAAGTTAAGTTCCAATTTGCGTAATCATTGCTGAAGGGACTAAAACGATAGTATATTAATCATTAATTACGAATTAATGATACTTAATAAATGTATAACGAACTTTTCAGAGACTGGGTACTAAGCTGAGCAGGCGAGAATGATTAAATCACGGATTAAATTTTAAAGTGGTTGAAGAAGCAATTGCAGCACCTATAAAATTATAGGTACTCAGTACAACTATCTTTTATTGGTTGATGAGACTCCTAATAACTAGGACTCATATATATCCTTCTTTTTTCTTCATGATCTGCTTGAAATAATAATAATAATAATAATAATAATAATAATAATAATAATAATAATAATAATAATAATAATAATAATAAAGCATTTTTTGATTTTGTAATTTATAATTTTTTTTAAAATTTTTAGTCATGTTAACGATAAGTTTGTAATTTTAATTATGTAACTTACATGTTTTTTTTTTGTTTTTTACGGTGAATTTTCATTTTTACTCACTTAACTTGTATGTCTTTTATATTTGGTCCTCTTATGTGTATTTTTTTTCCGTCATTTTTTTGGTTATTCTTTCATGGTAGACTATAATCTCCATTCAAAATAGGATAAAAAAAGGATCTGACAGATACCCGGAACTAAAAAAAAGCTCATGACTAGACTAAAATATAAAAAAAATTCAAATTACAGAAGCACAAAATCAAATTCATTGCTAACAAATTCCAAAATGAAAATTACAAATTTGAGGACCAAAAATGCAACTTTCCAAAAAGATATTAATCATACAAATGAGAGAGATGAAATAAATTCCCTAAAAAAATGATGGAATAAATGGAAATGGTCCTTATACTTCTTCCAAATCTAGGAATGGCAAAAATGTTGAACATGTGAGACGTTGGATGAACAATACGGAGATAAAATCCAGATGTTCAACTCGAAATTAGCATTCAAATCGAGAGCTTTGCAAGGTAATATTTGGGAAAGTTTTTATGAAGTATTTCTCAGCTTTTCCTTAACAAGATTTTGAAAATTTTGTTAAAAAAAGCTGAGAAGTGCTTTTTAGAAACTCTCTCAAACACTACCTAAGCCTCACACAGTAAGTAACCTATGTTTTTTTTTTTAATTGTAATTGTTGCGAGTGATAATTAGGTCGAATGTATGATAGTAAGAGTGACCAATGACCATATATAATTTGGAGTTATGTTGTATTATTTAAGAGTGTGTTTAGATTGATAGATTTGAAATCATGAATTTCAAGTCAATTTTATTGTATGGATAAATTTATGAAGGTGAACACGGCCTCTCGGTTAATTATTTTATGTAGATGCAATAGTAATCACGATAGATTTAAAATCAATATCCTAAAAAGTGATATACGGACGACCACTCATTGGCTAACATCTAGGCACATTGATCGTTTCGACGGTTTTTTTAGACTATCTAATTTTTATTTTATTCTTTTATTTTTGTATTTATCCGTGCATGTTCAACTATACGAGAATCAAATGCAAAATGAATAACGTATTCCACCTCTTCATTTGTTATGATTCAGTGCCGGACTTGAGTTTTTTGATATCTGAGGCGAGCATAAAAAAATTGGTGCCCGTAAAGCTTAACATTCATATATTTTTTTATCGATAAATATGATAGTATAAATAACATGATTTCTACAAATAAAATTAAAAATAAATAAAAGCATGTCATAAATAAATAATAATAAAGCCAAGATCATCCAAACAAAATGTGACATTTATTTTTTGAACCAGTAAATATATATTCACTTGAATATTGATCGTCTCTTAGTTTTGGAAGCGAAAATATTGATTAATTTTGCATAATAAGTGTTATCAAACGTTTCTTTTCTTGATTGATGCATAGTCAAGTAATTTATCTTTCATATAACATAGTTGATCGGAGATGAGTTTCGCACAACTTCAACTTGAAAAACCCTCTTTCGGTAAATACAACTTCTGTTGGATCACAAAAATTATAGAGTCAAGTGTTGAAAAATATCCTGAAACGAATCAATAAATAGAGATCGAGTGATAGCGAACTTGATTATCATAGAATAATGAGGATTTGGTTTTTAGCGGGAACTTGCTAGATAGATATTTCGGATTGATTATCTTGCTGAATGCTTACGAGAGATAAAATGATAAATAGATAATGGGACTTCAAGTCTTCATCATAGGCTACTATTCATTAATTATTATTCATGGGATGAGGTCATGAATTAATTATATACTATACTCGTAATTTTTTAAAATTTTGATGCCCCCAAAATTTTGAGGCCCGAAGCACTTGCCTCAAATTTAACACTAAAATTTCGAGCCTGTCATGATTTATGGGCAAATATGAAAAATATTCTTTAAAAAAATTAATATTAAAATTATATATTAATCCAAGTGATTGATTAATGTAACAATGTATAAAGACATTGTTTTTCTAAAATTAGGTTGATGGAAAACTGCGTACCGCCTAAACACCGTATAGAAGGGGTCGGGTGACATTTTTAGGACACCATTAAAGTACGTCCAAATGAGTGTAACTTTAAATTCTTGAGTCCAAATGTAATGATAAGTATGTGAATATTTGATCAGATGTCAGAAGTTCGATTCTCTCAAACAATATTTTTTTTGGATCAGTCTGTCGCACAAGATTTACCTAGTGTGATTTATCTGGCTAGCATATTTTATCAGTGTTCAAAAAAGCGCGCTTAAGCGCCGATTAAGCGCGATTAAGCGTGGAGCGTGGAGAAAAAGCTCCGCTTTAAAGCAAAGCGGGAAAAAAACGGTCAAATCATAGTTTGACTGGATTAAGCGAGCTTAAGCGTGATTAAATGTGTTTTTTTTTATATTTTTTAAATTTTTTAATTTTTTTTTAATTTTGAAGGTACTCTATGTTTTTTTTAAATAATAAATTAGTTTTTAGAATTTAGATGTTTATTTTTTAAATTTTAATTATGATTAAGCATATCTGACATTTGTCAATATTTAACATTTTTATATGGTCTAATTGCAAAAACAACTAAAGATTGTAATTTTGAGATTTTATTTATAAATATGAGAATAAATGCATTAGACTTAAATTTATCATATTTATGAATTATTTTATCTATTTATTGGTTTGAGATAATTAAAATTACAGTAAAAATTAAAAACGCTTTTTCACGCTTAAGCCCGTATTAATCCCTCTTTAAGCCTGAAAAGCTTGGAGCTTGTCATCCACGCTTCGGACCGCTTCGCGCTTTTTAGAACCTTGTATTTTACAAATTATTGCGTTATCCGAGAGTTTATCCAGTGTGCATATAAAGACAATGACTGTGGATTCCCATGTTTAAAAAATAATAAATAAGATCTAAATGAAATACATTCAAGATGATTGTGATTTTAAATCTATTATTCAGATCCTTCCATCAAATTACAACCTAAAATTTTTGAAAGATACTATTATCTTCCCAATCAAGTTTAGATTTAAAAAAACATAATTTTTGATCCTATATTAATAAAATCAATAAAAAAATGTAATTATGACCAAAAAAATGACTCGAGATGTTCAATTATATGGGGTCATTCGACCCTACCTCTGCAAATGGATGGCCCGAAATTGCCATTGGACAATTTCCATCCGGGCCCCACATTAAAATTGTGGTCCCGGATTGAAAATTGGTCAATCCGAGCCATTCAAATACAAAGGAATACCCTTTGTAGGGTCGAAATACCCAATTATATGACAGTCCACCAATCATCACGTTGTCATTGTAACAATCACAATGACAAACGATATCATACCTAAATAATCATGCAAGAAGTCATAAATGGTCAACCTATTTACAAAGTTGGTTCGCACTATCATAGAGTTTTCATGTTTAGATTCTTTTGGGCGAAAACATAAAAAACAGATAATGATAACGAAAAACAGTTAAATGAATCCTTATATTTCTTAATCAAAAGTAGAAGTGTTTTCCCATGCTTTTCGTATAACTCTTTTTTCCTAACAATCTCAGATTGACATCAACACCAATACAAAAGTCCACTGTATATGCACATTTAATTGGGCCCATTTACACGCCATCCATTATTTTTTAAAAAACAAATCGTTTTGTAATTTATTTTCTGAAAAAAAATTCAAATATTCATCCCTTATTTATCGACTACACTAAAAAAAATATTGGTTACTATCGAATTTCGACGGGTTTATTTTCTCAACATTTTTTTTTATCAAAACTACACATACATATAAATCAGTATTTGTTACAACCTCTAAAAAAAATAATTTTAGATCTTTGTTCGGGTCGACGACGATGATCATGGACTCGATGACCTTCCCGTACGTGACAGCCCCCCGAAAACCTACCGTAGAACGCCAGGAGATCCTCATGGCTGATTTTTCGATCACAAAATAACTTTTTTTAAAAGTTGCAAACATCTCAAAACAAATCACAAAATATCTTTTTTTAAAAGTGACAAACATCTCAAAACAAACCGTAAATATTTGATTCGATTCGATTGGTAACCGAATGAACAAGTTGATTAGATGGTTCAAACCTTGAGTTTCCCTCTTATAGAATATGGACAATAGGGAGCTTACACTAGAGTTGAGAGCCCCATGGATTGTGAAAAATATAAACCCAAAACGCTTGCGTGAAAAGGCCACTTATACACCAAATCATATGCAATGGGATTGTACCTTTTTCCTTTATGTCTAGTCCATTCCCAATCTTCGGTGCCCAAAAACCAACTTTAATTCAAAAACATAAAATATGTCACTTCTTTTTTAAACGTACAACTGTCCCTAAGTATGTATTGATGAAATACAATATCTCTGCGATTTTGAGTACTATCACTTGAAAAAAGTGAACTTGTCCCACCATTTGTTTTACCCTATGGGGTGGGGTGCCTTTCGAATACATAGGAGCGTAGAAGAAATAACTTCATTGTCCAAAAAAACATATTTCTAAGTTTTTTAGAGATATTTTAAATTTTATGGTATAAATAGGAACTGTGAAATGTGAATTTTTGTTTTGTATGTATTACTTACTATGTGACATTTTTAGTCTTATATATGTTTCGTTCAATCAGAAGATCTTCTAGTCAAAACATGTAGATGAATGATTAATATCATTGCTAACATTTGTATTTACATTGTCCAACACACGTAATTATGTGGAGAATTTTTTTTAACCACGTTTCTATTGATTGGTATTTGGCATAGGAATTTATTTCGGTTTAATTTTGGTTAAAATTAAAGTGTTAAAATAAACATGCGATTTATTACTTTTTCTCTTGTCCATATTTTTTATTTTTTTTTTACGTGGGAACCCGCAGCCGCTTTCTTTCGGTGCGCTTTGGGTAAATCACCGAACTAACGCAATAGCCTGCAAACTACGCTAGTCAGGTAAACCACACTGGACAAACCATGTGTGACAGGCTAGTCCAAAAAATTGTTGACAGAGGAATCGAACCTTTGACCTCTGACCAACACACGTAATTATGTGGAGAATATTTTTTTAACCACATATCTATTGATTTGGTATTTGGTATAGGAATTTATTTCGGTTTAATTTTGGTTAAAAGTGTTAAAATAAACATGCGATTAATTGCTTTTTCTCTTGTTATAAGATGTGGGTCTCTAAGAAATTCATAGTTTTTTTTTTTTACGTGGGAACTCGCAGTCGCTATTTTTCGTGCGCTATGGGTAAACCCCCGGACAATGGCGGAGCCAAAAATCCTAAACTACCCGGGCTAAAATTTTAGACTCTAGAATTGTTTAAATTTTTGAATCGAACAACCCGGGCTACTATCTATTTAATCTAAAATTTTTCCAAAATCAATATATATAAAATTGTAAAAAAATTTCGGGCCACCCGGGCTACAGCCCGGTGCCGTTATATGTGGCTCCGCCACTGCCCCCGGACTAACGTAATAGCCTGCAAATTACGCTAGTCAGGTAAACCACACAAGGCAAACCATGTGTGACAGGCTAGTCCAAGAAAGTGTTGGCAGGGGAAATCAAACTTCTGACCTCTGGCCAAGAGTTCACCTACTCCACCAACTTGGACACCCCTTGGGCCAAATCCATAGTTTTTTTATTTATATATATAAGGTGTCGTTTTCTTTTTGGATTTGATTTGTCAGAAACAAATTATGATATGAATAAAATATTTTTCTAATTTATATTGAGTTATAAGATGCGAACGAGAGAATAACAGTACTGGAGCAATAGGAGAACAACTTTAGATTATGTTTTAGATTGTTTTTCTTTCAAAATTGTAAAATTAATGTGCAGTGAAAATATAGTTTTGATTTTGTTTTATAAATAAATACTATGGTATTTTTACTAAAGTCGTGTCGTTGATGAAATTGTTTTATGAATATGGGGTATCTTTAGAAAATTTAAAATAGAATAAAATTTTGGATTAGAATAATATAATCAGAAAGCGATGAAAATTAAATTTTAGAAAAAAAAAGAAAGTAATTATGCAGAAAGATGTACAAAAAGCACATCATTTTTTAATTTTGTGTATTTATCACATAAAATAATATATTATCCCGAAAAAAAAGCTTTAATCCTCCTAATAATTGAATTTAAAAAAATCCTCCTAATAATTCTTTTTTTTTTTTTTAAGAATTCGTCTTTTAAAGAACATAGAAGAGCGGGTCAAACGAAGGAAGCAGTTAAGAAGGACTTGAAAGACAGCTGTGAAAAACAGAATGGAAACAAAGTTTGACTTGTCAGAAAGTTTTATTCATTGATTTAATTTAATTTAATTTAATTGTGCCCAAAGGCCCCGAAGCCCGAAAAGTTAAAACTCTAATTAATCAGGTGAATGAATATTGATTTTATAAGTAATTTTTTTCCTCAATTTAAATTTGAAGTTAGCATAATAATTTGGATATATTTAATGATTCCCGACACAATTGTCTGCTTAAAGACTCCATCCTAAGTTCATGTTAATTAGTAATTACCTGTCAATTTGCAATTAACTAAACATGTTTACTCGAATTTTATCGCTTGTGGGATTTGTCGTAAGTGACTATTTTAAATTAAAAGAACCTCACTTTGTTTTTAATAGAGTTAATTAATTAATTAATTATATATATATGATTTATATGACTGGAAGAGTATCCTATGCTGAAGGCCTAAGTCACTTCACCTTCACCCCTTGTTATTTATTAGGGAAATCAAGAAATATATATCTTACTCCGATAAAATATTTTCACCCGAGCCCGTTTATAATGGGTTTACCTAGCATAGCCCAAGGTGGTAGGGTCCAGTCCAGTCCAGTCCAAAGCTATGTTGGGCTTTGTCATGACCTGGGCTGGTCATAATGGGCCGAGCTAGGTTATGCTTTAATAGGCCATGTACAATCTTTTTCTAATTCAAGTGGGATTTTGATATATACGAGATAAGCTTAGATCTTATCAAATATTTATGAGATAGAGATAAGCTTACAAAGGGACCAATGAGTGAGGAGTCCTACTCCCTAACATGTTATAATTCGACTAGGTAACTTATTCTATTTCTACTATAAATACAGGTATTATTCATTATTCACTACTCACTTTTATATTCACGCACTCATATCTCTCAGTTTTCGCATTAATCATACCCTCTGCCTTCAAGACACTGACTTAGGCATCGGAGGGGTCACGCCGAAAACACCTTCGGCGTCCCTTTGACCTAGCTGTTGGCTTGTGCAGTTCCGCCACACCCGACCCGACCTACTCTATAAAGAAAATTGGAGGATCCATTCTACCAGACCGAACCCGAGGTAAAATTCCGACATCATCAATTGGCGCCGTCTGTGGGAATTTGAAGAAAAAGAGTTTCGATGGCTGATCAGAATGGAAATCATCCTAATTTAGGGTTTGTTAATAGCTCAGGCTGTTCAGAGGGCTTTGGCAGAGAGGATGAGGCAAACATTCCCGCACCCCGATCATAATGCCCACCTCGAGGAGATCAAAAAATTGAAGGAATAAATGGAGCAGCTCAGGAAAAAGCAGGCCGGGTACCTAGCTACCACAATCAGAAACATTCCTTTTACTCAGGAGATAATTGGACGCTGACCTTCCCAAACAATTTAAATTGCCCCACGTCGGGGAGTACGATGGTAAAGGCGATCCAGAGGAACATTTAGCACGCTTCGAGAATGCAGCTCTGCTGCATAAATATTCGGATCCGATCAAGTGTAGGGCTTTCCTTACTACTCTCATAGGACCAGCCCAGCAATGGTTCAATACGTTACGCGCTGGGGAGATCAAGGAATTCAAGGATTTTAGCAAATCCTTTTTGCATCCACTTTGCTAGTAGCAAAAAGCATCCTACTACTACTTTCAGCCTCTTTGCAATCAAACAACGGGAATATGAAAATTGAGGGCATACATTCGAAGGTTTAGTGCCTTGGCTCTCGAGGTACCCATGGCTACCCCAGACCTGCTCATCAGCGCATTCATGCAAGGGCTGGATACAAAAGATTTTTCTTAAATCTTTAATAAAAAGGCCGCCGGAGACGTATGAGGAATTACTTGCCCGAGCTGAGAAAATATGTCAAACATGGAAGAGATTCAGGTCTCGCGAGCAGCTGTGAAGAGGGAGCGACCAAAAAGTCCAAAGGGCAATAGGGTTCCGAGCAATGGGACAGGAATGGGACAACCATTCGACCTGCGCTGTTGGGAGAATTCAGCTCTTTCACTCCCTTGCGCATGAGTAAAGTCTGAGCCCTCCAAATTTGTGATGATCGAAAGCTCACACAAAGGCCTCCATGGACAGAGAAGGGACCTCGGAATAGGGAATCAGATAAATATTGTCACTTTCATAATGAGTATGGGCATATTACTGAGAACTGTCCGTCAATTAGATCAAGAGATTGAAAGAATAATACAACAACATGCTGAATTAAAAAATATATTGACCCGTCAAGAAGGATATCGCACCCGAACAAGAGACAGCAAGAAAGACCCGAGGCAAAGAGCCAGGACTGCTCCTCCCCATGAAGATTTCAATCACCCGAATCAGGGCCAGCCCGACGATGACCGAGCTCATCAAAGACCAGCTTCGCCTGCTAGAGGAATTATAAACATGATTTCTGGAGGCCCTACTGATGGAGATTCCAATCGAGCTAGGAAAACTAGCAGTAGAAAATTAATAAATATGGAGATTGGGAATCAAATCTTCCATACTGGCCCGACCCTCTCCTTTGGTCCAGAAGATTTAAAAAAGGGTTTCCAGCAATCATAACGATGCGCTGGTAATAAGGGCCACAATCGCAAACTATGACGTAGCTCGGATATTCGTGGATTCAGGCAGTTCAGTCAATGTTTTATTCCAGGAAGCAATAAATCAAATGGATTTGGGACAGTACAAGATGGAGCCTGTGGTAACATCACTCTTTGGATTCACGGGTCATGCCATCCGACCTGTTGGATTAGTCCTCCTACCCTTAACTCTTGGAAAAAACAACACTCGCAAAACCCGAATTGTAAGTTTCATTATAGTGGATGCCCCATCCGCTTATAATGCTATAACTAGGCAGACCTGCCATGACCACTTTCATGGCTGTGGCATCAGCTCTGCATCAGAAAATGAAATTCCCAGTGGGTAATGAGGTTGGGAGGTGCAAGGTGATCAAGTTATTTCGCGCAAGTGTTATGTGGAGGAGGTCAGAATAGAGCAAAAAGTAGCCAGGACTGATAACGTCGACCGACCTGGAATTTCTGGCATGGAAAAAATCAACTTGATAGAAGATACATCTGTCACCACTGAAGAAGAAACTGAAGAAGTAATAATCTCCCCTCCTTTGGGAGTAGTAAAAATTGCTCGAACCCTGGAAACAGAGTTGAAGCGAACATGCTGGAATGCTTGCAAAAAAATAAAGACGTCTTTGCATGGTCAGTTTCAGACCTGGTAGGGGTCCATCGGGAAATATCAGAACACAAGCTCAATGTGATAAAAGGTTATCGCCCTATTATTCAAAAGAAACGACACTTCGGTCCTGAAAAGGATGCAGTAATAAAGGAGCAGGTGGACGAGTTACTCAAGGCGGGGCACATTGAAGAAATTCACTTCCCGACCTGGTTGTCCAACATAGTCCTAGTTCCAAAGTCTACGGGAAAATGGCGCATGTGTGTAGATTTTCGAGATTTGAATAAAGCATGCCCTAAAGATTGTTACCCCCTACCTAGAATCGATCAGCTGGTTGATTCGACTGCAGGGCATGAATTACTCAGTTTCTTGGATGCTTATCAGGGATATCACCAAATCCCTTGGCAAAAGAGGACAAAGACAAAGTGAGTTTTGTCACATCAACTGGAACTTATTGCTATGTGGTCATGCCGTTTGGACTCAAAAATGCCGGTGGCAACATATCAGGGACTAATGGGACAAAGTGTTCGAGCAACAAATTGGAAAAAACATTGAGGTATACGTTGATGATATCCTGATCAAAAACCCGAACTGGCAGACCAGTTCATCACCGACCTGGCTCAAACATTCCAGACATTGAAAAATTATCAATTGAAGCTAAACCCTAGCAAGTGTACGTTTGGAGTCCGGGCTGGTAAATTCCTAGGTTACATGGTTACGAGAAGGGGAATTGAGGCAAATCCTGAAAAAATCCAGCTATCATTTCTATGAGCTCGCCCAGAAATGTACAGGAAGTACAAATGCTGACAGGAAGATATTATCCCCCCGCATTAGCCCAGTTTATAAGCAGATCTGGCAGATAAAAGTTATCTTTCTTCAAGGCACTGCGATAGACCAAAAATTTCGAAGGGGAAAGGGGGGGGGGGAGGGGGGGGGAGGGGGGGGGGGGAAAGGGGGGGGGGGGGGGGGAAAGGGGGGGGGGGGGGGGAGGGGAGGGGGGGGGGGAGGGGGGAGGGGAGGGAATGAGGAAAGTGAGAAGGCCTTCCAGGATTTGAAGACCTTATTTAAAACAATTGCCCGTGCTGAATAAGGCCTATTCCAGGGGAAGAGTTGTTTCGATATTCTGGACAGTCTACACCCCGAGCAGCCAGTTCAGTCCTGGTCAGTAAGGTAGGGGCAAATCATCAGCCTGTTTATTTTGTGAGTCATGTCTTGAAGGGAGCCGAGCGTCAATTATTTAACCCAAGAAAAACTTGCCGTAGCTCTGGTAATCACCGCAAGAAAATTACGGCCTTACTTCCTGTCACATCCCATCACCGTGCTCACCAATAGCGTCCTGGGAAAAATTGCAACTAATCCAGATGCATCAGGTAGACTGGTCAGATGGATCACAGAATTGAGTGAGTACGATCTCAAGTATGAGCCTCGAATAGCTATAAAAGCTCAAGCCCTGGCTGACTTCTTGGCAGAGACAGTCCAGCTAGAACAAGAAGAGCTATGGAAGATTTTTGTAGATGGGTCATCATGTCAGTCAGGGAGCGGAGCTGGAATCGTGATCATCTCACCTTGGGGTGAAGAAACTAATATATCAATCAGATTGGACTTCAGAGCCTCTAACAATGAAGCAGAATATGAGGCATTGCTACTCGGACTTAAGGCAGCATGGAATTTGGGTATCTCCCGGGCTACTCTATATTCCGATTCCCAACTAGCTATTCAGCAGAGCAACGGAAAGTTTGAGATCAAAGATGATAAAATGAGGAAATATGCTAAGGCATTAGACACAGCTAAGGAAGGATTCACCGAGCTGAATTTAGAGCTAAGCGCCCGAGCGGAGAACATCAAGGCAGACCATTTGGCTCGCCTAGCTAGTGCATTGAATGATCGGCCTGATCCCATTGTTGCAGGTCGGGAACTTGTGTCTCAGTTGGAGACTCTGGATGATATGCTAACTCAAGTACCAGAAGGGGATTGGAGATATGACATACACACATATCTGACTAAGAAGGAATTACCAAATGATAACAAAAAGGCCAAGGAAGTAAAAGAAGGGCTCTTCGCTTCGTCATGATCGATCAAATTTTGTTCAAGAGATCTTTCTCTCAGCCCTTGTTAAAGTGTTTAGGCCCTAACGAGGCAAATTACGTATTACGAGAAATTCATGAGGGATCTTGCGGAAGTCACCTGGGCAGTCTGGCCCTAGCTCGCAAAGCTCTTCTTGTGGTTTCTTTTGGCCTACTATGCGCAAAGACTCTCAGATCTGGTTCATTTGTGCTATAATTGCCAAAGACACGCTAACTTACAGTGGGAGACCTGCAGAATACATGAAGGCAGTGGTGGCTGCTTGCCCTTTTGACCAATGGGGGATGGACACAGTAGGGCCATTCCCTGTTAGCACAGGACAAAGGAAATTCTTGTTGGTCGCAGTCGATTACTTTTCCAAATGGGTGGAGGCCGAACCCCTTGCGAAGATTACGGAGAATGAAGTGCTCAATTTTTTATGGAAAAATATAGTATGTCGCTTTGGGATCCCTCGCAGGCTAGTATCAGACAATGGGCGACAGTTCTGTGGATCTAAAGTTCGAGCATGGTGTCAAGAAATGAAGATTGAACAGGTTTTCACCTCTGTCGCGTATCCACAGGGGAATGGACAGGTCGAAGTTACCAATAGAACGATAGTCCAAGCTCTCAAGACATGACTGGATGCGGCTAAGGGCAAGTGGGCAGATGAGCTCCCTTCCGTATTGTGGTCCTACCGAACTACAACTCGGTCCGGTACAGGTGAAACCCCTTTCAGCATGGTGTACGGGACTGAAGCTGTGCTCCCAGCAGAGATAGGGCAAGAGAGTGCAAGAATCATGGCGTATGGGGAAAACAATCAAGAATTACGAGCAATGGATCTAGATTTACTCGAAGGAAACAGGTCCCGAGCTGCAATTAGGCTAGCGGCCTATCGCAAACGAATGACCCAAGCATACAACAAAAGAGTATACCCCAAGGTTTTCCAAGAGGGAGACCTAGTTATGCGAAAAATACAACATCAAGGGGAACGAGGAAAGTTAGAAGCTAAGTATGAAGGTCCATTCAAAGTGATAGGAAAAGCCGGAGTAGCCGCATATTACTTGGAAGATGCTCAAGGTAAAAAGGGAAAAAGGCCATGGAACGCGCAAGCACTTGAAAAAATATTATCCCTAACAGCGCAGTTCGGGCCTCATCATGTTATCTATTTTTCACTAAACTGGCACTTAACCAGTTATTTATATTTTTGAAGTTTTCTTGTTTACATTAGGATCATTCCTGTCTAGTGTCAATTTTATTTTGGAAATATGGCGCTGAAAAGTTTTGGTCTGTTTTTTATAAAACAATTTTTTGAAAACATACCTTGCAAAGCCCATGCAGGTCTGTCACTCAAAATACACATCAGTGGTCTCAAAGCCCAGGCAGGTCTGGCACTCAAAATCCACATCAGTGGTCTCAAAGCCCAGGCAGGTCTGGCACTCAAAATCCACATCAGTGGTCTCAAAGCCCACGTCAGTGGCATCAAAAATCCACAACAGTGGTCTCAAAGCCCGGGCAGGTCCGGCACTCAAAGCCCACGTCAGTGGCATCAAAAATCCACAACAGTGGTCTCAAAGCCCGGCAGGTCCGGCACTCAAAGCCCACGTCAGTGGCATCAAAAATCCACAACAGTGGTCTCAAAGCTCGGGCAGGTCCGGCACTCAAAGCCCACGTCAGTGGCATCAAAAATCCACAATAGTGGTCTCAAAGCCCGGGCAGGTCCGG
Source organism: Henckelia pumila (assembly GCF_033568475.1). Lineage (NCBI taxonomy): Eukaryota > Viridiplantae > Streptophyta > Magnoliopsida > Lamiales > Gesneriaceae > Henckelia > Henckelia pumila. The sequence continues at coordinate 137,536,906 of NC_133121.1, forward strand.
CACTCAAAGCCCACGTCAGTGGCACTTAAAATCCACATCAGTGGTCTCAAAGCCCAGGCAGGTCTGGCACTCCAAATCCACATCAGTGGTCTCAAAGCCCAGGCAGGTATGGCACTCAAAATCCACATCAGTGGTCTCAAAGCCCAGGCAGGTCTGACACTCAAAATCCACATCAGTGGTCCCAAAGCCCAGACAGGTCTGGCACTTAAAATCCACATCAGTGTTCTCAAAGCCCAGGCAGGTCTGGCACTTAAAACCCATATCAGTATTAGAGCCTAATAGCTGAGCAGATCCAGCACATCAACTACTTCGGTAGTAAGCAGGTCTAGCATCAAAACAATTTCCATTAACGGTACTTAGAACTTAAAAGTTTAAATAGGAATCGATCTCAAGGGCTGAATTAAGGTTGAACAAATTCATTATCGCCCTGCCGTAATTAAGTCAGTTCGGGCATATATAGGCCGGGATTTCATAAACTTGCGTAAGTTTGCTCAGTTATTAAGTCAGTTCGGGCATATATAGGTCGGGACCTTATAAACTTTCATGATAAGTTTGGTTTCAGTTATTAAAACAGTCCGGGCACACGCAGATCGGGGCCTTAAAACAGTCGGACTTGGTTAAAATTTCTTGCATTTTGTAAAGAAACCCGAACTAAAAAGAGAATAAGAAATAAACGTTCATTCATAGCAACAATGTATCAGCCCGACCTGGGCAATAACAAAAATTGATGACCACGCAGGGTATCATTCATATCATGTTTTTAGACAAGAAGAAGAAATAATCAAGGGGTGGGGGCATCCTGTGGCCTCGAGCTCTAGCCGGGACTTGTTGTTCTCTCCGGCTCGGCCTCCTCAAAATCCTCATCGGGCATGTCATCTAGGGCCTTGGAACAGTCCAGGAAAAGAGCGGGGTGCTCGGTCTCTGAATACCCGTTAGCCCTGAACTGGGCTAAGCACCCCTTAAAACCCTCGTCAAAAAAAGTAGCTGCCTTCTCAGCTACGGCGTTCGCAAAATCAACGGAATTCAAGAATTCTCTTTTCCCGACCTCCTTCGCAGCCTCAAGTTCCCGAGTCAGGGCCCGTACTTGGTTTTTTAATTCAATCTTGTCCACTTCCAGCTCGGCAGTCTTTTTATGAGCAGCCTCCAGAGCATCCCGTATGGATTCAGTCTCCACCCTCATCTCGGTCACCTTTTCATCATGATCAGCCTTCATTTCCCGGGTTTTTCGTGTGAGCTCAGAAATCCGAGCAACGAAGGCCTCCTGGTTCAGGTTGTGTTCCTCCCGGTCTTTGAAAGCTCGGCTGGTGATCTCCCCTCCCCAAGCTAGAGCCTGTGAAAACATGAAGGTTAAAACCCAGCTCGGTACATGACAGCTCGTATATAAGGTAAGATCAAAAAATGCAATATACCTGCAGGGATGCAAGGGCGAAGTTCTGTTCAGCCTCCAAGGTAGGCACTCCTTGAAGGATTTTTAAATCAGAACAAGAGATCAGGTTCTGCATAATGCCGAGGCACTCTTGGGGGTCGGGCTTTGAGAAAAATGACATCTCTGGGACCCCGGGCTGATCTGGCATTCCTTGAGGTTCAGCGTCAGGTAAGGACCCGAACTCGATTATGGGTTCTTTGCCACGGGCTCTGGACGAGGAAACAATGGACGGCTGCTCAAGCTCGGGAAGATTGGCGCTGGGCTTTTCCTTGGTTTTGGAAGTTTTCTTTTTTGGCTGTTCAGGGGGAGGAGCTTCGGGATGAGTTCTGGCCTCACTGTCCTCTGTTTTCTTCCTCTTCAAGTTCTTCAGTGCAGCTCTGAAGTTGGCAGGCATAGCGGCAGATTTGATCCTGTCGTCTGAAAATGAAAAATGTATACATAGATAAAAATACGGTAAATCAAAGGAATAAGGGGAATCAGTCTAAGATAAGGATAGCACGGGTACAGGGGTACTACCTATATCCCCTTGGATCTCTACTCCCTTCCCACTGAAGCCATAATGACAGAGCAGATCCTCTTCAATCAGGCTCTCAATATCAAAGGTTTGCGCAGACATGGTATTGATAAAATTGGTAAAGTTATGAGTAGGTAAAGCTGGCAGTTCAGGACTGGTAAAGTTCATAGCCCAGTTAGACCGGCATTCCCATGGCTGGTTGGGGTTGACAAAAAAGTATCTGTTTGTCCAGCCTTTGTGGGAGCTCGGCTTACCCTTCAAAAAGGGGTATTCGGGTCGCATGGAAATATAGAAGCGGCCCGGGGCGGTTTTCTTAATTTGCAAGAAGTAAGTGAAATTTCCTATGTCTAAGGGAATTCGGAAGAAGCAGAAAAGTACACCTAATGATAGAATTGAACTAAACGAGTTCGGGGATAATTGACTCGGGCACACACAAAAATATTGACATAGGTAGGAAATGCAGTTCGGGACTGGAAATCTTAAACCCATCTTGATTTGATCTAGGCTGAAGCTCAAGAAATTAGGAGGGGGTATGTGAGCCCGGTCTTTACGGCCCGGGATTATAAGATCGTAGGTATCGGGCATGCCCGATCTCTCCCTAATGAGGGGACCTAGGTCTGGACTTAGATGGGAGGCCAGGACTTCATACCATTGTTTCCCTTTGGCAGATAATCGGGCCTCATCCAACCTGAGTTTGTGCAATCGTTTTAATTTTTCTATTCGAGTCTCCGACAGATCCAGGTCTGAGCTTGGATTATCCGAGTCGGAGGACTCGGGGTTGTTAAGGGGAGAGCTGGGTGCGTCAACAAATTCTACTATTTCTCTAATAGAGGTCTCATCTGGGGAAGACATGTTAACTAACCTAGTGAAAGGAAGACTTACAGGTGGAAAAGTTGAAGCTCGGTAAGAAAATAAGCAGGTCGGGAGCAAGTAGTCCGGGTCGGGGAAGCTCTTGAAATTTTGGCAGCGTGACAGTACAAAAGTGAAAAGTAAAAAACAAAATTTTTACTGACCTATTTATAGAGGAGGTCAGATGATCTAAGCCGTCGATTAGTTTCTTGATCTACGGTTCGGGACGGGACAGGTCAGAGCCACTAAGGCTTCGGGAGATGAACCATCCTACGACATCTGAGTCGTCCATTAAAAGCACATCACGCGGATCTTGATCTGGACCGTTCAAAGAAACACATCTCGTGGATTCAATTCCGGGCTGTCTGTACAAAGCCTGTATAGCACGGGGTCATGACTGAGTAATTGGTCTAAACTCATTCTTCTTTTAGACCAGTTAGGGAGGTACTATTGTTACCCCGATAAAATATTTCTACCTGAGCCCGTTTATAACGGGTTTATCTAGCATAGCCCAAGGTGGTAGGGTCCAGTCCAGTCCAAAGCTATGTTGGGCTTCGTCATGACCTGAGATGGTCATAAGGGGCCGAGCTAGGTAATGTTTCAATGGGCCGACCAGTGCTGGGCCCGGTATGTTGTACGCATCTCTTTTATAATTCAAGTGAGACTCTGATACATGTGGGATAAGTCTGGATCTTTTCAAATATTCACAAGATAGAGATAAACTTAAGAAGGGTCCAATAGATGAAGAGTCTTAGTCCAGGATGTGTTATAATTCTACTAGGTAACTTATTCTATTTTCTCCTATAAATACAGGTGCTGCTATGGTTTTATTCATTATTCATTACTCACTTTTACACTCACACACTCATATCTCTCAGTTTTCGCATTAATCATACCCTCTGCCTTCAAGACACTGACTTAGGCATCGGAGGGGTCATGCCGAAAACACCTTCGGCGTCCCTTTGACCTAGCTGTTGCTTGTGCAGTTCCGTCATACCCGACCCGACCTGCTATATAAAAGAATTGGAGGATCCATTCTACCAGACCGAACCCGAGGTAAAATTCCAACATCATCAATTTTTATATCTTATTTCGTATCAAATGACACCGTAATTATGGATAAAATAAGAATATGTGTAAAGATACGAAACAACATATTAATTACAGTTCGCACCGGCCCCTTTTACTATTGCCAGCCAGCCTGCAAGCACTTGGAATCCAGATATTATGAAAACATTCATCACTAATAATCTATTTACCCATTGTGCGTATCTAACTAATCAATATTTGTTGAGGGGGTGCTATAAATTTCAGGGGTCATTTACTCCAATTGCGTTTATTTATTTATTACTTATATATATATAATATTAAATATTTTTTTTGAAGTTATATAATATAATATAATATTTACGCTCAGTTTTGTACGGGTGATGAGATAAATAATATATAGATAAGTAATTAATGTAATAAAAAATAAATAAAAAATGATAGTGAATATAATATTTGATTTGATTGATAGATTATAGTTTATTTGATGTGATTAATTAAATTTTATATAAAAAAATGATAAATTACCATTTTATCTTTTTAACAATAAAAAAATATAAATAATATTATTTATAAGAGGTAATATAGTATTTAAATTCAATGATTTGATTGATGTAAAATTATAATTAATAGATGAATAAATAATATGATAAAAACAGAATAATTTTATACATAGATTATTATCAGTGATAGCAACGAAGCCAAATCTAGAAGATAGGGTTTTAGGATCTCCTTTAATAAAAATATTATAAAATTGGGATAACAAAGAATCTACTATCTACCTTTGCCAAGTGGCCACCTTGAATTCAATTCTTTGCCGTGTCATGCATCATACCCATCTTCATCGCATCACCCACTATATCACTTGCATTTAACTATACCCCAATAATATTATTTTTTTAATTAGATTTTATAATTGTAATTCATCTGATTCAAGAGTGTTTGCAATTTTAAATTTTTTTTTTTCAAATGTATGAAAATCTCATTACTCACTAGTCATAATTTCAAGTTAATTAATGATCGAAAATTAATTAACTAGCAAAATTTTCACATTCCATCGATTAATAGATCTGACATTATTTTATTTTATTTTATTTTTGCGTTTTTGAAAAATGGTAGATTCTGAATTGAGCGATGTTCCTGTTCAGCGACCATGGATATAGATAGATCCACCTGCAGCTAACGTGTGCTTCCTTCCTGCTTAAGACATTTTTTTTTAAAAAAAGAACTTTTAATCTACAAGGAATTTGGTCTAATACTGTTCTTGGTTTTCAAATTAGTCAAACAATTTAGTCAATCGACTGTGTTTCTTGACTAATTTTAGTCCTAGCTATTTTTGCCGCATTTTCGGAAACATCACAAAAACCAAATTGGATATATCGATCAAGTTATATTATATTGTCAAGCGGGATATGTTTTTCCTTGCCCAAATCTGTCTGAATTATTGGGTTTACAATTATTATCTTTTGTAAAATCATGTAATAGGCTCGGTGTAATCAATTCATTACCTAGTAACCAATAAATATATTTTACATAACTCTATACTACCTTTCGTGTACTACATTCACATGCATGATATAGCAAGTAATTAAAACAGTAAACGTACATATATATCAGTCGATATGATCGAAGACATGCATGTTACATAACTACAATATATATTATTCCTCCAAATGGAGAGATTATTCGATATACAACCCACTCGTAGAATATCTAGCTAGCTACACTTCACCTCTAAGTAGGAAGTAATAAACAAACTACACAATAGTACCGTATCTGAATCTGATGATAATATCGATCGAAAGGAAGCAACTAACTGCAGGTAGCCCTAAAAATGTACAGAAGTTAATTAGCACTCACCCCAAATCTTCAACTACATGACTTGCATTGCATATATACTATATATGCACCACCTCTTACGTACTTATCATAACTTAACAATACACATATATAAATACTTAGCAAAACCAGAAGATTTGAAATGGTTAAAACAAATGACGATCTTAATTGTTGTTAATTAAATATATATAGCTAGCCAGTTGTGTAATAATTATTAATGTTGTTGTAATTATAAGGAAAAGAATCGAGAAGATGATCGCCGCCGCCGCCCATTGGCTGCATCAGCAGCATCTTGGTTTCTTCTTCGGTGTCAATGGACCACAAGGATCCGATTGGGTAGTAATCACACGTGGAAGAAGCCATTTCCTGATGAGCAGCGCCGGCTGTGAGGACGTTGCAGTTCTGATCTTCTGCGAACGTCTCCAGGCTTCTCAATATCTCATCCATGGAATATACTTTGCTGCTTTCCCCTATCTGATCCACTCCTGTTTTCTTTTCTCCATCCACCAACTCCAACCCTCCGGTGTCGAAGAAGCTAGGCCCATTCGCCTCCGTGACCGGAGGAATAATCGGGCTATTCGAGGACGAGGATGAAGAAGACGACGATGATGATGATGGTGAGGATGGAGATTTCTTATTCTTCTTCTGCTGCTGAGCTTCTTTCCTCATGTAAGTCCTCCAGTAGTTCTTGATTTCGTTGTCGGTGCGACCGGGTAATTTCTGAGCAATTCTTGACCATCTGCAAGTTAATTTTCACTAGCTAGTTTAATTTATATACTATATCCCATGTACAAATTAAATCCCATGTATGATATAATATATATATATATATAAAGTTTAATTAAATAAAGAAGAATCATGATCATGGGTTGTAATATTAATGAAACGAAGTACTGGCCTGTTTCCCCATTTGGAGTGGAGTTGAAGAACAAGGCGCTCTTCATTAGGGGACAACTTTCCCCTTTTGAGGCCAGGATGCAAGTAATTAACCCAACGCAACCTGCAACTTTTGCCACTTCTTTTCAAACCTGAGACAACAAAAATCAATTTTCAAAGTGAATCTTTTTGGGCTCTTCGAAAAATACCGATCCATGCCCAAAACAAGCCTACCGGAAGATCGGATATATCGCCCGCCACCTTCAAACCTGAAACATTAGCGATGAAATCCCATCTCCGATCACCGAACAAGTTGACGTACAATACAAGCTGGACATCTTCTTCTTCTGTCCACGGCCCTTTTCTCGTCTGATCATGATCTAATATTAATTTCTCCATTTGAGTAGTAGTAGTGTCTCTTTTCATGCTGGGATATTGGTAATGGAGGAGGAGTGGTGGTGACATATTTATATATATATATATATATGATATCTTGTGTGGAGGCTATTGTCCTGTCAATATTTTTCTTGATATTTCTTCCTGGCAATCAATGCAAGACCCTTGTTTTATCCATGGTGGGACAAAAGTTTTAGTGCCATTCCTTTTCTGCCATATATTCTTTTTCATTGTTTTTTCACTCCTACCATGTTTTTTGTTTCTATTTTGACTTTTTCTAGAAATTGTTCACATTTTCTTTGGGTTTGGACCTAGCATAATTTGATGAAGTCATTCGCTTTAGGGCCAAAGATTGAAGAGGGTCGAAAAAAATTAATTATATTATTATATATAGATATATATAAGTACTGTTAAGTTTAAAATTACGTTAATATTTTGAATGTTCTAATTTTTTTGAGCACTATATACAAATAATGACTCTTAAAATTTGTGTGTTTTATTTTATATTTTGCAGTTTTAATTGATAAAATTCATAGTTCATTTTAAGAGGGCTTATATTCAAAAAATTCAATTCATACCAAGAAAATCTCAAACACGATATTGATTTCCTGCTGTTTAATTCACAAGAATAAATTTATTTATTTTTTTTTATCAGAAAGTGGATGGAGAAAGATTTTACTTTAACATCACGTTCGCCGACTAGTGTCTCGTCTATTAATTAAGATTGAGGTTTATGTTATTATAAGATTAATAAAAATGGAATATTGCTCATATATATCTTGGAAAGTATTGAAAAATAGAAAATTCAATTTGGATTATGTGATGTAATGATCAAAACTTCATTAAAAAATGTAAAGTATTATTATGATCTAATGGTTGGCGTATTCTTTTGCAATCAATAAAAAAAATTTAAATAGAAGCAAAGGCAATTAATTAAGGGCAATATTGTCCACTAAAAAAGATGGGATTAAAATGGGGTGGATTTAACATCTTTGGAGTGCAGCATGCAAATGTCATTCCCTATTTTGAAAATATTAAATATTTGTCCTGCTTGATATATAGTTAATGAGTAGTTTTTTATGAGATGGATAGGTCGATGAAAATTAATGCAATAAAAATTAATATTTTTGACATAAAAATTAATATTTTTTTATGGTCAGAATTCGAATAAAAGATCTTTTCCACAAAATTTATGCATTGTGAAAGTTAAAGATGAGAAATTTGCTCCATCACCTTGGAATATTTGGTGGATTCTAATTTAGTATCAACCACCTAAGGTGATCTTCATGACCGAGCGAATCCCCCATATTTCCTGGATTTAGCTACTATAGTAGCAAAACGTTAATATATTTTTAAGAAACCCAGTACATATAATATTTCATTTTTCAAAACTCGGATATTGTTTTCTTATTTACTCAGTGCAAAAATAAATAAATCAATCAATCAAAATTGTTTTTCCCCCTTTTTTAAGAACTTTATTATTTAAGGCTATTTTTTTTTTTTTACGTGTGAACCCGCAGCCGCTATCTTTGGTGCACACTGAGTAAACCTCAGAACTAACGCAATAGCCTGCAAACTACGTTAGCCAGATAAACTACACTAAACAAGCCATGTGTGACAGACTAGTCCAAGAAGATGTTGGTAGGGAAAATCAAACTGCTAAACTTTAACCAAGAGTTTACATATTTGATCAACTTGAACACTCTCCTAAAGGCTTTAAGGCTATTTATATTTAGTAAAAGTAACCGCGGTCGTCCACTGATATATAATTAATAATATAAAATCGTACGATGGCGGTGGACTAGAAATACTACTTGGAGGGGCCAGAAATACTATTTGGACACACAGAGGTTTTTGTTTGTTTTTTTTTAAAAATACGTACATTCACAACTATAATACGTTCATTCACAACTACAATAAATCGGAGATAAATATTTAATGTGTGAAGAACTAATGTAGTATCGAGTAAACAGATCAACAACGAAAAGATTATATGGAGTAAAAAATCGTATAACATGAAAATGAAGGATCATTTTTATACAAAACAATTAGAGGGGTTGAGAACGCAGGTGTTAAGAACTATATAGTATTTAGAAATGTTTGAATAGCTCGGAAAAAATATTTATAATTTTAGTCGAACTCGAATTCAAACCAAATTCGAACAAAAATTTTAAAGTTTTACCTTTGAACCGATTTCGAAAATATCTATTTTGAGATGAATTCGAGGATTAAAATTTTCATCGCTATTCATATATATTTGGGCCCATTCGATTAATTTATATCCGTATTTTTCTTTATATCGATTTGAAAAGAGAAATGCATTAACGTATGGAGATCAGCGATGTAGATTTATCATTTATATAACTCGAGATAAAAGTTATGACCACTTTTCTAACTCTCATTTTTTCCCTTAAAAATCATAATAATTACGCTATTGCCTCGATATTATAACTAGAGGTGAGATATCGCACCGTATTGCATCGAACCATATCGTACCGAAAAATATATATCGTATATCGTATTTAAAATTACGGTATAAAATTTTTTTATACCGATATTGTACTGAAAATTTCGGTATATATAACTAGCACACTAATTATATAAAAATTTTACGGTATACCGAGATTTCGATATGATATCGGTATATACCATTTTATATCGAAAAAACCTTATATTTTTTAAAATCTATAAATTTATTTTTTAAAAATATTAAATATTTTTAAATTTTTATATAATAATTAGGTATATCGGTTTTTCCACCTCTAGTTATAACATAAATCATACCAATTATGAAAAATTGATCAAACTCGAAAAATTTTGTACAAACATACAACGCGAACAAATCACATTGACGAATAAAATAATAGCCCCCACTAGACATACACGTGGATTACGCGTGCCATTTTGACAAGTAATTGGCCATATGATGCAAGCCCATTTATAAAGTGGCTTTAATATTCTGCTTTAGATAAGTGGTTGATATGTTGTTCCAACTTTCATAACTGACCGTTCGTTTTACAAATTTTATTACCATTTTTATGTTCATCTGATCGTCGTGGGGGCAACACTTCTTCCACTCCAAAACTATTATAGTAAACAACTTTTAGTGCTATATGTGACATGTTACCCCTCAAACTATTGATCCATGTTCAAGCGTACGTTTTCGTGTCGTATATGAAATTTTATATACTGAGTCGGCTTTAAGAAATCAGACATGTCAAATAATCGGTCATTGATTTTTATTAGAAAAATATTTTTCAACATCGATGGTCTCTTTCTGAATCATTTTTCAATTAAGAATTTCATAATAATTTTATCAGTTGTTTCTCAATTATATGACAATGAAGAGGCGAGCTAACGTTCTTAATTCATTTTTCATGTTAAACATCTTCGATAATATTATAATTATATTTTTCATTCAGTTTTTTTTTTATTCACAGTTGGACCTTGAATAAAGTTTAATTATCATTGTCATTTATAGACGAATAAGGGGTTTTTTTTTTTTTTTTTTTTTTTTTTTTAACATTGCTATTGTAATATTCATTGTTCCACATCTGTACACTTACCAATTTTCTCGTTGTTTTATTATTGTCATGCTAAAATATTTATCTATATCTGAAGTCTATTTCTCTTTGTTTTATCTCCCATTTTTCTACCCAAAAATGTTTATTGTAATTGTTTGTGGATTACTGACTATATGTCACCAAAAAATTAATTCAATCTATTACAGCTATATATATTATATAATATAAAATGTTGAAATGCACTGGTACATTTATATGTATGTTTCACTTATATAATTTATTATTTCATTAAGAATTTTCAATATCTAATTTAATAAATTTTTTTTTGAAAACACCCCCTGTATTTTTTTTTTTCTAATAAACGGGCAGGAGTCTGCCTAACCTCTTATCAGTCGTCACCCCCTCTGTTGGTCTTATATAATAGAATTATATTGCTCTAGGTATGTATATGATCAATAAATATATATATATATATATATACATATATATAATTTTGGATCGTCTCTAGAATATGGTCCCTAAGTCAACCGACTCATGAAACTCACTTCTTAAATGAGCCTATCAGAATTCAGATATACTGAAGGTGTGGCTGACTGTTGATGCCAGATAACATTGTGTCCATCGAGTATATTTTGTATCAGGATGATATTCTGAAATCAAAATATTTTTCCCCAAGACATTATTATTATTATTATTATTATTATTATTATTATTATTATTATTATTATTATTATTATTATTTAATTTACCAATTTTGATGATAAAGGTCTAACTATTTGACGATAGAGATGTTGTGTTTCCAGCTGGATCGCAGGTTCATGCTTCTTGATTTTGCACGAATAGTTTACTAACAAACAGTACAAAAACGAAATAAAATATTACCATTTCTTTCTTTCATGCGTGTGTTGGCCACGTAAAATTCAGGATAGACATTTAACAGGATTATACTCAAGCTTATATTTTGCATGATAATAAATTATAAAATTAAGTACTTTCGAATCCAATTACATTTCTATTATTACTTTAAATTCTCTATTACCCTCGAAAATGAAACAACGTTAGGGTGAGTTAATTCGAATGGGTTCGAGTCGGGTCGACAAAAATATTATTTAAAATTTTTTTCAACCCGAACTCGGATTCGGCTAACCCGATCAATCCGATGTTATTTTATTTTTTTTAAAAAATAAAAAATAAAAATTCAAAACACACAATAATATTTAATTTAAACACATAATAACAAAATCTAAGTTTATATATAATTTAAATTTGAAACTCTAGTTATAAAAACTTTAAATTATACTTACTACAAAAAAAAAATTTTAAAAAATCAAAATTGTACGAAATAAACATTAAATGACTAAAATATATTATATCAATATATAATAATTATTCCAAACATACAACATATAAAAATTTAACAAATATTTTCTTAATTTTATTTTAAAAAACATATATAATACTAAGTTTTGGGTCATCTCAAGTCAATCCGGGTTAACCCGAACCCGATTAATTTTTCCGGATGAGTTTTCGGGTCAATCCGATTTGACCCAAACCAAAAAACTCTCAACCATAATCCATTTTTTACGTCCCTAAAAAATGTCATCTCAAATAACGTGTGTAATTAAATACGTATATTAAAGAAACGTGTAAAGAAAGTGCCTTTTATTTCGTTGTACAGCTAATTAAGATATGTAGGATGTCGAAAATTTAAAAATCAAGAGGACAAATGTCAAATTTAAAAGATGCATATAGTTATTTATTTTTATCTAAACGTTCGTAGTATCATTTGTTCTTTATGTTTTGGATTATTTGAAAGCAAAAAGTGAACGCTGGAGGCTGCTAAATTTGATCTTCTAAATAGTGGCCTTTCACACCAGCAATGGCCATCTATATTAATACAGACCAATTGGCAAAAGATATATGCTTCAACGCAAAAGTAAGGGCCAACATCAAACAAATTTACAAATTGATTAAAATTGTATATACTATATAGTTTAAAGTGTAATTAAATTGAATTTTCTCTGAAGAAAATATTTTTAAAACATTTAATTTTGAAAATTTATTGTGTGTGTATGTAGAAAATTAATAATTTATTTTTATTTTTATTGTTATATATGTATTTTTTTAAATAAAAGTTGTGATTTTTTTTTGTATTAATTACTTTATATAAAATTTACACACATGAAATCAATAATTAAAATTTTTATTAATATGTTTCTATTAATATTTATTTATGAAATGATATTTATAATTAATTATAATATTATTTATTTATTTTTATTTGTCGTGATCCAACCCGCGGGCCGGCCCGCCTAACCCGCAACCCACCTTGGGTTGGGTTGGGTTGAGGATTTTCAGTCCGCCAGGATGGTGGGTCGGCCCGCCATCGACCCGTCAAAAGGTGAGTTTTTGGGGGCCGCCCCGTCCCGCCATGGAATGACCCGTTTGACAGCTCTATGTGTATGAGATGACCCTGGTCGTTTCAAATACTATATATAAAATTAATAATTATTCAGAAGAATATTCTTGTGAATGAAATGAAGTATATACCACTGCCGCCACGAGGCAACGGAAATTAATTAAGTGGGAAAAAAAAAAGGAAGTGTAATCAAATTAGAAACTTATTGGAATTTCCCTTTGTCGACGTGCATTTTCTTCCCCACCTTTTTCGATTTAAAATATTTCTTCGGTCTCATTTTTAGTCCATTTATGACTTTATAACTTCTAAATGAATGATCATAAAAAAAAAAACAAACTTCTAAATGAATGGCACATATATAGTTATTACAGTGGTAGTAAAATAATAAGATTTATGTATCTATACACATGGCATACGTACCAATATATTGTAGGGGTCATGTGAGGAATAATTATCTCGATTTACCGTGTAACTGTCTATTTAGCACCTGTAGTAGTCGATATATATTGTTTGGATTATTATATTATTTTTAAAAAAAATTGAGTAACAAATTATTATTATTATTATTATTATTATTATTATTATTATTATTATTATTATTATTATTATTATTATTATTATTATTATTTTCATCAAAAATAAGATCCCATTCTACCTCGGTCGTCTCGCGATCTACGCCTCTGGAGAAGATAAAAAAAAAAATATGTATATGGTTGCGTGTTTTAGATGTTACAGTGGATATAATATATATTACCTAACTGTATATCCGATATATTAATATTGATCCAAAAAATATGGAGTTCATATATTTAATCTATACAATGATAATAATTAGATTTTTTCGAGAATAATGTCTTTGTGGTAAGTTGAACTCAGTCATTTTAAAACATATAAAGAGTAAAAGAATCCCAAACATCATGTGCCAAATATGAAATATATACTTCAGTACTAGCTTTGTCGATGGACAATCTCGGGGGTTCTTGCTTGGGCTATTTTTGTTAAAAATGTCCCCAATTAAAAAGAGAAAACAAGAACCCAAATGCAATTGACTTACAGGGAATGGAAAAGTGTAAGCTCTTGGGGCCGACTAGTGTTTGGTAAGCATGATTTATTATATTTTACATATTTAAACAATAGTATAACAAATTTAAAGATATTTTTTCGAAGGTGGAAACTTAAATATTTGCTTTATGCTATTTAATGCTTTACACTATATAGAATATGATTTTTCATCGTCGAGACCGCCCAACTTAAGTTACTGTTTAATATTTTTGTTGCTTTTGAATTTCTTAGAATTTAGAATTCTATCTATCTGTTATGTTTCACATGCAAGTTCAATTCACAAACAATGGTATTATCTCTATAAATTAATATAGCTAGCATTTATGCTACATCCATTGATAAAGAAGCATTAATTAATTAGTCATTGTTTTGTAAATTGAGATTAAGGTTCAATGAATATACATTTAATCAATTAACAATTCATGCGTACTCTATTTAATTCATCAATTAATATATTAAAAATATATATTCATGATCAGCTGGCTATTTAAATATATTAATTAGTTGGATTGTGTTGGAATATATATATAATATTATATATATTTTGAAGTTAAAATTTTAATAAATTATTATATATATATACGTAACGCCAAATATTTATATACATCCAAGCACAAACGTAGCAATGGATTATTTTTTAAAGAAAACTTATTTATATATATCTTCTTAAAGTTGCCCACTATTGATCAATTCAGAATTTAAGTTTACATTACAAAGCTCGTATTCAGCAGATGTGAACAAATTAATCGTCAACATCATCTCAAATATGCTAGAATATTATTATGATTTGAATATGATAGCACTATCCAACAATATGATAAAAAAGGATTTTTAAGTGGGATATTGCATCATGATATTAGTTTTTGTATGACTTGTAGCCATTAGGTTTGTGTTAAGTGTATAGTTTTTGTCCTCCATTGGATGTTCTATTATTATATGTTCTTCTGATTCATGTACACATGTTATATGTGAGTATTACGAATATCTTTAATTAACTATAGTTTATACGGAAATTATGTGATCGTATGAGATTTTTCTATGCTACATAAGTGAAATTCAGTAGCAGGTACGAGAATTTTACAGAAGAATATACAAATGAAATCAATTGTTAATTATCCACTGTATTTAATAAAGACTAATTTTGAAAGCCTAAATAGGCCATTTTTTTTTTACAAAAACACTTTTACGACAATACCATGAATCGATTTTATGAGCCGAATCTTTTACCTGATATGATTGGAATATTACTATTTATATCAAATTATTTCTCACTAAATATGAAGCAAGTCGACTCATCTAATAAATATAGATATGTGAGATTGCCTCACAAATTAAAATAATTTTATCTCATAACGCACTGCAGCTTCTAATGAATAAATATAAATATCTTGAGGATAATAAGGAGAGTAATTAAACTTAGGGAGAATTTAATTTGAAATCACTAAAAAACGTTATTGTTAGATTTTGACTTTAAAAAATCACTATGTGTTCCTTAAACCCATATTATGTATTAGCTTATACTTAATTAAAATTTAAAAATTAGTCATATGATGATTCTCCAAAAGTGATTAATGCTAAAATCACTAAAATCACTTATTCATCAAACGCTACTCAACTTTAATTTTCAACTTTTCACTTTTGTTTCCAAACACTACCAACTTCTGATTTTTCATCACTTTTTTATAATCTACAAATTTAATGATTTTTAAAAAAACATAATTTTTTTTGTAAACACCCCAGTATTGAATGTGTATTTATCTATACTTTATGATAGCGAAATGATGATTCAATGTGATAGCAGTTATAGATGAATATCGTACGTATGACGTTGTCAATGGTCCTATTTATCTCTTAATTACCTCAAATGTGATTAAATAAGTCAATAAACTTAAAATAAAGAAGGTGCGTGTACGTACCATTACATATTCAATTTTTGGCTTTAATTCTTATCGCAGAATCTCTCTATTTAAGTTTATTTCTTGTAAAATTTCCTTGTTTGATGTAAACCTTTAGCTTTCTAGATATATATTTTTTAGAAACAATGTATGATGTGATTATTTTCAATGTTTCTTATACACATACATACATACATACAGGGGCGGATCCAGGATTCCATTTAGGAGGGGCCGCGTCCGTGTACAAAAATGATGAAAATAATTATCATATATTTATATTTAACTTTCTATAACCAAAAACAATATATATAAAAAATTAATATAATATCTAAAATTAATATTACTATATTACCAAAAGAGCAAAGTCAATTTTTTTTAAAATATATATTTGATTACATATCAAATTCTATTATTGTACCTATTAGATCATATTTCTCTTTATATTTAACAACTAGTTTTTTTTTTTTTTTTTTTTGTCTATAGCCGGTAAATATATATATGTTAAGCGAGAGACACAAACTTAATTCTTAACTATATTTTATTCCTATGTATAATCAAAAGAATAAAGAAATAATATGTAACCATCATTCAATAAATTAATTTTTATTTCATCTTATAATTATTATTATTTATTTAAGAATAAAGAAATAATATGTAACCATCATTCAATAAATTAATTTTTATTTCATCTTATAATTATTATTTTTTATTTTAGAGACACAAGTGGATATGAGTTTGTGTTTGGTCTAAGTCAATGAATAAATTTTTTTAAAGAGAAAAACCAAAAATATATTAATTTTGGTTTAAAAAATAATGAAATTATTGGCTATCAAAAGCTCAAAAATCTCAAACCTTAAAATCACTTCAAACATATTAAAAATCGAGCATGGTGTTGTATATTGAAATCGAGTAATATAATAAATTTAAAAAAATAAAAAATTTATCGTATTTTATTTTTTAAATTTAAATAAAAAGTACTAACTTTCCAAATAATAAAAAAATAAAATGTTGTAAAATAGTTTTAAATAAGGTTCTAATTTTTCAAATAATTTTTTTTAAAAAAAGTGTTAAAAGGATTTTAAATAAAATGGGTTAAAGAGTAATAAAAAAATTAAAAGAAGGCTTAAAAATTAAATGTACAGGTGGGGTGTTTCGAACCTTGAACCTAACAAAAACTAAAAGAGACCCAACCGCAAGACCAAATGTTCTTACACCAAACGTTAGGGGGCCAAATATTATATATAAAAAAACCAAAAAATTATACTATATATTAATAAAGGGAATATAGTCAAAATGGTCCTATGAGTATGCCCATTTTGTGTTTTGATCATGTAAGTATTTAATTTAGGATTTTGATCCTATAAGTTAAGTTATAATTGGTTTTTACTCCTTTCTTCATAAAGTGTTGACGTGATATCAGAAAATGCCGACGTGACAGTTAAAAATGCTTAAGTGACATTGAGAAATGATGATGTGTCTATTGTGGCATCAACAATTAAATGCTATGTTTTCAAAATCGGACTATACCGACCAGTTTAACCGATTCGATCTTGAACTAGTCACTGATTTGATCTGAAACACTCCCAAAAACCATTTTAACAGTTCAACCGGCAGAACTGGTCAAGAACCGAAAAAATTGGTTTTTCGAATTTTTTTGAAAAATTAGTTTTTTTTTTAATTTTAAAACCTTAATTTAATATTTTATTATATATACATGATTATTTGAAATTTTTTCAGCGTTAAAAATATTATTTATTAATATTAGAGTTTATAATTTTTTTGAATATATTTGTATAATTATTTAGTTTTCAAAATACGATAAATATATATATTTTTTCTATTTATATAATTTTTTAGGTTTTTGTAATTTAAAATATATTATTAATTAATAATTATATTATATTATATAAACGGTTTTCCGATTCGATCGTCCGGTTAAAACATTCCAATCAGTTGGACCGTTTTTTTAAGTTAGATCGATTTGATCATCGATCCGGTTATAAATTAAAAATATTTTTTAAATGAAAAAGGACTAAAAACCAAAATATAATTAAACTTATAAGACCAAAACCCAAAATTGAATACTTACAGGACCAAATAACAAAACAAGCAAACTTACAGGACTATTTTGGCTATTATCCCTACTAATAAATTTTTCAAAAATTTTTGGGAGGGCCACCAGTAGATATATATATATATATAGTAGGTAAGTGTTCTTTGTGCTTGTTAATTAGCTCGCTAAAATTATAAATATTAGGGTTTGTGTGAATTGAGATGGAGACGTACCCAAAACATGATCACCCACAGAATATAATATCGCAGTAACAGTGAAAGAACATTATCAGTTAATATAATTTATAAGTTAATTATTATATAATGGTAAGAAAGTTCTAACTAATGTTCGAGCTTAAAATAATTAGCAGCTCGGAGTCATGCAGTAGTCAAACGATCGATTTGAGATGGTCAAAAAATTTTATGGTCTTATTTGTGACATGTAGAGATTCAAATTTCATTTAA
This sequence comes from Henckelia pumila, assembly GCF_033568475.1. Taxonomy (NCBI): domain Eukaryota; kingdom Viridiplantae; phylum Streptophyta; class Magnoliopsida; order Lamiales; family Gesneriaceae; genus Henckelia; species Henckelia pumila. Next base: position 137,555,270 of record NC_133121.1, read on the forward strand.
TAATGATTATTGACAATCCAACATATAATGATGAGATATGACTCTGATACCGTTAGGTTTGATAATAGATTTAGATTTAATTCAACCCAAAAACCCAGCTCAAGGTAAATGAATATCCTTACTTATTAGGAATAACAACAGGACGGCCCCATCCTTTCAAGAAAAATAAATATCCAAACCCACCCGTCTCAAAACTCAACGGGTCCAACCCGGGTTTGGACTCACAAATTTTATCCAATTCTCATAATTTTATCCAATCAATGTAAAATAATTAACATACCAACAATCATGTCCTGAAAATTCACCTCAACGGAGAAATTTGTGAGGTAATTTAAGTCACACTTGGCTGGTTTGTATACATGCTCAAGTTTTGTTTTCATCTAGCAATTTGTCTTGTTCTTTCGCAGGATTAGGACTTCATGTTTAAGCAAAGTTCAAACCCTTTATATCGGTTTAATCACGTTAGATGTTTAAGATTCTGATTGGATATGTACTTGTAAAACATTTTTCTATTTTTTTATAAATTTTTTTAATAAAATGTTTTAAAAGTTTTAAAAATAAGTATGTGTTTGGACAACTATTCTATAAAAATATTTTAACATTTCAAAAATAATGTTGTTCTTTACCTTCCATAACTCCATTCTAAAAACATCTAAAAACACATATAAAGTGTTTTTTAAAAACTATACTTGAAAAACACTTTTTAAAAATTATTTTTCAAAAACATTTTACAAAAATCATATATTAACGTACACTTTAAGTTTTTGCACTTATAAAATACTAAAAACGTTTTTTTAAAAAATATGTCCAAATGAAACCTTAATGGTTTTAAGCTTAGAACCGTGAATCCCAAATTTAGATATTTGTTTTTACATGCGAGTAAGATAAGATCAGTTTGGCTATCAATAGATTAATCCCATAGGAATATCTAAAGTTGTATCGATCGTTTCAGATTCTGATAGGCACAAGATGTCACATATGCGTTAGTTAAAGAACAATGAAATAAAAACTATGATAAAATCTGGATCTGATAAAAACCACAATTAACGAATATATATATTAATTCCACGACCATATTTTGTACGATAACCACCAATGGCCGTGTGACAAATTTTATGATAATTTTGGCTGTGTCTGCCTAAAATTGGAACTAATAAAATACAAGAGATCGAATAGACCGGCGAGAAGATATGTAATATAAAATGCGAAAGGCTATTGGATGGTACCTCCTTACTTTAGGGGATCTTGTGGCGAAGGTGGGGTTTGAAAGAGCCCCCAGAATAGATTAAGCAAAATGAAGTGGAATGCACCATTTTATGCTCGTTTAAATATTTTGTCTCGATGGATTTTTAGCTTATATCGTATCAAAATTTTAAATTTGAGATGAGATTTTAAGTTTTGGTAACATTTTTTTTTGAGAGGAAAAACTCGTAATCTTATTACTGCAAATATATGTTACAAATTTAATCAATCAAGAAGGAAAATCATCATTCACCCAAATAAAAGGTGAAGAGATAGAACAAACAAAACGAGCAATATAATGTGCTATTTTGTTTGCCGAACGACGGACATGAATAAATTTAATGATTTTAGGACGTTGAATTCGATATTTTGATACGATATCACAGTCCTATGCACAATTTCTCTTGTTTCCGATAGAAATGAGCGCATATCTATTTGCCTCACCTCATCTCTAATATAGGTAAAAAAAATAAAGTAAATATAAATAAATCAACCATGTCATCTTTGGACTCTGATCCCATCCTCCATGTCCTCATGATCCAAAATAAAATAAAAAAATAAGCTAAAAAGTTTACATGTCGTCATTTTCTTATCACTCTCATATATATAAAATTTTACCGACGGTCATGAATTTGTGTCATTTTAAAAAAATATATTAAAATATCAAAATTTTGTTAATAAAAGTTGAGAAGTATTTCCTAGAATTTCTCTTAAATATTGCTTAAGTCAATTCCTATTTATCAAAGTTCATTAAAAGAATTGTTATTTCTTGCAAAACATTAGCCTTGATAAACACACATGCATTATAAATTTATGGGAAAATTGTTTTTTTAGTCCTATATGTTTGTCACTTTGCAACTTTGGTCCTCTATATTTTTAGATTTAAGTTTTATTCCACTATCTTTATTTTTTGGCAATTTTAGTCCTTTTTCTGACGTGACGCTGATGTGGCACTAATGCAGTGCTAATGTGGAGCTGACGTGTATAGTGCCACGTAAACATTTTTGAATAAAAAGGACTGAAATTGCCAAAAATCGAAACATATAAGACTAAAACTGAAATATAAAAACATAGACATCCAAAATCGCAAAGTGACAAACATAAAAAACCAAAATTACAGTTTTACCTAAATTTATTATCAGTCAAAAAAAGGAATAATTTGACCCATAATTGCGGTACTTGTCATTCATTAATTGTTATTATCAATTGTGTTCTGATGTATCAGTCCACATATATATGGTCGTTACATATAGCATCCACAAATTCTACTTTTGAGCCAAAAATACCCATTTTCGAGAGATTATTATCACTTATTTACACGCACCATGGACGACGAATCGTGATGAATTGATTTATGAAAAATTTATAATCACTTAAGTCAATTTTATAAACCAAGCACCATTAATAGTCGTAACGTAAAAGCAATATTGGTAAAGAAGCTGAGAAAGCGATAAATTAAACTTGCTACGTCCTTGTAGATTCAGTGGCTTCAGACAAAGCATATTTAAATTAAATTAAACTAATTAATTAATGTGCGTGGGGTCATATATATACACAACAATTATCGATTAGCATAAATTCCAGATTGAGAAGGAATATTTTTGAAAGAAATAATCGTTGTTATATGTTGTCTATATGATTGCAATATTTATCGTATGATTTTAAATATATAATTATTTTTTTAAATATTTAATCGGGAAAAAAAAATTGTACACATTTAGATTTCGGGAATGCACACTGCAGTCCATGTGTCAATGTAACTTAGTGACTAAACCAAGCAAGTGCGATAAGTACAGTGTGGGATATAACGTGATAAGATATTAAAATTGATGCTTGCCGAAATTCCATTAATTGCCGGCCTTTTTCAGAACTCAGTGGCAATTTTTATTTTATTTTATTTTATTTTTGACATGAAATTAAAGAGGATGAATTGTTTCACATTTCCTAATAAATATTGATCTTACTATATATGCACTATTGCTAGTGGTTGTTGCTATGGATTCATGTCTCATCCGATCCAAGTGGATGCTCCACATAACAACATTCAGTACCATATCAAAATTTCGGGATTTAAACATGAACATTGATAATTGTAAGTAATAAGCTCTTTTTAACAATTTAAATCAAATAGAGATTATATTTTTTTAGGTAAAACACTTATCAATAATATATGTTTATAATAATCAAAATTGAAAGGTATCGACATGACATGATAGACTTATTCAAAAAATTTAATGCACTATGTTTGAATAAAAACAATTAAGCATACATAATCAAGAATCGGAAAAAATCAGTGAAGTAAAATAAATTAATTAAAAAATAGTTAACACAAGAATAACTGTGCACAAGTGCTTGCGATGTCTCCAGGCAAAAAAACAATTACTAGAATAAAGTGGTATCCAATTACAAAAATCACTCATAGTAATTTCTATAAAATTCAGATTCTCAAGAAGTTAGAGAAATTCAAACAACACTCTGAATTCAATCCTAAATTGAAAACGAAAACTAAAGAGTGTGAAGGAAAGATAATTTTTTTCTAACAATTGAAATGAAAATCACACCCTAACATGTATAAAATATGTATAGAAAATCAAAGGGTGAAATGGGAGAACTATATATGACCGCAAGCAAGAATCCATAATGGACTTTGCTAAGAAATGTTCACGGTGTTGTATTTGTATACCGATGTTGTGCAACACCACCGACAACACGAACAACGGCTCGAATCCTTCAACCAGAGCGTGGATCTTTGATGGCTGCAGGCCCGGACCTTACATGTAATTAATGAGGCAAGTCCCTCAGGCCCAACAAAATTTGGGGCACCAATTTTTTTTTTAAATCATTAATATTATAGTCAACCCATTTTAAATAAGCCCACAAATTTGATAACCCTTTCTCTTTCCAAAGTCTCAACGTGCCAACATCATCCAATCTTTATTTTCACCAAAAATACGTCAGAATTCAGATTTTATAAGCGAGAAAAAAACACACAGGAGAGCATCGACCGATTTGGAGGAAATAGTTGAGGACCGCTTCTCTAGGCTTCAAGAATCAAGCGTTCCACCGGTTCGGAATATCACCGGCGCCGCCGTGCAGCTATTGCCCAACCACGGACCACCCATCGCAACAAGCACCACCTCATGACTCGTTTGAAGCCGTGAGCTGTGGTATGTGTATGTATCTCACTTTCTCTTTTAAATTTTAATGCATTTGTTGGTGAATGGTGAGTCTTTACTTATTACTCATTAGTGAATAGTGATTAGTGTGGATATGATTTCATCATTTCAATCACCGTGCTGTTCATTACGTTTGAAATTATTAAATTTTATTTATTTATTTTTTTAATTCATAATTATAGGGAATCACTTCGTAGATTTATGGGCTCATTGATTGATTCAAATGTTGGGACTAGGGTTTTTCAATTTTATATTTTGGACAATGTAACTTGGCTTCCTGAGAGTATCGTGTCATTGTAATATTCTAATTTGTATTTACAATTGTGATTTTGATTTTTTTTTCCTGCATTTAGAAGTGAAATTATTTCAATATATTGATTTGTGAATTTTCGATGCAGATTAGTATTTTGGGTTTAGCTTAAGCACGCCTCCTATAAAAAAAACAATTGTCTGGAGCATAAAAAGAAATAAAAAACAAAAGGCAGAGGCTCGCCTCATATTACAAACACTAATTTTTCTATAAGAATAATTAGTTTCGAGGGCACCATTTTTGGTGCTCGCCTGAGGGCTCAAAATTTCAGGTTCACCACTGGATAACTGGGTTTTTAGAATTCTTCTCTGAGTAATCTCATGATTGTTCTTTGTTCTCTCTGTTTTTCTCACGATTCAATCTCCTCCCACAAGTAGGTGATTTAGTTTCCTCTTGATGAGGTCCTAGAATATGGAAACAAATAACAGGTGAGATATAGATCTCAACTATCTACTTAATTATAAGATTATAATCAATATAAATAATGATAATAAATAATTCAAGAAAATCAAAACAAACCAGATCAATTTTAATTAAAAAGAAAACAATTAAAGAGATTTTATGTCTTATACACCAAGACATATTTTCCTTTCAATTCCCCCTACCAACAGGTCCAATACCTTCTTGGACTAGCGTCTAGCTCCAGTTTCAGCATTAATTTCTCCTTTTTATTGTCCAGAAACGTCAAAGGAGCTTATAATCAGCAACTTGCTCGGTATAGTGTGCAATGATGGTCTGAGCATTCAAAATCTTAGACTCAAGCAAACTTGATATGGGACTTGAGATAGGTGGTAGAAAATTGCACAAAGTCTGGTGTTGTGGGGTTGATGTGGGAAACATTGGGAGCAGAACCACCAGTCTTTTGAGTTCCACTCATCCACGGTAGATCAATCCTTCGTTTACCCTTGAGAAAAGCAAGGACATTAATCTTGATTGTTTCTTCCTCAATCAGAAGTGGTTCATCCTCTGCAAGAACAAATCCTTGGGATTCTAGAATTCAAAATATGAGAGAAGGGAAGGAAAAACCTGTGGACATGAGTCCACCATCCACAAATATCAGGATAGTGCGGAAAACCAGTTTCCAAAAATTGAGCTTGGAATTCATTCCCAGTGCATACAAAGTCTTGGCCTGTATTCTGGTCACCACTGTTGAATTGAAGATGAAGTCCAGTTCTTGATAGCCAACATGTGGAGAACATAGTAGAAAAAATTCAAGCGTGCAGCTGAGAGATGATTTGGACGGTGAGGAAACTTCTTCACCAGACCACCAGTAAGTACTGCAATGATGTCATCGATGTGCAGTTCAGGACTGCCATCTTCAGTCAGGAGTTCTATGCGTGTTGTTGATGATGAATGGATTGAACTCGTAATTGCAATCTCACACAAAGACTCTTCCATATTTGTGGGAGTCTTCATTTCCCACAGCAGCGGTAAGATTGTTGTAGAAGTCTCGTAAAAGAGACACACAATATGGAACCACATCAGATACAGTGGAGAGAAGCTCTATGTCCACCAAAAATGAGACCATATTGTACTTCTCGAAATAAACCATGTCCAGACTTTGTTCATATATCAGACCACGATTCTGATACAGTGGCCAAAGATCAGCAGCATCATCAGAATAAAACTTAACAGAGAATGAGTTGGGAAGATCATACCTATCTTTAGATTCAATGTTGTCATCATCAGTGTTGGAAACATCCTCAACATCAACATCAGACGCCTCATGATCCTCAAAATTAGATTCTGACTCAGCAGCAGCAAAAGAAAAGTCAGAGGAGAAACTGGAAGAGCTTGTGGAATTTGAGGTTTTATTGTCAGAAAATTCCTGAGTCATCTCAGCATCGGGCTCATCAGCAGAAGTAGGCACAGTGGGCTTTGAAGATGAACCACTGTCCTTTTTCAAACTTGTCAAGAATTGAGTGAGGGACATATCAAAATCTGCAGTGTCTTCCTTAGTTTGAGAGGCATCAATAGGAGATATAGGCGGAGCAGAGTGCGAAGATTCATAATGCTCCGATGAATCTTCCTGAACAACAGAAGTGGAGGCAACAACAACTGTGAGCTTGGTACGAGCCGCCAATTCAAAGTTCTCATCCTGTGAATCATCACCAGAAGAGAAATCTGGGTCACGGATGAATGGAGGACGAGAGGCCCCATTTGCCTTGAATCGCTTGGACCTTGAGTAATCAGGATTGTAACCAACCAAGTTCTTGGAGTGGCGTCGAACCGAGGGGCGAGGTCATATACTATTGATCAAGGTGAAGTCCGGGACATTTTCTACATCAATTTGATTCCCGGGTTCATCTGGAGAAATATCTTTGAGAGGAACATGAGGTTCCATAAAAGGCACAATAGCCAACGGTGGCACAATGTCTTCAGGTGTTGGTGTTGTCTCTGGTGAGGCAACACCGGGTTCATGACCCATCTCCGATCGCATATCTTGAGGTTCAAAGTTGTTTCCTGCCATTATGAGTGAGAAATTGTGAGGGAAAACAAGCAATTTCTGAGAGATAAAAATAGAGAGATACGAGCAGAGGCAACAGTGCAATAGGGGAAAGAAATATAACAAGTTTAAACCCTAATTCTTCAATTTAAGGTACCAAAATGGACGGTAAAATATCCGTTAGGCTGAATCCCCTATAATCATGACACTTAACGGTAAAAGAGATTAATGAGTTTTTAAATTTTTGGAAATTTGAAAACTCAATATACAAGGCAATAATCTATTTAAATCAATACCCGATATATACCAAAAATAAAAACTCTACACCGCATGTAACACCACTGAAATTCAACTCCCAAAGAAAAAATTTATGGTTAGTTTAATTTTTCACCATATTTCATCCCAAAAATACGAAACAATTCACTAGTTTAATTATTCACGAAATAATGCAAATGCATGACCTAAGAATGCCTAAAATAGAATGTTTATTAGCAATGCATGAGAAATGTTTACAAGTGCGATGTTTGCATATGATGTTGGAAACATCGCCTGAAACCACTGTAGTTTTTCAAATTTGAGAAATTTTTCACACTTATTTGGCCATACTTTCTGTTTATTGATTCACAAGTGGTAGCTTGCACACTTAGAGAACGGTCTTCATAAGACTCCCTCAGGTAGATTTTTTCTAATTTCTTCTGACATTTGATGTGTTAGACAATTGCGTCAACACTTCTCATATTAGCTCACATATAAATTTTTTAAGTCACTTTTAACATGGAACAAAATCACAAAGTACATAAACATTTCTCAACTACTTGGTGACTTAAGTGAGTGATCAATATGTCTTAGTATGTGAAAAGCTAATTTAAACGGAAAAACTACTGAATATCCAATTGATGGTCATAACAGAGCAGTCAATACACTGAACAAAGTGCATGAATAAAATGCATGATGCCTAAGATCCTAAAAATTCATATGCATGTTTGGTGTTGTATCATGGTGTTGGTAACACCACGGACCAACATCAGTGATGATCAAAGTGAACATATGCCAAGAGACTTATTAAGATTGAAAAATCAAAATCCAACGTTTTCGTGAATATTCCAGTTAGTTGATTGTCAGTATCTATGAATTCCATATGAATCAAATCTTTTTCAACCAAATAACGGATAAAGTGATGTATTATATCATCGTGTTTAGTGCGGGAGTGTTGTACTTGGTTTTTTGAGATATTAACTACACTAGAATTATCAAAATATATAATTGGAGTTTGACTCTTAAACCCATAGTCATCCACCATTTGATTCATCCACAAAAATTGAGAACAACAAATTCCAACTGCTACATATTCAGATTCAGCATTAGAAAGTGAAACACAGTTTTGTTTCCTACCATACCAAGAAACCAGATTGTTATCAAGGTAAAACAACCACCAGTTGTACTATTTTTATAATCTAAATCACCTGCCCAATCAGCATCACTAAAACCAACTAGGTTAGTATTAGTTTCTTTGATATACCACAATCCTAATTCCACCGTTCCTGAAACATATTTCAAGATCATTTTCACAGCTTTAAGATGAGACACTTTAGGATCAGATTGATATATAGCACATACACACAAACTAAACATTATATCAGGACGACTAATAGTCAAATATAGAAGTCTGCCTATGATTTTGCGGTACATGATGTTGTCAACACCGACTGCAACATCATCTTTGGACAGTTTTTCACTTGTTTCAATTGGTGTTTTCAATGCTTCAGATTATCACTACATAATTTTTTCACAAGATTCTTAGCATATTTACTTTGAGACAAGAAAACACCATCACACATTTACTTGACTTGAAGTCTAAGAAAATAACTCATCTCTCCTACCATACTCATTTCAAAGGTAGATGACATGCATTGAACAAAGTAATCAACATGATTTTGAGATGATGCACAAAATAGTATGTCATCCACATAAATTTGACAAATTAAGATATCACCTTTGAGCCTTTGTATGAAGAGAGTCTTATCAACCTCACCTCTTTTGAATTAAATACTCAACAAGTATTCTGTCAACTTACTATACGACGTACGAGGTGATTGTTTGAGTCCCTAGAGGGCTTTCTTTAGCTTGTAGACGTGATCCAAGTGCTTGGGATCCTCAAAATCCTTAGGTTGTTTTACATAAGCTTCTTCAAGCAAAATACCATTAAGAAACACACTTTTCACTTTCATTTGATACAACTTAAGACCCATATAACAAGCTTAGCAATCAACAAGCGTACAGATTCAATGCATGCAACAAGGGAAAATGTTTCATCAAAATCCACCCCTTCTACTTGAGTATACACTTGAGCAACTAGAAGAGCCTTATTTTAGAGCGTTTGACACTCTAAGAACTTTCACAATGCTCTTGTAGAGCTTCCCTTGCTTCCTTGGCAGACACAATGGTTGAGAATTGCGATAACTCCGAACATACTCACATCCACTGTTGAGAATATGACATTCAGGGATTTAGCATTGAAGTTCGATAGTTGAAATTCCTCAGCAGTCCAAGTGGGTTTTGTCTTGACTATTCCATGACCATCACCATCTATGATTTTCGGAGGTGTCCAGCCATTGAATATACTATGTCAGGCTCTTTCTTCGAGGGACTTAATGTAGACTCGCATTTTTAACTTTCATAGAGGATAATTTGTTACATCCAAGACGGGCGGTTTTAAAGATGCATGAGTTGAAGGTGTATCCATAGTATTCCTGTCAATAAGAAAACCAGAATCTTCTCTTATTATCGTCAAAAGGCTCTGATACCAGATGAAAGGTCTCAAAGGACATGATAGACTTATTAAGAAAAATTAACACATGATTTTGTTCTATGATATTGGTAACATCATAGACAACATCAAAGAAAACTTAATATGTTTGAATAAAATGATTAAGCATAGATAATCAAGCAAAAATAATCAGTAAAGTAAAATAAATTAAAAATAGTTAACACACAAATAATTGTGCACAAGTGTAAGCACTTGTGCCATGCCTCAAGGCAAAAAAAAAACATTTATTAGAATAAAGTTATCCAATTACAAAAATCACTAATAGTAATTTCTATAAAATTCAGATTCCCAATAAGTTGAGAAAATCCAAACAACACTCTGAATTCAATCTTAGATTGAAAATGAAAACTAGAGAGTGTAAAAGAAATATAAATTATCTCTTTTAATTGAGATATGAAAATCACACATTAACATCTATAAAAACAAGTATAGAAAACCAAAGGGTGGAATGGGATAACGATGATCGCAAGCAAGAATCCAGAATTGACTTTGCTAAGAAATGTTCACGGTGTTGTATACCGATGTTGTGCAACACCACCAGCAACACCGAACAACAGCTCGAATCCTTCAGCCGGAGCGTGGATCTTTGATATATCATATATGGCTGAACTTCAGAATTCTTCTTTGCGTAATCTCACGATTGTTCTCAGTTCTCTCTGTTTTTCTCACGCTTCAATCTCTTCCCATAAGTAGGTGATTTAGTTTCCTCTTGACGGAATCCTAGTTTATGGAAAAAAATCACACGTGAGATATAGATCTCAATTATCAATTTAATTATAAGATTGTAATCTATATAAATAATGATAATAATTAATACAAGAAAGACAAAACAAATCAAATCAATCTATATATATATATAACTGAGTTTTTGCCATTTTTGGCAAATCCCGCCAAAAATGGGTTGCTAAAAATGGATAATTTTTTGCCATAAAAATATATTACACATCTATGGTAAACAATCCCATGATACCAGAATTCCAAAAACAAATCATTCGAAAAAATTTGTTGCCCAAAACGATAATAAAATTTGTTTTAAGATGATTAATTAATTTTTCAGCGATAATCGATAATAAAATATATTTTGAATGAAATTATACTTACAAATTTGATTCATGAAGTGATTATAAATATATATATATATTCCTATAATTAAATTTAAGATATTTTTATGAATTCTCGATTATCATTATAATTCACTCATGCATATAATTAAATTAAAGATTGATAGGATCGGTTGAAAGTCTAGAGAGAGATGGGGGGAGGGGGGGGGGGGGGTGAATATGCTTTCAAGCAGTTTTTAGCTAAGTAAAATGGAACTCGATCGATTTAAGAATGAGTTCAAGGTTTATCTTAGTGTCAAATATAGTTTGGCAAACAGAATGTGTGCGGAAAGATGTCAAGCTACAGATTTAAAACACTTGGTGTAAATCAGTTTAGGAGTATGAAGTATGAGGATGAATGGTAAATTGAAATGATACAAGAAATTGTTTATGGATGTTCGGAGATTTCAAATACTCCTACGTCACCCCTACTTCCACCTCGGAAGGATTTACTAGAAGACTTTGATTTATACAAGCAATTTGCACAAACCCAATCCGATTTAGGACTTAACACTGCCTAAATAAGAACTCCTAGTATATCACCTTGGTTTCAGTACTAGACTAATTTTACAGTAGAGTAAATACAACTCGAAATCTTTTAGCACAAAGATCGACCCTTCAATGGTCAGAATGATGCTTATCAATGTGTGATCTTTCGAGTTTCTTGATCAAGTCTTAAGCGTAAGATGTTTTTGAAATTCTTGCAGTGGCAGTGTGTCAACTCTTGAACTTTGATCAAGATCCCTATTTATAAGATTTGGTTTGCAACGATCATAATTTCAAAATGTTCTTCAGATAGGATTCAAATTATTCCCGTTGGATTTGTCACTATCATCAAAGATCTCTGATGCTGACATTCTCTTAGTATCGCGGCACTACATTCTGCAGATGTGATCAGAGTACGGACTATCTTTATCTGTAAATACATTTGCGCAATCAGTTGAGCAATGGTACACTGAACATGACTGCTGATAGATTCAGTTTAGTAGGGTAAACTGCTTTATTCTCTGAGATGATCAGTTGAGTAAAGATGTACTGATGAATTCAGTTTAGCAAGGTAAACTGAGTTTTAGTCGAGGTAGACTGAATCTTTCTTTGCATTTCAGTTTAGTGCTGACGTCATCATTTCTTGAATATCAGTTTATAGTTTGGCTTTCTTTTATAAATACCAAAACTAAATTTCCCAACAATTTCCCCCTTTTTGGTGTTTATCAAAACATTTCAGTTTGTCATATCATAAGCTGATATTCATTTGTTATGCAGATTTAATCATAGGAACTAGAACTCGTAAGAACACTTCGTAAGAACTCTTTCCCTCTTTTTGATAAACTGAAAGATATAAGAGTAGATAATATAAATTTCTTGATGTAAGAAAACAAATTATCGCCGATCAAAGGATGGTCTGTGAAATGCTGAACTACGAGCTGGTGGATGAGCCGCTGAATGAGAGCGTTGTAGAGCCTGAGATTCATGTTGAGCTCGCAATATATTCTGAGATAAGTCTGCTAACGAGTTCAGCTGCCGAGAGATCCCTTGAAAATTGGACTGTACTGAGTTGTGAAATGATTGAACAAAGCTATTCAAGTTGTCAACTTTTGTCTCCAAAGAATGATGAGAGTTTTGCAGATGAGACAATGAGCTAGTTGATTGAGTTGTATCTACTATGAGCTTATCCAGTAGTGCAAGTTTTTCCTGAAGTTTTCCAAACTCAGCATTCATTGTTTGTCTCAAAAAGGAGATGTTGCTGTCTGTAGTTTGTTGATTTTCTTTAAGACTTGTGATAGTCTTAGACATGGCATAAACTGAGTTCTCAATTTGAGAAAGTGTTTGATACCAATCATCTTCAGGTGTGGTAGTTGGAGAGTGAAGTCCTTTGTCAGTGACTGAAAGGAATTCTTTGGAAAAATCTTGTTTCTGTCCTTTAGGAGGAGAGGACGGAGTAATTGCGAACATTTCAATCTTTCCTTTGCCCTTATCCAGATAAGTTGATGATTCAGGAGCTGTTTGAACAACCATTGCTAGAGTTTGAGATGAAGTCTCTGTCTCAATAGCTTTGGCAGGAGGAGATGAATCTTTGATAATTTGATCATGTGGGGAAGATTCATTCATTGGTTCTTGCAACTCCTTGTCCTGAAGTGAGTTTAGAAGGTGCTTCCTCTGTAGCAAACTCGGTTGGAGTAGGTGTGTCCTTGAGTGGAGATGGATTGTCCAAGGGCTGAGTGACTTCCTTAGATTCTGTCATAACTGATTCGATGGGGATTGATAACTCATCTACTTGAGACAGATGTGGTTCTGAGATTTCCATCTGAGTTAAAGTGAGTGACTCGTCTGTTTGATCATGAATTGGAGAAGATTGTGCTTCCAAGAAGAGTTGTTGAGGTTCTTCAAGTTATTTTTGAAGGAGAACGGGAGACACAAATTCTTCTGTAGCTAGCGTTGATATCATCAGAGTTGATTTATTTTCTTCCTCAATGTGAGAGATAACTTCATCAACGTTCATAAGTTGAAGCTTAGGTAGAGCTTTATCAAAATCTGAAGGGTGTAGTTGCTGCTCGATGGTTGTATCCGGAGCAATTGAAGTTTTTTTTTGAAGTTCATCAAATGCTTGATTAATAGACTGATTGGAGGATTCAGTTGAGGCATGACTTTTCTTGTTCTTCTTGTGTTTGGATTTTGATGAGGAATGATTTTTGTGTTTCTTCCATTCAAATGCTTCTGGAATCTCCAATTTTTGATCAGTTTCCCAGAATTTGACTTCTGTTTGGATGTTGATGAGATCAGTCTGTAGTTGAGTGAATACAGCTCTGTCTTCATAAGAACTTCTAGCCCGAGGATCATAATTTTGTTGGAATTCATCAACAATTTCTCCTAGCTTCTTTATCCGCAGAAGATCATAGAAATACTTTCTTCTCATCAAAGCTTCTTGAATATTGGCAGTCTTGACTACTCTTAGCACAATCTCTTCAGTTTTGACAAACTTAGAAAGCTCAACTTTCTTGGTGAAATGCCTGGCTAAGGTAGAAGTCCTGTATTGATGCCAAGTATCAAATATTTCAGCATTGCGTTTCTCAGCATATTCAATTACTTCATCCATGGTCAAGTCAATCTGTAGTTGAATGGCATTGGATGGTCTGTCAGGATCTGAGGATGAAGCTATTTGTGAACTTCCTGCTACCAATTCCAAGCCAGAGTGAGTGTATTCAACGATTTGTTTCGAGGATAGACCACCGATTGGTCTTGCTGGAGGCAGAGCAATAATTGGTGAGATAGAATGTAGGGTGGATTTTTGATTTTTAACAATAGTGCTAAAATCTTCGGATGTTGGGATTTCTAGCGATGATTGACGACTCCGAAGTGGTTCAATCATCAAAGGTTGCTTTCCCTTTGGATAAGTTTTGGTTGTTAATTCCTCAGCTGTTTTATCAGTGAGATGAGTATCTTCAGTTGAGACCAAACTAGCTGGTTTAGGAATAATAGGAATGATCAGTTTAGAGGGAGAAGTCACAGCCTTTGCTTGTAACGTTCTTGTTCGCTTGGTTTGAGGCAATTTAACCACTTCTTCACTGTCAGTCTCATCACTATCATCAATGACAAAATTTCTTTTCTTTTTGGTGGACTTCTTCGTTGGTGTTTTCTGCACTTTTGCAATTGTTGAGTCAGCCGATTCTCTGGATGGAAAGTTTGTGAGATATTCATGATTCAAAATTTTGAACTTGTGCAGTTGGGATGAAGCTTGGAGAGAAATTCCCAGGGCTTCGAGAAGTTGATTGGCTTGAAGAATATAACCAGAGGATTGCTTTGTAGGTGTCATCATTTGAACAAAGATATTGAACAGTGTTACTCCAATTGATCTTTACACCTTTCATGATAGCCGTCATTACTTTAAACTTTCTAACAGTTAGCCTAGCAAAGGATCCTCCTTTGGCCAAAATACTTTTGGCAACAATATCAGCTAACATTTGATATTTAGGTTTAAGATCTCTTTTGAGTCCAGATAAAGAAATCGGTTGACTAGAGCCCGAAAATAAATACTGCATCTCGGTGATATCAGTAGTTGAGATAATGTTGAAATCAGTGTTACCTGAGGTAGGTAAACTGAAAGTGCTGGTGAAGAATGCTTCACTGATCTGAACAGAATGTCCTCCGAGAGAAACCAATAAAATTCCATCATTGCCGAGCTTACAGTGATGATATAGTGACAATAGATCGTTTTGGTAGATGCTCAACTTTTTGATATCTAAAAATTTGCGAAGTCCAGATTGTTCCAAAGCAGTGCAAACCTTGGATATCTCTGGTTTGTCCATTCCGTATAGGGATTCAAAATCAACGGCGAGAGCATTGAGAATGTAAACTGCAGATGAGGTAGCCATTGATATTCTTTCCTGTGAATCAATAGAGTAATCAGAAGAGAAGCTAGAATGAAGTTAGGGTTCCTTGAAGAACTTAGTTGTTTGTAAAATGAGATGAAAGACTTGGTCAATACGACACAGGAGTGACGTGGCTTTCAGAGGAATTTAAAATTCAAATTTAATAGTACAGTAAGGCGGGAGAAAGTACACGTATTTCCCTCTAAACACGCTACAGATAATCCTATAAAAAGGTGAAGCTTGTTTATACGATAGCTATATAGAACAAATGAGTGATAATATTCCTTTGTTTGGTTTTGATCAAAATTCGTATGTGGTATGTGAAGCATGTCGTGACAAATATTTTGAAGCTGAGAAGAGGAAGATTGAGGAACGTGTTTTTGAAAAAGTAATGAAGGTCTGGCTAAAAATTGAAGAACTTCATATGTATCATCATGCTCAATTTCCTCCGAGAAAATTTGAGGATGCTGAGGAGATAGGTCAAAGGGAAATGTATTATATGATAGCACTGGATACTTTTGCAACCAGAGATATTTTTAAGGATAAAAATATTCTCTATATGATGCTTAGTAAAGAGTACATCACGTTGGTTCGCATTGCAACTGATGAGCTAACTGATCCTGCTGTTGTTTCTCTTCGAGCATGGGTGACAAGCTGGAGTTATGAAGTTTTTCTCATGATGAGGGAGATAAAAAGTGTGTGATTGTAACCTTTTTGATTTTGAAGTTTTAATAAAAATAGTTAATTTATCTAGACTGATTTTGTTCATCAACTGATTTTTCCTAAACTGATATGGTGCATAAACTGATTTTTCCTAAACTGGTATGGTGCATAGACTGATTTTCCTAAACTGGTATGGTGCAACGTAGTTAATTGAATGAAGGTAAATTGAACCACTAAAGGGCACGAGAAACTATGCTATCAGGTGATGATTACATGCAGTCAGTATTTCAGAGATTTTCTTGTCATAAACAGTGCCTTATTTTGTGAAAATTTATACGTGAGAGACTCTCGAAATTCCAAATATTTAAATTTAACATATAATAAATGTGAAAAACTTTTCGATAACTGGACTTCTAATCTATATATGTATAAACAAAATAAAGAAGTTCAGATAAACACTAGAGTAGAAGAAATGGAGAGCTGGAAAATTGCCATGATGATTTTATCGAAGAAAAATTTGCTCGACTGCGAGCAAAGCTGATCCAAATGCAGTTCAGAGGTCCAGATGCACTCGATCCTGATGAGGTGCTACGTCTGGAGAAATACAAGCAAGTGCTTGGAATAAATGATACTGCGTATGTCCTTGGCCGGGAAGGCATACGACTCCTGCTCTTGAAGAAGGAGTTAAGGGTGGTAACCCTTTTCCATGGCCTGGAAGAGGTGGAAGATGGCCCATTAGAGGAGCATCTTCGCCTGTTGAAAATGGCTGTGGAAATAGAAATAGATATTGTAAAAGGAGTTTATTAATAAAATGAGTTTTTATTTTGAATGTGTTTTTTTTTTGTTTTGTTTTGTTTTGTTTTGTTTTGTTTTGTTTGATGCAAGTCTATATGATGTCCTGCAAAAGAAATTCCCCCTTAAAATATGCGTAAACCTTTTAAGATAGAGAAGAATTTATCAATACTTAAAATAACAACTAGAAAGTTAGTTTAAAGCCCTGCAAATAATTCAGTTTAGGTCATACTAAACTGTTTGGACAAAATAGATAAACTAATTTTACTCTAAATTGATAAGTCCTAAAATATTTTGAAAGTAAGAAAACTTAGACTCTGGGAGAGGCTTTGTGAAGATGTCTGCTGTCTGTTGTTCTGTTGAAATGTACTCCAGTCGAATGCTCTTCTTGAGTGCATGATCTCGGATAAAATGATGCCTAACTTCGATATGCTTCGTTCTTGAGTGAAGAATAGGGTTGTAAGTAATTGCAATTGTGCTGGTGTTATCACAAAAGATTGGTGAATCCTGTTCTTCAATTCCATAGTCCCTCAACTGTTGTTGAATCCAAAGCAGTTGAGCACAGCAACTTCCTGCAGTTGAGTATTCAGCTTCCGTCGTGGAGGTTGCAATGGATGTCTGTTTCTTGCTAAACCATGAAATCAGTCTATCCCCAAGGAATTGACATGATCGACTGGTACTTTTTCTATCCAGTTTACATCCAGCATAATCAGCATCTGAGTATCCAACTAGATTGAAGGAGTTGTGCTTAGCATACCATAGGCCAACATTTTGAGTTCCCTTTAGATACCTCAGTATCCTCTTTCCAGCTATGAAGTGGGATTGCTTAGGATTTGATTGAAATCTTGCACATAAACATACTGCAAAAACAATGTCAGGTCTACTGGCTGTTAAATAAAGCAATGACCCAATTAGACCTCGATACATTGTAGCATCAACTGATATTCCCCCTTCGTCTTTGTCAAGTTTGATTGATGCACCCATGGAAGTTGTTGTAACCGTGCAATTTTCCATACCAAACTTTTTGATTAATTCCTTGGTATACTTAGTTTGGCTTATAAATGTTCCACTGTCCATTTGTCGAACTTGTAATCCAAGAAAGAAATTCAGTTCACCCATCATGTTCATCTCGAATTTTTCCTGCATTAGCTTTGAGAATCTAGTGCATAATTTTGGGGTTAGTTGACCCAAAGATGATATCATCAACATATATTTGAACTAATAGAGTGTGATCATGTAGTAAACCAAAACTCATTTTAAGATAATAATATGTTAAACATGATTAGGTTTGGTAATTAATCAATTTCGGAGTGTTATTGGACTTCGGAAAAGAATTTGGGCTTTTGAGTTTGGGCCGGATCGGAAGCTCCGAACCTAGATCGGAAGTTCCGATCCTAGCCACTTCGGAAGCTCATCGGAAGCACAGAGATCGGAAGCTCCGATCCAGGAAAGGAAGTTCCGATCTCCAGCTGCCAGCAATGTTCGATGACTCAGCCACGAGTTTTGACAAGTGTTGAACGTAGAGCAGATCGGAAGCTCCGATCGCCCGATTGGAAGTTCCGATCCTGGCGTGTCCTGTATGCACGCAATGAGCTGGATCGGAAGCTTCGATCCCGAAATCGGAAGTTCCGATCCTGACCGGGATTTTTGCCTATAAATAGGGCTTCACAGATTCATTTCTGAATTACGAATTCCCGAGTTTCTTTCTTCAGTTATATAGTGTGAGATATACACTTGAGGGCCCTATCGGTTATAATAGAGGTTCTGGAATAACCAAGGTGTGGTTATAGTCATCCGGGACTAGCGACTCAAAAGGGCTAACTACGAACGAAGGTATGGTCCGGGAATCTATTTAAGTTTTGGGAGTACTTATTAGCTTAGTTAAGGCTTATAGAATTTATGTAGTGATACGGTGAACTTTTGAATATAGGCTTGGAACCTAGGATCCTACTTTACTTGAACTAGCCTAGAGGTACGTACACATTGACTGAGATTGCCAGCGAGTATACATGTTTATATGTTGCATTTATTTGGCATTATTATATGGCATGATATATGATTTACCGCTTTCTATATTCATATGTCATGTGCATATACACGTTGAGCCTATACCTTGTTATACCTGACTATAGAGCTGCTCAGCTCTATACTCGATAGTCTGTCACTGAGAGTACCGCGACGGCGGGGGCATTTATGTCTGTCTACTCTGGTGTACTAGACGAGTGTGGTTGCACCCAAAGGTTGATCCGTGCGGTGGCAGCACTCATATGGCGCCGGTTCTGAGCATGACTTTTCAGATGACCCTGTATCAGTCATCATGTTGCATGCATTATATACATATGTTTACTCATATCTATGTACTGGGCGTTAGCGCTCACGTCCTAGTTGTTATCTTGGACACCCTATTTCATGGGGCAGGTCGTAGGATGGACGGAGCTGGTAGTTCAAGGCAGGACTAGGGAGCAGGAGCCTTGAGGATTTTATTATACAGGATTCGATATAGCTGTATAATGTTTAAGTTTTCGATTTGGTTGTATCACTACAGTATTAAGCCTGGATTATTTACTAAGCTAATATGTAAATTATGGATTATGTTTCCGCATGTTTTTACTCTGTATATTGTTGTATTAAGTTTAAATGCATGCTATTAGTTGCCAGTTAGTAGGTGATTCCATGCAGGGTCACTACATTTTTGGTATCAGAGCATGCTTAGATTTTGGGATTAGTAATTGGGATTTAGTTTAGTCTTGAGTAATTCTTGCGCATTTGGGATTTTAATGTGCAATTCTTTTCAGGATATGGCTGACGAGAGTCATGGTAGTGTTGGCCAGGGAGGTGGTCATCATCATCGTCATCATCGCCATCATGGTGATCAACATCGTCATCATGAGGGTAGACGTTGCTACTCTATTAATAAGTTCATGCAAGTAGGACCGAAACCTTTGGTGGGAGGCGAGAAGCCTGAACAGGCGAGGAGTTGGATGTCTAAACTCGAGAGTACTTTTCGTGCTTTCGATTGTACTGAGGATCAGAAACTGGAATTTTTAGAATTTGTCTTAGAGGATCGAGCATGTTTTTGGTGGGATGCCAAGGCTGCTTAGGCAAGTACTGAGAGAGGACAGGTGACTTGGGGGGATTTCTGTCGGGAGTTCCAGAAATTGTATTTTCCTCCTGCTGTTCTCCAAGCACGATCTATGGAGTTGCTTACTTTGAGGCAAGGATCAATGACTATTGATCAATATCAGCAACGATTTCTTGATCTGCTACCTTTCAGTCCCCATATTAATGAGAGTGATGCGTCGAAATATGATATCTTTCTACAAGGTTTGAACCAAGATATCTACTCTCAGGTTGTCGTCTGTGATGACCCGATATCTTTTGGGACTTTAGTGAACCGTTGCCTTCTTGTGGAGACCAGCAACAGACGAGCACAGTTGATGATGCCAGCACAGCCTAGTGGATCTTTTGAGCCTCGAGCTCAATCTGTTGTGAAATCTGGACCTACGTCTTCTTCTACTCCTACTACTTCATCTGGATCTCGTGGTTCACGAGGTATGTTCCGTTTTGGGAAGAAGAAGAAGAAGAAGGAGTTTTGTAGTCACTGTGGAGGGAAGCATCCTGCAGCTTCATGTCGGAGAGCTACTGGTGCTTGTTATATTTGCGGTCAGCAGGGACATCTGCGGAGAGATTGTCCTCAGCGCATGGGTTCTGCTAGTGGATCGGGATCCCAGGTTGGATCTCAGGCTTCTATTGTTCCACGTCAGCAGCCAGCACCACAGAGTTCTTCTGTTTATCGTCCACAGACTCAAGGGCAGGTGTTTGCTCTGTCTCAGGAGCAGGCTACAGAGGGAAGTGATCGCATGTTGGCAGGTACCTTTCTGTTATGTGGTATTTCTGCACTTGTATTAATTGATACTGGAGCATCGCATTCCTTTATTTCTAGTCCCTTGTTAAGAGACATAGATTACCTTATGTATCATTAGATATGGATTTAGTTGTATCTACTCCGTTGGAGAAAGAGATAGTAACTAAGCGTCTAGTGATGGGTTGCCTTCTGGAGTTTGAGGGTAATGTGTTAATAGCTAATTTGATAATATTAGCGATGAAAGATTTTGACTGTATCTTGGGAATAGATATGCTGACTTTTTATCATGCTACTGTGGATTGTTATCAGCGTCTGGTACAGTTTCATCCGATTGAGGGTGATAGCTGGTATTTTTATGGTGAGGGTGCGCGACCTCCAATGCCACTTGTTTCGGCTCTGAAGGCATGTCATGTCTTGGAGTCAGGTGGGGAGGGCTACCTTATCTATGCAGTTGATATGTCCACGAGTAGTACGGGTATTGATCAGTTACCGGTTGTCAGCAAGTTTCCTGATGTATTCCCTGATGAGATTCTTGGTTTTCCTCCGGTGCGAGAGGTTGAATTTGGTATTGACTTAGTACCAGGAACTACGCCTATATCCCGAGCACCTTATCGTCTGGCACCGTCAGAGATGAGGGAATTGAAACAGCAGTTACAGGATCTGCTTGATAAGGGATATATTCGTCCGAGTGTTTCTTCGTGGGGAGCACCTGTTTTGTTTGTCAAGAAAAAAGATGGATCGATGCGATTATGTATTGATTACAGGCAGTTGAATCGTGTCACCATCAAGAATAAGTATCCTTTGCCGCGGATTGATGATCGGTTCAATCAACTACATGGTACTTCTGTTTATTCTAAGATAGATATGAGATCTGGATACCATCAGATGCGGGTACGAGACTCAGATATATCTACGACTGCTTTTAGGACCAGATACGGGCATTATGAATTTCTGGTGATGCCATTCGGTTTGACGAATGCACCGGCAGTCTTTATGAATCTGATGAATCAGATATTTCGAGAGTATCTGGATAGATTTGTCATCGTCTTCATTGATGATATTCTTGTCTATTCTCATGACAAGGATGAGCATGCACAACATCTAAGGATTGTTTTACAGACGTTACGAGATAAGCAGCTGTATGCGAAATTAAGCAAGTGTGAATTTTGGCTTGATCGGGTAGTGTTTCTCGGTCATGTGATTTCTAATGAAGGGATATCTGTTGATCCTAGTAAGATAGAGGCAGTGCTGAACTGGTCTCGTCCGACGACGGTTGCTGAGATTCGTAGTTTCTTGGGTCTAGCTGGATATTACCGTCGGTTCATCGAGAATTTTGCACAGTTGGCAAGGCCTTTGACTCAGCTTACACGGAAAGATGTTGCCTTCATTTGGTCCTCGGATTGTGAGGAGTCATTTCACGAGCTGCGTAGACGTCTTACTACTGCACCTGTGCTAGCTCTACCTTCTGGATTAGGAGGTTATGTTGTTTATACTGATGCCTCTGGTCAGGGGTTAGGATGTGTTCTAACACAGCATGGACATGTTATTGCCTATGCTTCTCGACAGTTGAAGACGTATGAGAGTAATTATCCAGTGCATGATCTCGAGTTAGCCGCCATTGTATTTGCGCTCAAGATTTGGAGGCATTATCTTTATGGCGAGAAATTTGAGATATTCACGGATCATAAGAGTTTGAAGTATTTATTCACTCAGGCGGAGTTGAATATGCGACAGAGACGCTGGATGGATCTTCTGAAGGATTATGATTGTGAAATCAAATATCATCCATGTTCTGTTAATCTTACTGCTGATGCCTTAAGTCGGCAGGTGCGACTTTCTGCACTTCAGACTAATGAAATATCTCATATGATTCAAGAGTGCTGTTCATTGAGTTTTACGCTCAAGCACAAGAAAGGAAGAAATGGAATTCGGTTGTATACTATTTTGTCTGAGCCAACATTGTATTCTCGGATTAGAGATGCTCAGATATTTGATGTTAAGACTCAACGTTTGGCACGTTTAGCCAATGGAGTTAATACATCTGGCTTCTATTTTCAGGCAGATGGTTTATTGTGCTTATCTAATCGAGTGGTTGTACCTAATGTTGCGGAGCTCAGGAATGATATTCTTTCTCAAGCTCACAGGAGTCGATTATCAGTCCATCCTGGAAGCATGAAAATGTATAAGGACTTGCGAACTAGATTTTGGTGGAAAGGAATGAAGAGGAGTGTGTATCAATTTGTTTCGAGATGTTTGGTTTGTCAACAGGTCAAGGCTGAACATCGACGACCAGGTGGATTACTGCAAAATCTTGAGATTCCCAAATGGAAGTGGGAGCTTGTGACTATGGACTTTGTTACCCACTTGCCTATGACGTCACGTCAGTGTGATGCTATCTGGGTTGTTGTTGACCGTTTGAC
This sequence comes from Henckelia pumila, assembly GCF_033568475.1. Lineage (NCBI taxonomy): Eukaryota > Viridiplantae > Streptophyta > Magnoliopsida > Lamiales > Gesneriaceae > Henckelia > Henckelia pumila. The sequence continues at coordinate 137,578,478 of NC_133121.1, forward strand.
AAAATCAGCACACTTTATTCCTTACAACCGGGAGTATTCTTATAATCGCATGGCATGTTTATACATCCAGGAGATAGTGCGATTACATGAGATTGCAGTGAGCATAGTCAGTGATAGAGACCCGCGATTTACCTCACGTTTTTGGGGTAGTTTTCAGGAGGCATTGGGTACCACTCTAAGTTTGAGCACTGCATATCATCCGGAGACTAACGGGCAGTCAGAACGGACGATTCGTACATTGGAGGATATGCTACGTTCTTCTGTCATGGATTTTGGCTTATCTTGGCAGGATCAATTACCTTTGATTGAATTTGCCTACAATAACAGTTATCATCATAGTATCGATATGGCACCTTTCGAGGCATTGTACGGTCGACGGTGTCGTACTCCGTTATTCTGGGATGAAGTCGGGGAACGACAAGTCGAGGGTCCCGAATTGGTGCAGCAGATTGTAGACAAGGTAGATTTGATCAAGCATAGGATCAAAGTTGCTCAAGATAGACAAGCCAGTTATGATAATATTCGCCGTAGGCCACTTCAGTTTGAGCCTGGTGAATATGTGTTTCTTCGAGTATCACCTTTCAGGAAGGTGATGAGATTCGGCGTGAAAGGCAAGTTGTCTCCTCGTTTCATTGGACCTTTTCAGATACTGGAAAAGATTGGAGATGTTGCTTATCGTTTGGCTTTACCGCCAAATCTTTTCAGTATATATAATATTTTTCATGTGTCGTTGCTTCGACAGTATATAGCTGATGAATCTCATGTGATTCAGTCTACTGATATTCAGCTAGAGCCAGATCTGTCTTTTGTTGAACGACCAATCCGTATCCTAGACAGGAAGGAGAAAGTTCTTCGAAACAAAACTATACCACTTGTGATGGTACAGTGGCAGCGCCGAGGCGTCGAAGAAGCAACTTGGGAAACTGAAAGTCGTATGCAAGCAGAATATCCTGAGTTGTTTGCTTTGTATTTTTGATTATCATGTAGTTGTAATTACAGTTGTTGTAATAAAACATGGTTTGAATGTTTCATATTGTTATCTTGATTTGTCTTTAGATGTTATTTCGCGGACGAAATATCTAAAGGTGGGGAGAATGTAGTAAACCAAAACTCATTTTAAGATAATAATATGTTAAACATGATTAGGGTTGGTAATTAATCAATTTCGGAGTGTTATTGGACTTCGAAAGAGAATTTGGGCTTTTGAGTTTGGGCCGGATCGGAAGCTCCGAACCCAGATCGGAAGTTCCGATCCTAGCCACTTCGGAAGCTCATCGGAAGCACAGAGATCGGAAGCTCCGATCCAGAAACGGAAGTTCCGATCTCCAGCTGCCAGCAATGTTCGATGACTCAACCACGAGTTTTGACAAGTGTTGAACGTAGAGCAGATCGAAAGCTCCGATCGCCCGATCGGAATTTCCGATCCTGGCGTGTCCTGCATGCACGCAATGAGCTAGATCGGAAGCTTCGATCCCGAAATCGGAAGTTCCGATCCTGACCGGGAATTTTGCCTATAAATAGGGCTTCGCAGATTCATTTCTGAATTACGAATTCCCGAGTTTCTTTCTTCAGTTATATAGTGTGAGATATACACTTGAGGGCCCTATCGGTTATAATAGAGGTTCTGGAATAACCAAGGTGTGGTTATAGTCATCCGAGACTAGTGACTCAAAAGGGCTAACTACGGACGAAGGTATTGACCGGGAATCTATTTAAGTTTTGGGAGTACTTATTAGCTTAGTTAAGGCTTATAGAATTTATGTAGTGATACGGTGAACTTTTGAATATAGGCTTGGAACCTAGGATCCTATTTTACTTGAACTAGCCTAGAGGTACGTACACATTGACTGAGATTGCCAGCGAGTATACATTTTTATATGTTGCATTTATTTGGCATTATTATATGGCATGATATATGATTTACCGCTTTCTATATTCATATGTCATGTGCATATACACGTTGAGCCTATACCTTGTTATACCTGACTATAGAGCCGCTCAGCTCTATACTCGGTAGTCTGTCACTGAGAGTACCGCGACGGCAGAGGCATTTATGTCTGTCTACTCTGGTGTACTAGACGAGTGTGGTTGCACCCAAAGGTTGATCCGTGCGGTGGCAGCACTCATGTGGCGCCGGTTCTGAGCATGACTTTTCAGATGACCCTGTATCAGTCATCATGTTGCATGCATTATATACATATGTTTACTCATGTCTATGTACTGGGCGTTAGCGCTCACGTCCTAGTTGTTATCTTGGACACCCTATTTCATGGGGCAGGTCGCAGGATGGACGGAGCTGGTAGTTCAAGGCAGGACTAGGGAGCAGGAGCCTTGAGGATTTTATTATACAAGATTCGATATAGCTGTATAATGTTTAAGTTTTTGATTTGGTTGTATCACTACAGTATTAAGCCTGGATTATTTACTAAGCTAATATGTAAATTATGGATTATGTTTCCGCATGTTTTTACTCTGTATATTGTTGTATTAAGTTTAAATGCATGCTATTAGTTGCCAGTTAGTAGGTGATTCCATGCAGGGTCACTACAGATCACCTTTCGTAAATTTGAACAATGTTTTGTCAACTGTGCCTATAGTAAATTCGTGTTCAAGAAGAAATTTGGTTAGAGTGTCATACCAAGCTCTAGGAGCCTGTTTCAGTCCATAAAGAGCTTTATTTAAATGATACACATGATCTGGGAATTGATGATTTGTGAATCCTGGTGGTTGTTCAACAAACACTTCTTCTTGGAGTTTTCCATTCAAGAAAGCACTTTTAACGTCCGTTTGATAAACCTTGAAGTTCTTGAATGAAGCATAAGCAAGAAATATTCTTATTGCTTCCAGTCTAGCTACTGGTGCATAAGTTTCGTCATAGTCAATTCCTTATTCTTGTCTGTATCCTTGAGCTACTAATCTTGCCTTATTTCTAACCACAGTTCCTTCTTCATTTAGCTTGTTTCTAAAGACCCATCAAGTGCCAATGACTGATTGATGTGTTGGTCTTGAAACGAGATCCCAGACTGCATTTCTAGTAAACTGATTTAGCTCTTCTTGCATTGCATCTATCCAACAGCTGTCAGCCAATGCTTCTTCAATTTTCTTTGGCTCTTCTTGAGATATGAAGGCTGCGTGAAGAAGTTCTTTAATAATTTGTCCTCGAGTCCTTAGATGTGCTAAAGGATTACCAATAACAGAATTAAGTGGATGCTTTTTGGACCATTTCAGTCTAGTATTAGACTGATTTCCACTGATTACTTGAGCTTCTGGATCTTGACTAGTTATGTTAGTTTGGTCAAGCTCTGTGGTCTCATGGTGCTGTTCTCTAATATCCTCAATTGTGTGAGTTTGGTGAGTATCAACTGTTTGATCAATGTTAAGATCCTCAACTACTGGATCAACTAGTTCCGGTTCAGGAGATTGAAGAGTTCTTGTGGGTGGTGAAGCTTCGTCTTCACTTTCGTCCTGATTATCGTTGTCCAAATGTATTTCTTGAAATAGATCTGAGAGTTGATGAGTATTAGTTGTAACATCAATAGTAAGATCTTCATCGAAAATAACATGGATTGATTCCTCAACATTTAGAGTTCTTTTGTTGAAGACTCTGTAAGCTTTACTGATTGAGAAATACCCTAGAAAAATACCCTCATCTGACTTTGCATCAAATGCAGTCAGATGATTTTTACCATTGTTGTGAATGAAGCATTTACTCCCGAAGATCCTAAAGTATGATACATTTGGTTGTCTGCCATTCCAGATCTCATATGGGGTTTTAAAAAGTTTCTTGCATATCATTGATCTGTTTTGAGTGTAGCAAGCAGTGTTCACAGCTTCTGCCCAAAATTTTTGAGAAATCTTGGAGTCAACTAACATGGTTCTCGCAGCTTCTTTAAGAGTACGATTTCTCCTTTCTGCAACACCATTTTGTTGTGGTGTTCTAGCTGCTGAGAATTCATGTTTGATTCCATAATGCTCTAGAAATGAAGATAAAGTATGATTGACAAATTCAGTTCCTCTATCACTTCTGATTCTGTCAATATTACTTGATCTTTCGTTAAAAAGTCTTTTAAAGATTTTTATGAGTTGAGAAACAGTTTGATCTTTAGATTTCAAGAAAATAACCCAGGTAAAACGTGAGTAATCATCAATGATGACAAGTGTATACCTCATTCCCTCTAAGCTTGTTACTGGGATTGGACCAAATAAGTCCATATGTAACAATTCTAAGCATCGGAAAGATGAGTTATAACCCTTGTTTTTAAAAGATGATCTAACTTGCTTCCCAAATTGACAAGCTGAGCAGACTTTGTCTTTTGAAAAATCAATTTTGGGCAGTCCTGTTACTAGCTCGAGCTTACTCAGACTGGCAATTGATTTGAAGTTAAGATGATTCAGTCGCTTGTGCCAAATCCAGTTGCGCTTAGAATTGGAGGCTACTAGGCAAACTGGTTTGCTAGACTGAATATTCCAGCATACTTTATAAGTATTTCCATATCGATTTCCTGTCAAAATAATGTTACCAAAGGCATCCTTAATAATGCACTTTAACTTTTGAAATTCAACAGAGTGCCCATAGTCACACATTTGACTAATGTTGAGTAAGTTATATTTGAGAGTTTCAACCAATAGGACATCTTGAATGATAATGTTGCCGTGGATAATCTTACCCTTACCCACGGTTTTACCCTTTGAGTTGTCACCAAAGGTGAAAATGGGACCATTGAATTCAACAAGCTCAGATAATAGCTCATTATTTCCAGTCATGTGTCTCGAGCATCCACTGTCTAGGTACCATGATTCTTCTTCCCTTTTATTGATACCTGCATCCTGCATTCACAAAGTTGAATAACTTTTGGTACCCATATCTATTTGGGTCCACGAGGGATTAATCCTTTAGGACCCAAAACCTGGAATACTTTAACCAGTTTGCCAGTTTGTGTGTTCCTATAGGTATGCACTAAGTTAGATGCTCTAGATAGTGGAGTGTAATGTGCTTGTGAAACTGTATGTTGTTTGCCTTTTCCACTTGATATTTCTATATCGCTTTTGAACTGGATGTTGATTATGGTATTGACCCCTATTTCCTCTCATGAGATTAGGTTGAGATGCATTAGTCTGTTCAGGACTTTTAGCAATCTCTGCCTTAGATTCATGAGGATTGAAGCCAATACCAAATATTCTTCTGTTCATCTGCTCTATTTGTTGCCAAGTCATCAGAATAGGTTTTTCATCTTCATGTTCCCTAACTGCTCGTACAAAGTTTATGTATTTACCTTTGCACATATTCAGTTTAGGTAGAGTGCTTGATTCACCAGTTTCCACTGTCTTACCAAATCCAAGACCAGTTTTGTCATGGGTTGGTCTTTGTGAATCATTCATTTCTGTCAACAATCTCGAAGATTTATTCCATGATTTTATTATTTCATCCATATTATGTTTTTTGATTGTAAGATTCTTGATATCGATCTTGAGCTGTTCATTCTCAGTTCGGAGCTCAGCAATCTCTGTTTCAAGACAGCTTATCTCAACTGATTGTTCAGAGGAGAGTTTAGTTGAGTTGTCTTGCAGATCCTTTTGCTTGGCTCTAACTTCATTGAATGCTAAGGACAGTTGATGATATTCATTTCATGAAGAGCTTTGATTAGTTCTTCTCTGGTAAATTCCTCAGGACTAAAATCAAATACCTGTTCACTGGTGGATGGAGATTCATGATCATTTGCCATAAGACATTTGATTTCTTCTTCATCATCACTTGAGGTAGAGGAACCATTTGATTCCTCTGAGTCACTGTCTGTTTCTGCCCACTTGGTCTTGCTGTCCTTTGCAACCAATGCTTCATGCTTCTGTTTTGAGGTATGTCTGTCATTCCTTGAACTTTTCCTTTTGTCAAAGTTCTTTGGTTTGGGGCAATCGGCAATGAAATGTCCTGTTTTTCCACAGTTGAAACAACTTCTTCTGTGTGATCCTTCTTGGTTTCTTCTGATAAATTTGCCAAATTTCTTTACAAAGAAGGACATGACATCACTGCTCAGTTGTTCTGCTGACTTTTTTGTTTTGGCCGGTGACTCAATTTTTACTGCAGTCAAGGCCTTGGTCAATTGTGAGGTAGACTGATCTTCCTCTCGAGTTTGTAACTCGAATTCATATGCTTTTAGATCTGCAAACAGGTCATACAGTTCTAATTTGTTCAGGTCCTTCGATTCTCTCATGGCCATTGTCTTCACATCCCATTCTTTAGGAAGGCCTCAAATTACTTTGAGAATGACTTCCCTGTTGGGATATGTTTTGCCCAATCCGTTGAGCTCAATAACAATGCTACTTACTCTTTCATCAAACTCTGCCATTGATTCTCCTGGTCTCATTTTGATGTGTCAAATTTTTGAGTAGCTACAGATAGCTTGTTTTCCTTTGTTTGTTCATTTCCTTCACAAAGTTGGATCAATTTTTCCCAAATCTCTTTTCCAGTCTTGCATGTCTTGATTTTGCTAAAGGTATTCTTGTCAAGAGTCTTATACAAGATATCCTTAGCCACATTGTCCAGATTTGCCTTCTTTTTGTCCTCCGCAGTCCATTTGATTCTAGGTTTCTCAATGTATTGTGGAGCACCTCCAGAGAGGGCTACAGCAGTATTGACCTTTGTGATCTCAAGAGGTCCTTCAGTGATAACAAACCATATGTCATCGTCTAGTGCTGATAGATGTGCTTGCATGCGAATTTTCCAGTCATCAAAATCTTCCTTTGAGAACATAGTAATTTTGCTGAATGAAGTCATTTTGTTCAAGTGTTTTAAGAATAAGATAATAACCGCTCTGATACCACTTGATAGGATCATTTGAAAGTCTAGAGGGGGGGTGAATATACTTTCAAGTAGTTTTTAGCTAAGTACAATGGAACTCGATCGATTTAAGAATGAGTTCAAGGTTTATCTTAGTGTCAAATGTAGTTTGGCAAACAGAATGTGTGCGGAAAGATGTCAAGCTACAGATTTAAAACACTTGGTGTAAATCAGTTTAGGAGTATGAAGTATGAGGATGAATGGTAAACTGAAATGACACAGGAAATTGTTTATGGATGTTCGGAGATTTCAAATACTCCTACATCACCCCTTCTTCCACCTCGGAAGGATTCACTAGAAGACTTTGATTTATACAAGCAATTTGCACAAACCCAATCCGATTTAGGACTTAACACTGCCTAAATAAGAACTCCTAGTATATCACCTTGGTTTCAGTACTAGACTGATTTTACAGTAGAGTAAATACAACTCGAAATCTTTTAGCACAAAGATCGACCCTTCAATGGTCAGAATGATGCTTATCAATGTGTGATCTTTCGAGTTTCTTGATCAAGTCTTGAGCGTAAGATGTTTTTGAAATTCTTGCAGTGGCAGTCTGTCGACTCTTGAACTTTGATCAAGATCCCTATTTATAAGCTTTGGTTTGCAACGGTCATAATTTCAAAATGTTCTTCAGATATGATTCAAATTATTCCCGTTGGATTTGTCACTATTATCAACGATCTCTGATGCTGACATTCTCTTAGTATCGCGGCACTACATTCTGCAGATGTGTTAGAGTACGGACTATCTTTATCTGTAAATACATTTGCGCAATCAGTTGAGCAATGGTACACTGAACATGACTGCTGATAGATTCAGTTTAGTAGGGTAAACTGCTTTATTCTCTGAGATGATCCGCTGAGTAAAGATGTACTGATGAGTTCAGTTTAGCAAGGTAAACTGAGTTTTAGTTGAGGTAGACTGAATCTTTCTTTGCATTTCAGTTTAGCGCTGACGTCATCATTTCTTGAATATCAGTTTATAGTTTGGCTTTCTTTTATAAATACCAAAACTAAATTTTCCAACAGCTTACAATTTCAATGTTCCTCACTTACGATTATTGTTATTCTATAGCTATATATATTAACAATTTAAAATACTACATTATCAATAACTCGTGTTAGCCTTTATATATAATGTTTAATATAATTTTAATTTGACACAATATTGATATTGATTCTTATGCAATTATTAACTCGAGTTTCCATCATTTTGTTGATTCATATTGAGCAAGTATAATATGCTTGGTACCATACATATTTGTTTTATTTTCTTTCTTATGTGTGTATGCTCTGAATCGATATAATTTATTATGTATTTGTTAATAAGTAAGATATGTTAATCAAATTAAATAAAATATTCATTTTGTAATATTCTAATTTATGTGTTAATTACTTGTTTTATGAGTATTTATTTATGTAAAAATAATAATAATAACATATATAATGCATTCTAAACCTTAATTTAAATTATTAATAAATATTTTTTCCTTTATATGCTGATTTTTACCTCTTTCACGATTTTTTTTCCATTTATCATGCATTATTTTTTCTCTATGCAAAAATCAATATTATTATCATCTTTATTAATAACAATTTCTATGGTGGGTCTGGCCAAACGCGAATTGACTCATTCGTACCTGTTTATGAACCTGTTTGGGCGAGTCTAAACTTGTCTCCTGGGTGGGATTAATATAAGGTTAAGTTTAGACCCGTTCCATATCATCTCTCCATTGAAGTGTTGTCGTTTTTTAAATAAATTATATTTTATAATAATTGGTAATAATTTTTAACAGTGCAACTAATAAAAAAATTTGTAATATTTTCGAACAATATAACCCTTAATTTTCAATATTTTTATCATATATGGTCATCATTATTTTATATCTACACTAACAGTTTAAAATAAACATTATCAATAAAAAATATAGTATTTAAGTATTTCAATCTTTTTGGAAACTGAATCCTTATATAATTTGCACACATTTTTTCAATTTTGACCTTATCATAAAAATCTATTTTACATATAATATAAGTATTGATTTACGTTTATGTCCTATAATTAAAGTGTTGCTTTTACTTTTATAACCCTATATATTTTTATATGATTTTACTTATAGTATAAAAAAAGAACAAAGTAATGGACAAAGTTGTTATTTCACAATGGTAAAACGTTGATCTTTTATTCACGCTTTTATATAGGTATAGGTATATAGAGGTATAGATATAGATATAGATTAAAAATATTTGTGAAAAAAATATATTCACTTTATCTACAAAAAAATAAAAAACAAATTATTTTGGTATTTCAATCTTTTTGGAAACTGAATTCTTATCTAATATGCACATACTTTGTCAATTTTGATTTTATCATAATAATCGATTTTACATATAATATAAATATTGATCACTTTATCTACAAGAAAATAAAAAAAAACAAAGTATTTAAATATTTCAATCTTTTTGGAAACTGGATAATTATCTAATTTGCACACATTTTTTTAATTTTGACTTTTATCATAATTTCTATTTTACATATAATATAAATATTGATTTACGTTTATGTCCTATAACTAAAGTGTTGTTTTTACTTTTTTAATTCTATATATTTTTATATGATTTTACTTCTAGTGTAAAAAAAAGACAAAGTTGTTATTTCACAATAGTAAAATTTTGATCTTTTATTTGCGCTTTTATATAGGTATAGATATAGATTTAACTCTATATATTTTTATATGATTTTACTTCTAGTGTAAAAAAAGGACAAAGTTGTTATTTCACAATAGTAAAATTTTGACCTTTTATTCACGCTTTTATATAGGTATAGATAGTATAAAAAAAGAACAAAGTAATGGACAAAGTTGTTATTTCACAATGGTAAAACGTTGATCTTTTATTCACGCTTTTATATAGGTATAGGTATATAGAGGTATAGATATAGATATAGATTAAAAATATTTGTGAAAAAAATATATTCACTTTATCTACAAGAAAATAAAAAACAAATTATTTTGGTATTTCAATCTTTTTGAAAACTGAATTCTTATCTAATATGCACATACTTTGTCAATTTTGATTTTATCATAATAATCGATTTTACATATAATATAAATATTGATCACTTTATCTACAAGAAAATAAAAAAAAACAAAGTATTTAAATATTTCAATCTTTTTGGAAACTGGATAATTATCTAATTTGCACACATTTTTTTAATTTTGACTTTTATCATAATTTCTATTTTACATATAATATAAATATTGATTTACGTTTATGTCCTATAACTAAAGTGTTGTTTTTACTTTTTTAATTCTATATATTTTTATATGATTTTACTTCTAGTGTAAAAAAAAGACAAAGTTGTTATTTCACAATAGTAAAATTTTGATCTTTTATTTGCGCTTTTATATAGGTATAGATATAGATTTAACTCTATATATTTTTATATGATTTTACTTCTAGTGTAAAAAAAGGACAAAGTTGTTATTTCACAATAGTAAAACTTTGACCTTTTATTCACGCTTTTATATAGGTATAGATAGATATAGATATAGATTTATATAGGTATAGATATAGAATAGATATAGATATAGATATAGATAGAAAATATATTCACTTTATCTACAAGAAAATAAACAAAGTATTTTGGTATTTCAATCTTTTTGTAAACTAAATCCTTATCTAATATGCACATATTTTGTCAATTTTGATTTTATCATAATAATCGATTTTACATATAATATAAATACTGATAAAATTAGTTTTATCTATTATCATTTCAATTTCAAAAATTAAAAACTTTCATTTTAAAATAAAAAAATACTCCAGTTTCCAATTTATCTATGGAACACACTCATTGCGTATTCTATGATCCTTTAATCTTAATTATTACGAAAATTAATTATCACCAAAATTCTCGAATTACTTTCTTTACATAATTTATAATTTTTTAAATATAAATTAAGGCATTTTATTTTTTATTTTCCGATTCAGAAATAGGAGGAGTTGCAAACCACACTAGTCATAAATAAAATAATCAAAATCTTCCTCCACTTAAAATAATATCAAATATCGATCCAACAACTAAAAAAAAGTTACGGTGACTTATGCTTAATGAAAATGGATAGAATATCTTCGGCAACTGTAACCATAGAAGCAAAGTATGCATTAACAGCTGTCAATGGAGACTTGCGATGAATTTGTGGCTCGGAAAAGGTATCCTCACACCATCCCGGTGTCACTGCGACATGGCCAAGAAACCCATATGAATCTTTATAAGAACCCAACTCAAACGCATGTATTGCCGCTTGGAGACCATCCATCGCTACACCGTAGTCTGCACTACATACGTTCAAGCATGACTTGATACTTAGATCAGATGATGTTTTGTTCAATTTATCAATAAGTTCTGAGATTTTTATTGCCTTGACTAATGCGAAGTCCATCATAATAACAACAAGATCTTTCAAATCCGCATTGAGACTACGAGGATCGGATTTTAAAGAAGAAACACACACACTATAATTATGCGTTTTCTGGCATACTTGTTGTATCAAAGCAACATTTTTGTTGCTAATTGACATGCACATAACTTGTGTGAAAAAGAAGAGGATGAGGAAGACTTGTGTGACCGGAAGATGGGGCATTTCTCTCTACTAGTATTTATGTATATAAATATTTAGTCTATTTTTTTTCTTTTGATACATGTAAATGTTCGTATCAGGGAGTATTTTATATATGTAAGAGGACATTTAAATTACCAAATCTGGTGGAATTCATTAATATTACAAAGTTCTTATATTATAGTGCATCTTTATAAAATTAAAGAGATTGGTATCATTAAATTTGGGCTTGATATCATTAATTTGTGCACAATTCAAGATAAGGTAATTCCATTTTTTTGTGAAAATATCTTGATTCTAAAATTAAGTGTACCAACTTTATTATTTTTCCTTCTGGATATGCCCAATACCAATTGTTTGCACACAAAAATTGGCTCGAGCGGGTTGATTGCAGGCGTGTCAGGCACGTGATTGCCGAAATGAAATGAAAATAAAAAAATAAAATCTAACTTCTAAAACCAAGCGAATGTGAGCCCCAGTTTCGTCGGCGGTCTCAAGTTCGCCGGTAAAACGCCAAAGAACTAAATAAAATGGAAATTGAATTATTAATAGCAATATTGTATATCTAGAACGTATACAAAGAATAATTATATATAAATATGTTTAAACTCAAAATAAAATAATTTTCCATTAAAATATTCTACTTAAAAATTTCCATAATATTGCAAGTCATTAAATATTTTTAAAATAAACATAAATTCATGCATTAAACATCCAAATCAAAACCCCTTAAAATCCTCCACATAAAATTCATAAACTCATAAATAAATATTAAAACTTGTGCGAAAAATGTATTATTATAAATTTCACTACTATTACTCTCTTTTTATATATATATGTATATATTAAATATTAATTAAAAAAATTCCAAATGACAATAGTTTGCCATGATATTCACAAAAGAAAGTACTGAACAATTCGAGGAACCCAGCGAAGATGCTAAATATGTACACTGAAAATTACTGAAAAATATTAAAAAGTGAAGATTGAGAACTGCAGAAATATTGCTGAAAATACAGAGTTTTTTGAGAGCTATGTTTGTTGATGAGATGATGTCTGACATTCTGTCCTCTTTCCTTCTGCCGATTGTTCTTTTGTCTCTAATTCCATAACTTTCCATCCCATTACTTCTCAAAATGTGTCACGTTCACTTCTTCCCTCTTCAAAATTGTTTCTGGCTTGATCATCCTTTTCAAATGTAAATTCCACCTCATTTTTTGCTGCTGGATTTTCATCTTTTGGGTTTCATTTCTGACGGGTCGAAACACTTGGGCTGCATGGTTTTTAGGAGCTGGGACAAGGAACTCGGATTCCTAAAATATTTTATTTTATGGGCTAACAATTGCCCCCTGCAGGTTGATGGCCAATTGGGCCATCGAAACTGGATGATGAACTCATTCTTAGCTGTTGGGCCATGCAACTTCACCAAAGTGGTTTAATTTAGATAAGCTTTGTGATTTTTCAAAAAGAACATCAATATTGATCATGTTCCTCAATTTTTAAATCAACCCGATCACGTCATCTCAGCATTATCATTTTGTTCCTCCGATATTCGTGCCTCTCTCTCTCCTTAGAACTCTTCATCTTCACCGAGTAATTACTTTGAGCTGGCTTTGGATTTCATCTCTTTGCTCCTTGTAATGCATCGATAGCCTAGGGTTTGGTCTGACATCCTGCTGCTTCTCCGACCAGTAAGTTTATACCCATTTGTTTGTTCATCTGTTAAAACCTTGGAGGCATCAATATTGGTGGTTTGGATAAGTACTCTTTTATCCTTTCAAAAGCTTCTTGATGGTGAGCTTCCCACATGAATTCGTCAAACTCCTTGAGCTTCAATAGCTGGGAAAACTCTTTAGTTTTACCTGCCAAGTTCGATATGAACCTTCTTATATAGTTTACCTGACCCAGGAACCTCTGTAGTTCCTTTTTACTCTTCGGTGGTCTAGCCTCTAGAATTGCTTTGGACTTATTCTGATCTACTTCAACACCACGCTGGTGCACCAAAAAACCCAAGAAGTTTCCAGCTTTAACTCCGAAGGCACAATTCATTGGATTCAACTTCAGATTATGTTTCCTCATCCGTTCAAAACTCTTTCTCAAATGTTCCAAATGATCCTTTGCTTTTCTCGACTTGACCACAATATCATCGATGTACACTTCGATAAAATGGTTAATCATATCATGAAAGATTGCATTCATTGCCCTTTGATAAGTTGCACCAGCGTTCTTTAATCCAAATGACATCACAAGCCATTCAAAATTACCAATAGCACCTGGACACCTAAAGGCAGTTTTTGAGGTATCCCTTCGTTGATTTTTATTTGGTTATATCCAGAATAACCGTCCATAAATGATAACAATTCATTATTAGCCACCGAATCAACGAGCATGTCAGTTATTGGCATCACATATACATCTTTTGGAGTGGCTCTATTAAGGTCCCTAAAATCAATACAAACTCTCAGTTTTCCATTCTTCTTTATCACAAGAACTACATTTGAGAGCCACTCTGCATATCTGATTGGTTTAATGAACCCCTGTAGTAGCCCGGTTTCATTTTACAAGATTAAATGATTTTAAACATGTTAGAAAATGACGTATAATTTTAAAAGTGTCAAAACATGTTTAAGGAGTCCTTATTTGGTTAAAATAAGTGGAAAATCAGATCCGGAACGTCCAAAAATGGTGGGGTAGGTCCCGGGGGTCCCGGGGGACCAAAACCAGTTCAGAAGCATGAGAAACATTTCGGAGCTACCGTGTAGATCGGAGCTTCCGATCCGAGATAGGAGCTTCCGATCTGAGAACGGAGCTTCCGAACTCAACCAGAAACAGGTGTCAAGGAGATTGAAACACGTGGTCAGATGCAGGAGATCGGAGCTTCCGATCTCGGCCATCCAAAACGTGGCAAACATGCACCGATCGGAGCTTCCGATCGTGGCCTATAAATAGGGGTCCGAATCCCTCATTTTTAAGTGCAATTTTCCCTCTCCTCTCCCGATAATCGCTCTATTTAAGGGCTTCAGGACTCTTTCTTTAAGAGTTGGAGTAGAAAATAGTTTATTTTATAGCGGACAGTGTCCGCAGTAGCAGCCAGGCCGTGGAGCTCTGGCAAGGCGTCTAGGAGTCATAGCTAGGCTATGCCCAGGCTCTGGGGCATGCGACATCAGCGGGCTGACGACGGACGAAGGTATGGCTTTGGTTCCCTATAGTAAATAGGGATTAGGCTATAGTTTAATTAAGGCTTTTAGAGCCTAGTAGGTGATGTTTGGCATGCTAGGTAATGCATGGTTATTTACGTTGTAGTGTTGCATGGTAGGCTTGGACCTAGATGGAAGCTTCTAGGATCTGCCTTAGAAAGGTACGGAAGTATTATTCGAGATATCCAGATTGAGTATGCATGTATTATGTTTTTGCATGGATTATGTGATTGCAGGTTTTTTATGCCTTTATATACAGTATGTCATGACTGTATGTTGCATACATGAGCATATTGAGCTTTTACCTTAGAGGTATCCTGTAGTAGGGCGCTCACCCTACGAGTTTGTGGATGGTTGGATACGTAAGTCTTGTGTCAGGTCACCTTTATGGTTGGACACATGTACTAGTATCAGGTCACCATTATCCAATGGGTATATGAGCCACCTCCTGATGCGACGGCGCAGCGTGCTATATACCCTGGGCCCGGTCTATGAGCTTGTTTCTTGACCTGAGAGTCTTGGTACCCAGTTCACTTGCATACATGCACACATAACACCGTATACTCATACTCTCATACTGAGCATGTTAGGCTCACTTCCGGTTATTTTCTGTTGGCTGGATGCCCTATTCCATGGGGCAGATGCAGGTAGTTCTCCTGGAGACAGGGAGGTTAGGTGGTGACCAATGCTGGATAGCGGGGTTGACCACTTGGTTTTGCTTACCTGGTATTTGACTTACTTTAATTTCGCAGTTTCTCTGATTAAGATTATTTTATTAATTAATTGCATGCTTAAGTTCTGATTAGTAGGTGATCACGATGCGGGTCACTACAACCCCGCTTTCACCAATTTCTCTATTTCTTCCTTTACCTTTGCTTCCACTTCTTTAGACATTCGCCTTGAAGGTTGTTTGTATGGTTTGAAATCATCTTTGATAGGAAGACGATGTTCTACCAATTGTCGATCCAAACCAGGAATGTCTTCATAACTCCAAGTAAAGAAATCTTGGAATTCTGCCAATAACTCCTTCATTTTTACTTTCAACTCGTCACATAACAAAACACTGATAAACACAAGTTTTGGATTATCCAAGTCACCCAAGTTCACTTCCTCTAAAGGATCTTGAAATTGAGGTTGGTGATCCTCTAACTGTGACGGTGCATATGCGAGATATCCTAGCTGTAATTCTTCAAAAGAATCAAGTTCCTCTTCATAAATAATCTCCAAGCCATTCACTTCCCACAGTAGACTGTCCCGTATCAAGTTGTTTGCTGCACCTGGGCTTTCCTGATGGAGGTTGCAGCCACCTCTAGTTCCACTTGATGGAACTCAATCATCAATACCTTCAATGAGTGGTTGGATCATCGGCCTAGGAGGCGCAATGATTGTAGTCTTGGGAATTCTATCAAACATTTCATTGGTTTCTAGTGTCTCCATATACACGGATTTGGGTTGGCCACTTTTGTTCTTTCCATAAAACTTAATTGGTCCACTCGCCATTGTAATATCTGGACTCAACCACACTGGAACTAGCTTGAAAAGGTTGGGAGTTTGCTTGTTCAATTTCCACATCGTCTCCTATCCAAAACATCAGGAACTGATGCATTGACGAAGGTATGCAATGATTTGCATGGATCCAATCTCGGCCTAACAAAGCCTGACAATTGGCAGAAGAATTTACCACAAAGAATGCTGAAATTGATGTTTTACTTCCCACCAAAACTTCTGCAGGGAATACTCCAATAGTCTTAGTGGCTTCACCGGTGAATGCTGTTACAGAAACCTCCGTAGGGATCAGATCAGATTCTTCTTTTCCAAGGTTCTTGAACACCCTTAATGATAAGATATTCACTGCAGAACCATTATAAATCAAAACCTTTGAAATTGGGTGGCCATTCACATGTGCCTTAATATATAGAGGTCTAATATGCTTGGTTAACTCAATAACAGACTTTTCAATAACCACTCTCTTTGGTTTATGTGGTTCTTCTTCTATAGTAACACCATGACATGGTTCTTCAAAAACATCTTCCTGCATTAAGTCCACTCGATCAGCAGGCTCTTCCTTGGACTTAAACATATCAGGAAAAATCACAGATCTAGTGGCACAATCCACCGATATGGTGAATTCGCTTACTTGGAAACTAACTTGTTTCTTGGTATTTGGTTTCTCATCAGACAACAAATCATCATCCTCGAATTATTTATCTTCCGTCGCTTTTCTACCAAATTTACTTTTGTTTGGTATAGATGATCCTTCTTCGGCTCTGCGTGTCATTGCCTTCTCTCGTAAAAGCCTTCTTTTTTGAGTTCTTGTAAGTGGCAAGGGAAATTTTTTACGACGCAATAACTGCCACTGCCCTTTCGGTGGAACAACAAATCTCGGCTTATCCTTTCGTGCATCTCGAGTTTCTTGACCATGGTTCACTTTCGTGGACAATGGTCTATTAATTTGATGATGTACTCTTATCGTTCGTGGGACCCACTTGTTGCCCCCTGAGCGTGTTCGTTTGGAACTATCGAAAGAATTCCTTGGCCCATCGGCCATGGTTCTTTTTTTATGTTCCTGAATCCTGTCTTTATTTCTACACCGAGTAGGCTTATCTCTGTAATTCTCCACTTTGACCTCAAACAACATATCATTGGGAACCCAACCTTGCTTCACTGGTTTCCTCATATGCATCTCTCTTTCTCGTAGAAACTCTCTTTTTTGGTTAATAATGTTTTTGGGATCCAGAGTACTGACATTCACTTGAGCCACTGGAGGGAAAGGATCTTCGTCTATCAACATGGTATCTTTCTTCTTAGGGAACTTCAGTATTCCCTTTGTAATCATGTCTTGGACGATGTTCCTGAAAGCCCAACAAACATTGGTGATATGATTAAAAGAATTATGATACTTATAGTATTCTTTTCCTTTCAATTCCTCTTTCTTTGGGATATGATCATGATCTGCTGGAAAGGTGATAAACTTTTCCTTGACCAAGAAATCAAAAATCTCCTCTGTTTTTGACACATCAATTGTGTACTGTATGGCATTCTGACCTTGCATCATTGAGGAACAAGATTTCATTGGTTCTCCTGCCTTGTGCTTTAAAGACGGGCATACAAAGGATCCTAATTTACCAACCTCTGCAAATGAAACATTCTCCATGTCTTGATAATAAGAACCAACTGTAGTTTTCTTTCTTCGAGACTCTTCCTGCAGGAGCTCTTCATATTCAGCCACTTTCGCGGCCATTTCATAGAAATCACGGAACTCAGTTCCCTGGAATTTCTTCCTCAACTCAAAGTTTAATCCTCTTTGAGCCAATTTGACGAATTCGGGTTCTGGAAGGAACACCTTACAACGGCTTTTTAATTTCTTGAACCGTTCAATTAACAACCATGTTGTTTCGCCGGATTTTTGAGTTAATCGGGATAAATCAGCAATACTAGTCTCTGGTTCAGTTCGGTAGAACTGAGTATGAAACAACTTTTCCAACTCATGCCAGGTAAAAATAGAGTTCCTTGGCAACTGAGTGTACCACGTAAAATTTGTTCCGGTAAGAGTATTCGGGAACAACCACATTTTGAAAAATGGAAAATTTTCATAGTTAGCCAGCATGCCACATCGAATAGTGAACCGTGCTATGTGTTCTGTAGAAGATTGATCATCATCCCTTGAGAACAATGTAAAATCAGGTACCTTGAAACCTTTGGGATAAGGATTGTTAATGTCGATGATCTCTGGATAAGGCTTGTGGAACTCTGGCCTAACCATTGGCCTAATCCCAGGTCCATATAGATCCTGCACCATTTCCCTCAACAGGTCCTGATCCATTGGTGCTGGCCCATTCAAATGGTGATGATAAGTGTTTGCCCCCCGAGCATTCATCATGGGATAAGGGCAAACAAATGGTTCCTCATACAATCTAGGCTGAGATCCAGGATTCATGACTGCAAAGCTTTGAATAACAGGTCCTTTTTCCACTGGTTTGTGGATTTGGAAGAACCCTACCCCACTGTTCTTCTTCCCTTCTATGAGGAGGAGTATACCTTTCATTTTGATGAACAAAACCAGAGTGCCCAAGGCGGCGAAAATCACCTGCCGGGGACCCTCCATTTGAACCACCACCTTCATTTGGTTTATGGATTTTTTCAGCAACTTTCTTTGGATTCACTGTTGGTTCCTGAGTTAAAGTGATCTTAGGAGCAGATTCTACACCAGACTTAATTTTTATCATCTCCCCTCGCATAAAACCCATGGCCGATATCACCAGCCTATGAGCCTCTTCCAGACGTTCCATGGTGCTAGAGACCACCATATCTATATCTTCAAATTTTTTCGAAATCATGGAATCAACCTACTCGGTAGGAACCAACAACATTTCTGGAATGGCGCTAGGTCTTCCATCTTCGTTAATTTGTTGGGTTTTTTCAACATTTTCACCCTCTATCTGCATAATAATTTCTGCATCACCGACTTGTGAAACAGAAACTCCAGCACCATCTCCTTGCGATGACTTGCTATCACCTTTCTCTTGATCTCTACGGTTCTTCGGCGCCATAAAGGTCCCATTAGGCGTGCCAAAATTATGTTTGCACACAAAAATTGGCTCAAGCGGGTTGATTGCAGGCGTGCCAGACACGTGAGTGTCGAAATGAAATGAAAATAAAAAAAATAAAATCTAATTTCTAAAACCAAGCGAATGTGAGCCTCGGTTTCGTCGGCGGTCTCTAGTTCACCGATAAAACGCCAAAGAACTAAAATAAAATGGAAATTGAATTATTAATAGCAATTGAATAAGTATTCCTTGCTACTGAAAATTCCAAATAACAATAGGTTGTCATGATTTTCACAAAAGAAAGTACTGAACAATTCGAGGAACCCAGCAAAGATGCTAAATATGGACACTGAATATTACTGGAAAATACTAAAAAGTGAAGATTGAGAACTGCAGAAATATTGCTGAAAATACAAAGCTTTTTGAGAGCTATGTTTGTTGATGAGATGATGTATGTCCTCTTTCCTTCAGCCGATTGTTCTTTTGTCTCTAATTCCATAACTTCACATCCCACTACTTCTCAAAATGGGTCACGATCTCTTCTTCCCTCTTCAAAATTGTTTCTGACTTGGTCATCCATTTCAAATGTAACTTCCACCTCATTTTTTTCCGCTGGATTTTCATCTTTTGGGTTTCATTTCTGACGGGCCGAAACACTTGGGCTGCATGGTTTTTAGGAGCTGGGCCAAGAAACTCAGATTCCTAAAATATTTTATTTTATGGGCTAACACCAATCATGTATTATATATCTTAGAATTAATTAGATCGAATCATGAACAGAATGATGTCTTATATCAATTAATTAAGTTTATCAATCATATTTCATCTTTAAATATAAATATATATTTTGACCAAACCAAATCGATGTCGTAGTTGCATGCAAGAAATATTGAGATGATAGCTTACACATTATGTATCACAAAATAAATAAATAAATTCTATATATGAGGAAACATATTAAAGTTATAACAAGTCAGGGTAATATGGAACACAAATAAAAAATACTCCATTTTCCAATTTTTCTATGGAACACAAACATTGTATTCTATGAACATTTAATCTTAATTATTACAAAAATTAATTAATCACCAACATTCTCGCATTTCTTTCTTTCCATAATTTATAAATTTTTTTAAATATAAATAAAGGCACTTTATTTTTTGATTTTTCGATTCATAAATATGAGAAGTTGCAAACAAAACTAGTCATGCATAAATAAAACAATCAAAATCTTCCCCCACTTAAAATAAGATCAAATATCGATCAAATAATTAAAAAAAGTTACGGTGAGTTGAGCTTCATGAAAATGGATAGAATATCTTCCGCAGTCGTAGCCATAGAAGCAAAGTATGCGTTGGTAGCTGTCAATGGAGACTTGCGATGTATCTGTGGCTCGGAAAACGTATCCTCACAATCTCCCGGTGACTCTACGACAATAGCAAGAAACCCATCCGATTTTTTATAAGAACCCAACTCAAACGCATGTATTGCCCTTTGGAGATCATCTATCGCTACACCGTAAAACGCACTACATACGTTCAAGCATGACTTGATACTTATATCAGAGGATCGTTTGTTCAATTTATCAATAAGTTTTGAGATTTTTGTTGCCTCGACTAATGCGACGTCCATCATAATAACAACAAGATCTTTTAAGTCTGCATTGAGACTACGAGGATCGGATTTTAAAGAGGAAACACACACACTGTAGTTATGTGTTTTCTGACACACTTGCTGTATCAAAGCAAAATTTTTGTTGCTAAACATGCACATAATTTGTGTGAAAAAGAAGAGGATGAGGAAGAGTTGTTTGATCGGAGGATGAGGCATTTCTCTCTACTAGTATGTATATATATATAACCTATTTTCTTTTTTCTTTTTTGATACATGTAAATGTTTGTATTAGGGAGTATTTTATATATGTAAGAGGACCTTTAAATAATCAAATCTGGTGGAATTAATTAATATTACAAAGATCTTATATTATACAGCATCTTTATAAAATTAAAGGGATTGATATATCATTACATTTGGGGCCGATAATTCCATTTTTGTGAAATATCTTGATTCTATTATTAAGAGAACCAACTTTATTATTTTTCCTTCTGGATATGCCCAATATCAATTATATAATGTATTATATATATATATATATATATATAGAGTTTTATTATGCTTCCCAACAACTATGTCCAATTCTGTATATATATATATATAGAGTTATGCTATGCTGCCCACCTCTCGTGCCCACCTCTATAACCACCTATGAGGTGGCAATCATCCAATGGATGAGATGAATCATATACAAATGGATGAGTGCCACCTCATAGATGGGCATGGTGGTGGATACGGAAAGTGGACAGTATAAAAAAACTGTATATATATATATATATATATAGAGTTTTTTTATGGTGCCCAACACTATATGCCCACCATGTACAATAGATGAGTTGACCGGTACAATTGATGAGTTGATTTGTACATGGTGGGCATGAAGTGAATATATAGTGGTGGGCACCATAAAAGAACTATATATATATATATATATATATTAATTAGATCGAATGAACATAATGATGTCTTATATCAGATTAATTAAGTTCAGCTAGCAATCATTTTTCATCTTTCAATATGAATATATATTTTGACTAAACCAAATCAATGTCGTAGTTTCATGTAAGAAACATAGAGATTTAATCCACTTTTCACTATCAATGAAGGTCCATGGTTATTGAATTCAGCATTATCCACTCTTCCTCTTAAATGTTTGCCTCTTAATTTATTGTCATGTTAAATGAATTTTTATCCTACAAATATTTTTTGACTTTCATTGTTCGATTAAATTTTTTTTTTCATGCACTCTTTGATTTATTGAGTAAATATAAAATAATTGTGTTTTTTAAGTAATTGTCAAATATCCAATTTGTCCTTGTGTGAACATTAAAATTGTGAGAGTTTAGTTGTGGCATGCCTATTTGTCCTTGTGCCAACATTTAAGTTTTTTAAGTTCAATGTGTAAATAATTTTTTTTTATCTCTTTCAAAAAAAAAAAAATTATCATCCAAATTGTCCTTATCATGTTTAAATGATTGATTTAAATTGATGTTTGTATCCACATTCAGGAGTTTTTATGTATCAAGTAAACTTTTTTATTTTATTTTCATTAAATTAAAAATTATTTATTCGATAATAACCGTGTTTAATGGAGATTGAATGAAAATTAAAAAGTTTAGTTGTCATCATTTGAAACTTAATTGGATAAAAAAAATAGTTGATAGCATAAAAATAATTAAAATAATGGTAACAATGTTATCAATCTTTTATTTTAAAAAAATGATTGCATATACAAAAATACATTATTAAAATTCAATATTTACAATATAATATATGATTTTTTATTTAATAATATTTAGGTAACTTTTTTTTAATAATTAGTTATGTATAATAACTTAACGATAATAGTAATAACGTTATAAATAATTTTATTAAATAATACAAAAAAAAATTTAAATTTAACAAATATCTAAAACAAAAAACTATATAAAATTTAGCAACCAATATTTGAAACTTAAATTTAAAATGGTGAGAGTTTAATTGTGGCATGTCTATTTTGTCTTTGTGCCAACATTTAAAGAAAGTGAGTGGAATTATCTTCCTCTTAAATACTTGCCTCTTAATTTATTGTCATGTTAAATGAATTTTTATCTTACAAATATTTTTTGACTTTTATTGTTTAATTAAATTTTTTTCATGCACTCTTCGATTTATTGTGTAAATATAAAATAAATTGTGTTTTTTAAGTAATTGTCAAATATCCACTTTAATTTGTCCTTGTGTGATTTGTGAACATTAAAATTGTGAGAGTTTAATTGTGACATGCCTATTTGCCCTTGTGCCAACATTTAAGTTTTTTAAGTTCAATGTGTAAATAATTTTTGTAAGGCCCTGAAAATATGAATATTAATAATGGAATTAGAGATTTAAATTTCGTATTTGGAAAATATTCAATTTGGAATTTATGGAAATTAGAGATTTAATTTCTGAGTCGAAAATATTTAATTTTAGAATTTACGGGTTTTGAGAATTAAAATTCGGGATTCTTAAATTAAAAGAATAAATATTCTAATTGAATATTTGTGGGATTTAAGATTCAAATTCCATGTTCCGAGAATTAAAGGATTTAATTGGAAGAAGAAACTCGAGCAGGGACTGAACTGTAAATATCGAAGTTTCAGGGGCTAAACTGCAAAAATGGGATTTGACTTGTCAACAAGAGATTTATATTACACTTTGCATGTGTATATATTCCCTTCAGCAACAGTAATACTGAGAGAGAGATGGATGAAGGTTCCAAGGACCGATTTGCAATTATTAAGAAACTCAAGGACCAAAGGGCAAAATTCCAATTGTTGGCAAGTGGATCACACGTGTAACTCCATATGAAATTGCATGTATTCCATCAGAGTTCCAACGAGAGAAGAGGCAGAAAACTTAGAGAATTGATTCCATGGCCGATTCTTGTCTTTCAAAAATTCATAGAAATCGATCCGGCCGGTAGAATTTCAAATTGATCGTATATTTGCGATTATGGCTTCGAGTGCTAAACTTTGACATTTAAGTTGGAAAGTATCGAAGTCGAGTCGACGAGTCCGGAATTGATTTGAAATGAGCTTCAAGTTGGACACAACTAAAGAAGAATGAACAAGAAGTGAAGTGAGCAGAATTTTGAGAAACTTGTTGTTGTTTAGAAGTTACAAGAGTTTTGAGAAGTAAAGATCAAGATCAAGGTATGATTCGACATTAATTCGACAGGTAGTATAACTCGAAGAAGTGGTGGTTTTCGAGTTTATTAAGTCACATACATGCATGATTAGGTGTTTTACTTAATCTTATATGATTCTATGAAATACTTGACTTAGTTGATTGAGTTAATTGATATATGAGTTGTTTGCTTTCAACATGATTTCTTGTTGAGATATATGATGGATAATTTATTTGAGATTGTTGGTTTAGATTATTTTGAAGTGTTGAGTTGTGGTAGATTGATTATAGAGTTGAAAGTAAACCCTTTGAGCCACAATTCTTTCGAAACCTTGAAAACAGAATCGAAAAGAAAATATTGGACGTGGTGAACTTATATACGAGAGGCTAGGGATCTGACTTGATTTCTTTTGCCACGGTTCTCAATATAGTGTTCACAGTCCAGGAAATATCAGATTTTACCACCCCGAGCGGGAGCGTAGGTAGAAGGCTTGATATTTTTATGGCCTGATTATATTCTCGGGATCCCAACGATATGAATTTTTAAATTATCGATTCTGTAAGACTTGAATCCTTTAACCATCAACCGTATTCGAGCCTTTATGATAATGAATGAGTTTATTTGAAAGATATCCGGCAGGTAAGGTATAAGGAAATTGTTGATTGTAATAGTAAATTACTTGATTGAGTTATTTCTATTTGATTTATATAGATGTCTTTCATACTGAGATTTATTCTCACCGGAGTTATCCGACTGTTGTTTTGCTTGTATGTGTGCATTGCATCAGGTTGAAGAATATACGAGTCGGGCTTGTCATGGAAACAAGATATTGAGAGATTAGAGTGGAGACTCGGGTGTTAGAAGAAGTTTTTGTTTTGTCAAATATGTTAGATTTGGATTCCAATGTGGAGACGTTGAAATATTGGTTGAAACTTTATTATCTTTTCATATTTTGATGTTTTTATTAAATCTTGAGACTAGTCTTGAATCTAGATGTATATGTTTTTGCTATCTTGAAATCTAGTTGAGTTACTTTTCTAGATGCTACATGTAAACTTGAATTGGTTTATATGAGAAATGAGACTTATCTTGTTGTAGTATCATGTGCTCTTAGTTATGAATATGCTAGTGTTATTTATGTCATTAGCTTGATATATATTGGAGGAGTTAGCATGAACTTGTTTATATTCTCTTGGATATGATGGTGTAGCATTGGCATAAGTTGTTAGATGATCTTATGGCATGGTTAGCCTGGACAGCAACAGCAGATTCTGATTTTTTTTTCTGTATAAAGCATTCTCGCTCGATCGGTGAACTTTAACCGATCGAGCGAGGAAGTGTGAAATGCGGGCATAAAGTTTCTGAATTTGTGCTCGCTCGGTGAACTTTTACCGATCGAGCGAGGCCTTGATTTTTTTTTTTTTAAAAAAATATTTTTTATGCCTTGATTGCTTATTATTAATTCATGTTACTGGATTAAATGATAGTATTTGATCTTGGTATTAATTTGTTATGATTTGAGAGATTAGTGCCCGAGTCCTCATAATTTTTTTTATCATTCAAATTGTCCTTATGTTTAAATGATTGCCTTAAATTGATGTGTGTATCCACATTCGGGAGTTTTTTTGTATCCACTAAACTTTTTAATTTTATTTCCATTAAATTAAAAAAATATTTATTCGATAATAACCGTGTTTAATGGAGATTGAATAAAAATTAAAAATTTTAGTTGTCATCATTTGAAACTTAATTAGATAAAAAAAATAGTTGATAGCATAAAGATATTAATTAAAATAATGGTAACAATGTTATCAATATTTTATTTTAAAAAATGATTGCATATACAAAAATACATTATTAAAATTAAATATTTACAATATAATATATGATTTTTTATTTTATAATATTTAAGTAACTTTTTTTAATAATTAGTTATGTATAATAACTTACCAATAATAGTAATAACGTTATAAATAATTTTATTAAATAATAGGAAGATAAATTAAATTTACCAAATATCTAAAACAAAAAATTATATAAAATTTAGCAACCAATGTTTGAAACTTAAATTTAACAAAATATGGGGTAATGTATTTTTTCAATATTCATATGAAAATTCATAAAAAAATATTAATGTAAAATTAGTTAATACTATAATTATTAATGTTATAATAATTAATGCAAAAAAAACTTATTTAAAAATTTATAAGATAGAAATTTATAATTTATTTGTGGTGATTTGAAAATTAATTATATAAAAAATTTATTTACATAAAAATATTAATATAGTTATGATTACGTTATAAAGTTTTTATTAAAAAATAAAAAATATTTAAAAAATACGTTTAAAATTTTTAAAATTTAGTGATAAACTGTAAAGTTTTTAAATATGATGATGATGATGATGATGATGATGATGTTTGTCAAAAAAAAAATAATAATATGTTTTTTTTATAATTTACATTGTTTAAGTTAAAAAACCAATTTATATATAGAAAAAAATTAAAAAGGACAACTACTTTGTGAGATTTTTAACAAAAAATAGGGATGATTATAATATTGAAGTAAATTAAAATGTTAGGGATTTTGAGATTGATTAAATATATGAAAGATGTATATGAATTAATTTTATCTTTTCTATGTTGTTGATTAATTATTTTTTCTTGACAGTCAACAAGGTGGACTTGGATCGCTTACATGTACTTGCATCGATCTCATCGTGCCATTTTTGTCGTGCTTGAAGGTTTTCTTAGAAACCTTTGTCGTTTAATTAGGTTTCTGGCAAGAATAAGTCATCCTTATCGGTTACTCCAATAATTTTCCAATATTTGTTCAAAGATATGTTGTCTCCTGTTCTTTTATTCCGTCAAAGTATATGGTCGTATAATAATATATTTTCATTCAATTTTTTCGACAACCGATTTTACAATAATGTATTTTTTGTTGAATCTGAGGTATGTAACGTTGTAAGATTTGATGCGATGAAATTAATTTACTTCTCTTTAAAAAAACTTCAATATATAATTGTCTATATTAATATCCATGATTTTGAATATTACGTCACATCTTTCATATATAATTGAATTGTTTAATTGCGATATGTATTTCTAAGTTTGTTATAACTTATTATTTTTCATTGATCTATTTGAACTAATAATTATTTAACATGTATATGAGTTTGAAATAACCTTTTAATTTATTAAAATACATAGATTTTACTTATTTAAAATATAAATCATTTTAATCCTTACATACACGTATTTGCATCTATCTGTTGGCTTCTTTATACACCATTATTTTTTAAAAAAACTTGTCATTTTATTAAATCAGAAACCTTATGTTTGAATTTATAATATATGTTGGGATCGGTTCAGAGGGTAGAGAGGGGGGGGTGAATACACTCTGAAACTTTTCTTCTCCTTCTTTAGAAAAAAATGATCAAGTGAGGTTTAGTTCACTTAATCTGTTTTCTCAACTTCTAAAACGTTTTGAACAACTTAAATAGTGCGGAACTAGTTCAGAGGTTTTAGTGATGCAAAGTTTATAAAGCAATGTATGAGCAGGATGTAAGATAAATGGCAGTAAAGGCTAAAGCACGATTTTATGGAAGTTCGAAGGCTTAATCCTTCTACGTCTCCCCTTCTTCCACTTAGGAAGGAATTCACTAGAAGACTTTGGTTATTACAACGTCTTGTAATACACCCACTTCAGACTTAGGACTTATCCAATGCCTAATCCGAAACTCCTAGATTTACACAGATAAGATTCTCAGTTCTTATCAGACTGGTGGAAGCTTTCAGAGCAGCTTCAGGTCTCTTCAACACTGAGTATAGTTGAGTTGAGCTTCTCAGACTGCAGAGCGGTCGAGAGGCTTGGAAACCCTAGGATGATCCTTGATGATCAGATACGTGAACTATAAGCGAGGGTTTATTTGAGCAGTAGATGAATGATCTTGTGAGTGTGCTCAAGTATATCAGATGAGGACTTCTGATATTACTCAAGTGATTGAAAATGTCTCTCTTCGTTGTCTCGTATCACTTGATGTTGTTCCTTTTTTTTGTTGTTTTTTTTTTGACTTCTTGAGCAATCCTCCCTTTAAATAGGTCAATCATCAACGTCTTTATTTTGAACGTTCTGATGCTGCATTGAATGCACATTTAATGCTCATAAATGCATTGATGATTCTGCATGAGGATCGTACACTGCAGACAACTTCCAGGGTCCAAAACTGGAATAAACGGTCGAGTGCTTTATCTGCAGTCATTCTGTGTTTTTGCCATTTTGGTACAACCTGTTGTCTTGATTTGCAGGAGTC
Source organism: Henckelia pumila (assembly GCF_033568475.1). Classification (NCBI taxonomy): domain Eukaryota; kingdom Viridiplantae; phylum Streptophyta; class Magnoliopsida; order Lamiales; family Gesneriaceae; genus Henckelia; species Henckelia pumila. Next base: position 137,606,758 of record NC_133121.1, read on the forward strand.
AACAAATCTTCTGATACGCCGGTTCTGCTTTTAATAAAGGATTCTGCAAAGAACATCTTGTCACAGGTACTTGTCTCGAGATATCTTGATAGGCAGTTGGCATTCTACCGGTAGGGATATTTGTCCTCTGCTGGTTTGAATAACCAGTCGATAGGCTTGAGACTTCAACCGGTCGAGAGACATAGGCGGTTGACAAGCTTCTGGTAGATGGATTTATCCTTGTGTCTTCAGCCGATCGAGAGCAAGGGCGATTGACAAGCTTCCGGTAAAAGTTGTAGTAGATTCCTGAAATACAATGGTTGGCAGCACATTCCTATACAATGAGTTGTTGTTTGTTATCACCAAAATATCGGATTCAACAATTTCCCCCTTTTTGGTGATGACAAAACTTAAGTGCCCCAAGAACAATATGAAAGCAGTACAATGAACTTCATTGAGAGAATGAATTTCATTAAGTACAATAAACATTTTTATTACACCTACAGAAGAAAGTCAAAATGAGATGCAGCTGAGATAAGTGAAGATTGTTCATCTTTTGAACCAACTGGCTCCTCCCGACCTATCGCCTGACCTGTCGCCTTCTCTTCTTCTTCTGTCGGCTTCTTCCTTTCTTCTGGACTCTTCTTCTCGTCTTCTTGCCTCTGCTGCTCTACGTTGCTCTTCTTCCCCCTTTTTGGCATCACCTTGGTTGAGTCGAACGATGATCTCAGTGAGTTGAGTGCCAAGGCAGGATTGCATATTGTCAATCTTTGCATCGAGTTGAGCAAGTAGAGTAGCTTGCATAGTGTCCATCCGATCATTCAACTGCTTGTGAAGGCGATTTTCGGAGCGGATAACTTGTTCAGAGACGGTAGAGAGCGTGTTGATTTGAGTGCGATGATGATTAGTGATTTCTGTGGTCATACGAGCAAGATCTCGAGACACGATCTCGAAATGCCGAATCATCGTCTGGCGTGAATTATCAACGGAGAAGGAGGAGTTAGTGATATCTTGAGAGAAGGACCTAACCGTTTGCGTGAGCTCATGTAGCCTATTAATCAAGGTATGATCTAGAGCTGCGGCCATGGCGTCAATCAAAGACTCATCAGTCTGAAGCATTTGCCCTTGTTGGTCATTTCTTGGTGAAACCGGGCTAGACTCACGATGATGTGGTGATGGTGATCTGGCTGGAGAGCTAGATGATGGACCCTCCAATAATGGTACAGTTGGAGATGTAATAGTCTCGACTGCAGCCAATATGGTTGGTGGAGTATCAGGATCAGCACTTGGTTCATCCATAATGAGATCTTCCATAAACTTTTCAGTGGATGGAGACGGTTGATGTGCTTGATCAGCATCAGTCACTTGCTGTACTGGAGATGCAGGTGATACAATAGTGCTTGGTGTCTCCATTGGGGGCACTATTGCTGTACTACTGCAAGGAGCCTCTGTCACAGAGGTGACAGGTATCTCTTGTGCAACCACTTCTGAAACATCTTGTGGATGACTTGGAGAGGTGAAAGCGGTCGTCACTGGAAAGGAGTGAGCAATCACAACTACTTCCGGTTGAGTGACTGCTTGGACTGCGGTGGAGGAGGGGTCGACCGATGAAGAGGCTGCCACACTCGATTTTAGAGCAGATGATTGAAAGAGGTCGGCAGTGATGAGATCGGTCAGAATCCCATCTGAAGAAGAAAAAGCATAGACGTCTTCCTCACCCTGATCTTGAGTGAGAAAGGTCTTCATCATCACTTGTCCTTCCAGCACATAAGCTTGTAAACAGGCTACTGAAGCTGGTGTGTTGTCAATGTTGAGAGCTTGATAGTGCTGAAGCAGTTGAGTGATTTGACGTAGACTATCCTGTAGTCCAGTCAAAATCACAAAGTCATCGGCAGCGGTAGAACTCTTAGATTTGAAATTCTTGACACGCTCATTAATTAACAGAGATAGCAGGCTTCCTCGAAGCTTCAAGTCTATGAGCTGTCTTCTTCCCAAAGCCTCCACGATGTCTTTAGTATCAGCAAATAGAAGCATCTTTTGCTCAATAAGGTTTAGAGATTTCCATTTAGGAAATATTTGAGCCAGAGTCAGGTGTGTGCGGGAGTGATGCCATCTGTCAAAGCGTTGTAGGTGACGCTTGACAGTGCGGAGGACGTGTGAGATGATCAGATTTAGCTCTATCGTAGCTGCTGGTTGAGCCTTGGGTGTGTAGATCATCACACCTTTCCCTTTGTCTTTGGGATCAGCTAGAGTGACCTTAGGAGCTGATAAGGCACCTTCCCGGATTGTCACACCCTTTGTAGGATGAGGAGCAGTAGAAGCAGCAGCGGTAGTGGTCTCGACCATTGGCAGGGTAGGAGCAAGGCCAGACAGAGACTTTAGCTTCTTGTGCTGCCTCTTCTTCTCGCCTGCAGGCGTAGATGACACAGCTGCTTTGGATAGAGAAGGAGATGATTTGCTGAAAGCTTGAATCAGTGGAACATTCTCACGTGATTCGTCTTCAGAGTCAGATTCGATGATCAGTTGGCGCTTGGCAGACTTTTTGGTGTCGACTGGTTTGGCCACGACCGGAACCGTTGAAAGCGGTTGTGGGATAGCAATAACCTTTGCGGTAGCGGGCAAGGTGTCGACCGCAGTCTCCTTTTTGTTCAGGAATTTGTGAATCGTGGAATTGTTGAGCCATTTGGTGGGATGCAGAGGCTCAGTTTTGGAGAAGTCCACTCCAAGGATGCTCAAAATGTGGCAAATTTGCAGAGCAAATCCCTCGGATTGCCCTTTGCCCTTGATCATTTCACATAGAATATTGAACAGAATGTCTGACCAGTTTATGTTGATCTTGGAGGCAATACACGCCATGTATTGAAATTTCTCCAGTGTCACTTTGTCGTAAGAACCAGCCTTGGCCAGAAGATTCTTGGCTACGATGTTGGTCAAGAGCCTGAATGGAGCTTTGAGAGATGTCTTCTGGGCCGGCAGTTTGATTGGAGCATCAGTGGTTGAGAACTCCTTCAACCAGTAAGAGCAATTACCGTCTGGAAGATCCGTGCATTTTGTCAAACCCCTGGAGGGCAGATCAAAAATGCTAGCGAAGAACTGCTGATTGAAAGAGTAGACTTCTGTCTTGATCACGCATTTGATAGTCCCATGCTCGATTTGAGCGGTAGTGAAGAACTCCTTCAAAACAGGCAAATCGCAGATGGCACTGCATTCCAGAAATTTCTTCAGTCCAGAGGCTTCAAGCATGGTGAAGACCTCTGTAATTCCTGCATTGTTTGCCTTAACCACGGAGTCAAAGTTGATTGCCAGGCAGGTCTTCTGGATCGACATGATAGCTGTAGATAGGAACTAGAGCAGAAAGTAAGCAAAATCTAGAGAGTAATTCGATGGAACGTTTAGTGCAATATGAAAGCTTTAGCAAATGTGAAAGGTTGATATACGAGTGTAAAGAGGTATATATAGGAACCTATGGGCCATAGGGTGACGTCATGAAAAAGTGTTTTTGAAATTCAAAAAAAATTTTGAGGAGAATAATCACCGCGCCCAATTAATGTCAACTGGTTCAAAGCACAAGGCTGCTAGTACTAAGCCTGTCAGACACTAGTTTAAGGCGGATGATATGCCACTATTTATGGCAATGTAAAAGCTAAGCTATTAATGTCATAATGGCAATTATTCCCCCTAAACACATGCATACTAACTCAGATCTACTAAGCCAAGAATATTTCGAAAATAAGAAAACTTAGCGTCCGGTAGAGGCTTGGTGAATATGTCTGCTGCTTGCTGATCGGTAGAGATGTATTCCAGCTTGATTTCTTTCTTTAAGACATGATCTCGGATAAAGTGATGCCTGACATCAATGTGCTTTGTCCTAGAGTGCATCACTGGATTGTGAGTGATGGCTATGGCACTTGTATTGTCACAGTAGATTGGAGCTTCACTCGACCGGATTCCATAATCCTTAAGCTGCTGTTGAATCCAAAGTATTTGAGCACAACAGCTGCCAGCAGCAAGGTATTCTGCTTCGGCGGTCGAGGTAGCAATTGATGTCTGCTTCTTACTTGACCACGAAATCAGTCTATCTCCAAGGAATTGACATGTGCCGCTTGTACTTTTGCGATCAATTCTACACCCTGCATAATCTGCATCTGAATAGCCAATAAGATTAAGATTTGAATCTTTGGGATACCAAAGACCCACATTAGTAGTTCCTTTAATATATTTAATGATTCGTTTGGCAGCAATAAAATGAGATTGCTTAGGTGCTGCTTGAAATCTAGCACATAGATAGACTGAATACATAATATCCGGTCGACTGGCAGTCAAATAAAGCAATGAGCCAATAAGGCCTCGATACATGGTTACCTCGACCGGGATTCCCCCTTCATCTTTATCAAGCTTGATTGATGTACTCATGGGGGTAGATGCAGTTGAGCATTGTTCCATTCCAAACTTCTTTACCAATTCCTTGGCATACTTGGACTGATTGATAAATATTCCAGTTTCAAGTTGCTTCACTTGAAGTCCAAGAAAGAAGTTTAGCTCGCCCATCATGCTCATTTCAAACTTCTCCTGCATTAGCTTAGAGAACTTTGAGCACAACTTGGGGTTAGTTGACCCAAATATAATGTCATCAACATAAATTTGTACTAGTAACACATGATCACCTTTTACAAATATAAACAGGGTCTTATCGACCGTTCCAATTTGGAAATCATGTTCCAGTAAAAGTTTTAGTAATGTGTCATACCAAGCACGTGGTGCTTGTTTTAATCCATAAAGAGCTTTGTCAAGTTTATAGATATATTGAGGATGAGTAGGATTGACAAAACCTGGTGGTTGTTCAACGTACACCTCTTCTTGAAGTAGACCATTGAGGAATGCAGACTTGACATCCATTTGATAAACTTTAAAATTCTTAAAAGCTGCATAGGCAAAAAAGATGCGGATTGCTTCTAGTCTTGCAACTGGCGCGAAGGATTCCTCAAAGTCTATGCCTTCTTCTTGTCTAAATCCTTGAGCAACAAGTCGAGCTTTGTTACGCACAACAGTGCCATGTTCATCGAGCTTGTTACGAAACACCCATCTAGTTCCAATCACATTTTGATTTTCCGGTCGAGGAACTAGATGCCAAACATTGTTGCGGGTGAATTGATTCAGTTCTTCTTGCATTGCCTCGATCCAGCTGGCATCTGATAAGGCTTCATCTATCTTCTTGGGCTCTACCTGAGATATGAAAGCTGCATGCAAGAATTCATTAATCATTTGACCACGTGTTTTTCGAGGAGCAGAAGGGTCACCTATGACCAACCTAGGTGGATGATTTTTGTTCCACCTAAAATAATTCCCTAAAGGGTTGTCATCAATTGGTTGATGAACGTCCTCGTTTACTGGATTATCATTGGCAGGAGGATCGTTATCCACCGGTGGATCCACTCCTGGCCTTGTTTGATCACAAACGGTAGAGGGAGCTGGATCATCCTTCTTTGGAGGATATAGATCACTGTTACTCTCTTCCTGTAGATTTGTGTTTTCCAATCTGTGACTCAGATCATTTATGCTCCCTTGAGTTTGTTCTGTACAAAGAGTAGATTCATCAAAAATAACATGAATGGTTTCCTCGACCGTTAGTGATCTTTGATTGAACACTCGATAAGCTCTGCTAACGGCTGAGTAACCAATAAAAGTTCCTTCGTCTGCTTTGGCATCGAAGGCTGCCAAATGGTTTTTGCCATTATTGTGGATAAAGCATTTGCACCCAAAAATTTTGAAGTATGAAATATCAGGTTTTGTGCCATTCCAGATCTCATATGGAGTTTTGTTAAATCGTTTATTAATCATAGATCTGTTTTGAGTATAGCAAGCTGTGTTAACTGCTTCTGCCCAAAGCCTTTGAGAAACATTTGAATCAGCAATCATAGTTCTGGCTGCTTCTTTTAAAGTACGGTTCCTTCTTTCAGCCACCCCATTTTGCTGTGGGGATCTAGCAGCTGACAACTCATGCTTGATTCCCTGATCATCTAGATAAGTCATAAGAGTGGTGTTTAAAAATTCAGTCCCTCTATCACTCCTGATCCTATCTATCACAGTAGATTGTTCATTTTGCAAGCGTTTAAAAAGCTTAATCAGGTGAGGTGCAGTTTGATCTTTTGAAGAGAGAAAGATGACCCAAGTAAATCGAGAAAAGTCATCTATAACAACAAGAGCATATCTCATTCCCCCTAAGCTTCTTACTGGTATAGGACCAAATAGGTCCATGTGAAGTAAGTCTAAACATTTGGAAGAAGATATACACTCTTTATTTTTAAAAGTTGCTCTCACCTGCTTTCCTAGTTGACAAGCAGGAAAAACTTTGTCTTTTATAAAATCTCCTTCGGGCAATCCAGAAACCAAACCATGCTTCCTCAAGTTAGAAATGGACTTAAAATTTAGATGATTTAATCGCTTATGCCACAGCCAATGTTTATCATGATGAGCAGTAAGACAAGTAGGTAAGGAAATATGTGAGCAAGACCAGTTTACCTTGTAGGTGTTTAGGTCTCGTACACCGGTCATAAGAGTCTCACCTTTGTCATTTTTTATGAGGCAAGTGTGTTTGTGAAACTCGACCGAATGATCATTGTCACATAGTTGACTAATACTTATCAAATTATAACATAGTTTGTCAACAAGTAACACATCTTTAATAATGATGTTACCATGGATAATCTTACCTTTACCCATGGTTTTACCTTTGGAGTTGTCTCCAAAGCTGATCTTTGGTCCTTTGCACAACACCACTTCTGTTAGAAGTTCTGGATTCCCTGTCATGTGTCGTGAACAACCGCTATCTAAATACCAGGTAGTGTCCTTGATAGAAGTGGTTTTCTCGCCTGTTTGGACTTTTAGTACCTGCAAAGGGTGAAGAACTTTTGGTACCCATATCTAGTAGGGTCCAGGTCGGATTAGCCCTTTCGGGACCCACACCTGGAACACCCTTACAGGTTTGCCCGTGTGTGTGTCCAGAAATTTGTGCGGTCGATAGGCAGTAAATGTGTGTGCTTGTGAGGTTACTGTGTGCTGCTTGCCTTTTTGATTTTTATCAGTTAGCCTGTACCTCTTTTGAACTGGCCTGCAATTAAAGTACTGGTAAGGCTTCTCCTTTGACCATCTTTTCTTAGAGTAGTTAGGCTCATTCCATGGCCTTTTGAAATTAGATTGGTTTCCCTTTCTTCTTTCATTAGGTTTAGGTTTGATCCAAGTTCCTCTTTGATTAGAGATCTGGGGATCCACATATCCCAGCCCTCTATGCTTAGAACTTCGTTCGTTAGATACTTTTTGATTTTTGTCAAAGCTGCACTTATCGTGTTCATATATCGTGCTGGACCTGACAAATCTTATTTTGTTAAGATTGCCTTTGTCCAGGCTTGACTGAATACAGGACTCCATAGACTGTTCATTTGTTCCAAACCCTAGACCGGTCTTATCATGTACCGGTCTTTGGATTTCTTGAATCTTGTCAATGGTTACAGAAGATTTATTCCAAGCCTTAATGGTTTCAAGTAGTTTTTTATTCTCAATCAAGGTAGCTTGGAATACTCTTTTCAAGGTGTCGTTCTCAGTAGCCAGCAGACTTAGCTTGACCTTAAGACCATCAAGCTCTTTTTGCTGCATGCAGCTTGATTCGCTTGACTTATCTTTTAGGTCGGCTCTTTTTGCCTTTACTTCCTCGAACTCCTTGGATAATGCTTTGTATTCATTAGCCATTTCGTGTAAAGCAGTAACCAACTCACTGTGAGTAAATTCAGGTGAGCCAAAGTCAAATATCTCCTCAGCTTCTTCTTCGATGTCAGCCATAAGGCATTCCATCTTTTCATCATCGCTGTCATCTGAAGAGCTTCCGGTGTTGGAGTTGTCGGAGTCAGACTCGGCCCACTTGCTTTTGCTTTCGTCTGCTACTAGAACCCTTTGGTCTCTTCCTTTTCTAAGGGTCCTCTTGTCCTCCTTGCCCCTTCTTCTTTCAGAAAATTGCTTCTGATCATTGCTCTTAGGCTTGGTGCACTCTGCAATGAAATGGCCTGGCTTGCCACAGTTAAAACAAGTAGGACCATCGTTTGTATGGTCCGATTTATGGTAATTTTTAAATTTAGAATTGTTTTTACGCATAAATTTACCAAATTTCTTGACAAAGAGTGTCATGGCTTCATAGTTTGATGACCGAGTAGGTGTATCGAGAACAACTTTATCAATCTTCAATCTCTTAAGAAAGTCCAAAGAAAACATGTCGTAAATCTACCCTCAGGATCTCATTCAATCTTTCTATTTGTCCGAGATCTAATTAACACTTGTAAAGCGAGGGAGGTCTGAGCTACTGAGGAACAACGGGAGATTAGATCTCCTAGAGTTCAATTCCCGTTCTCAACCCATGACCAATATGAGCTCGAACCCTCCTTCGTAACTCCCGGGATTTCATATTCGAATAAACCTCGTAATCGCAAGAAAGTGGGTTTTTTCGTTATGGGCCTAGCAAAAGAAAAATTGGGATAGGATCCCATAGGATCTCCCCCCCCCGTCAAAATCGGACGTGAAAGTTTCCTTTCATCCGGCTCAAGTAGGTACACCAAATAAAGAAATGAGTTTTCACTTTCAAATTCTAGAAAACCCAAAAACAAAAAAATCTACTCCTTACTCAAGTTCCCAGTGAAGACTAAGGAATATTTCATTTATTCCGGCTTCTTTTTATTTATTATTCGTTAGATTTTCTTAATTTGCTGATTTGCTCAGCTGATCTCTTTGGAGCTTCCTCGACCGGTGGACGTATCACGGTTGAGGTTAAAGCCTTGGTTGGTTGAGAGGTAGATGGTTCATCTTCTGTTCTCATATTGAGCTCGAACTCGTAGGCTTTAAGATCTGCAAAGAGATCATGCAGTTCAACCTTGCTCAAGTCTTTCGACTCTCTCATGGCCACTGTCTTGATCTCCCATTCTTTGGGCAGAGCTCTCATAACCTTCACAGCAATTTCACGGTTAGTATAAGCTTTACCTAAAGCAATAAGATCACAAATGATACTACTGAACCGTTCATCAAATTCAGCCATGGTTTCCCCTGGCTTCATTTTGGCGTTGTCATATTTTTGAATGGCCAAGGTGAGCTTGTTTTCCTTTGTCTGGTCATTCCCTTCACACAGCTGAGTGAGCTTCTCCCAAATCTCCTTTGCTGTGGAACATGACTTGATTTTGCTGAACATATTCTTGTCCAGTGTTTTGTATAGGATGTCCCGGGCCACATTGTCAAGATTGGCCTTCTTTTTGTCCTCAGTGGTCCACTCAGCTCTTGGTTTCTCAATCATTTGTCCTGCACCATCGGCTAGAGCTGGGTTGACCTTCATAATTTTGATAGGACCGTCTGTTATGACATATAGCATGTCATCATCCTGTGCTGCAAGATGTGCCTGCATGCGAATTTCCCAATCATCATACTCTTCTTTAGAAAACATAGGAATTCTGTTGAAAGAAGTCATGATTTTAAAACTTTAGATCAACAGTTGAGAAAGGAACCCGCTCTGATACCACTTGTTGGGATCGGTTCAGAGGGTAGAGGGGGGGGGGGTGAATACACTCTGAAACTTTTCTTCTCCTTCTTTAGAAAAAATGATCAAGTGAGGTTTAGTTCACTTAATCTGTTTTCTCAACTTCTAAAACGTTTTGAACAACTTAAATAGTGCGGAACTAGTTCAGAGGTTTTAGTGATGCAAAGTTTATAAAGCAATGTATGAGCAGGATGTAAGATAAATGGCAGTAAAGGCTAAAGCACGATTTTATGGAAGTTCGAAGGCTTAATCCTTCTACGTCTCCCCTTCTTCCACTTAGGAAGGAATTCACTAGAAGACTTTGGTTATTACAACGTCTTGTAATACACCCACTTCAGACTTAGGACTTATCCAATGCCTAATCCGAAACTCCTAGATTTACACAGATAAGATTCTCAGTTCTTATCAGACTGGTGGAAGCTTTCAGAGCAGCTTCAGGTCTCTTCAACACTGAGTATAGTTGAGTTGAGCTTCTCAGACTGCAGAGCGGTCGAGAGGCTTGGAAACCCTAGGATGATCCTTGATGATCAGATACGTGAACTATAAGCGAGGGTTTATTTGAGCAGCAGATGAATGATCTTGTGAGTGTGCTCAAGTATATCAGATGAGGACTTCTGATATTACTCAAGTGATTGAAAATGTCTCTCTTCGTTGTCTCGTATCACTTGATGTTGTTCCTTTTTTTTGTTGTTTTTTTTTAACTTCTTGAGCAATCCTCCCTTTAAATAGGTCAATCATCAACGTCTTTATTTTGAACGTTCTGATGCTGCATTGAATGCACATTTAATGCTCATAAATGCATTGATGATTCTGCATGAGGATCGTACACTGCAGACAACTTCCAGGGTCCAAAACTGGAATAAACGGTCGAGTGCTTTATCTGCAGTCATTCTGTGTTTTTGCCATTTTGGTACAACCTGTTGTCTTGATTTGCAGGAGTCAACAAATCTTCTGATACGCCGGTTCTGCTTTTAATAAAGGATTCTGCAAAGAACATCTTGTCACAGGTACTTGTCTCGAGATATCTTGATAGGCAGTTGGCATTCTACCGGTAGGGATATTTGTCCTCTGCTGGTTTGAATAACCAGTCGATAGGCTTGAGACTTCAACCGGTCGAGAGACATAGGCGGTTGACAAGCTTCTGGTAGATGGATTTATCCTTGTGTCTTCAGCCGATCGAGAGCAAGGGCGATTGACAAGCTTCCGGTAGAAGTTGTAGTAGATTCCTGAAATACAATGGTTGGCAGCACATTCCTATACAATGAGTTGTTGTTTGTTATCACCAAAATATCGGATTCAACAATATATATCTTCATATAAAAAAAATATTCAAGAATATTATTTACAATTGTGTAAATATAATATTGGAATAAAAATATATTAATTTACATAATAATTGAAAATACGAAAAAAAATCAATTTCAAAAATTAACAAAAAAATTAGATTTTATTATTGAAAAATTTAACGTCTTTTAATTCTATGGGCAACAAATTTTTATGATTTTCATAATAATTTTATTAAAAAACTTATAATTTTAATTTGGTTTTGATTTCAAACTATTGTAAAAAAAATAATGACTTAAGAAAGTATTTAAATATTGTTCGAAAAATGAAAAAAAAATCTTAATATAAAAATGATAATTAAAAAGTGCAAATATAAAAATACATTTTGAAGATAAAAGAGAGTGAGATAGAGAGGAGAGGAGAGGAGAGGAGAGGAGAGGAGACGAGACGTGAGAGGGAGAGAGAAAGAGAAGGAGAAAGATAAAATTTGTATGTAAATCATGAGTTTTAAAAATACATCAAAATCTTTGGGTTGGATCAAAGAAAATTGTAGATAATTTATAGTTTTACTTTATGTTATAATGTTTTTATGTTAATGAATTCAATCAATTTGTTATCATTTTTGAATATTGGTAGACTTTTGTAAGATTTTTAAAAATAAAGATCGAATATCAATTGAATTTTTAAACTCTAAGAAAATCTATTTTGAAATACAAAAGTCCGGATTGAATACCCGTGAATTTTTAAAATATACAAAATTAATTAAAATTAATCAAATTTCCTATATTGAATATGACTTTAAAATAATTCGACATGTTCACGATCAGATAACCTTCTTATATGATAAGTATAATTAAATAAAAAAAAAATCAGCAATTAAATTGAAAATAAAGCATTGTCGTGGTACAAGGCTTGCAGTAAAAAGATGTTATCAAAACTTCTGGTGGATTTAATTGAAAAACTTATGTCAAGATCAATATAAAAGACGTCATAAGGTACTCACCTATGCTAAACTATATATAGATTCTTAATCAAAAAAATTAATTTTTGTGTATAAATTCTCACAATTGATTTTTCAGTTACCAAATAACAATAATCATCCAAAATCAAAATGAAATGTCTAAATTAAGTGACATTGCTTGAAGAAACGTTGTAGTGTCATTTATTAGTTGTTCTATTGAAAAATACACCGACATGCACACTTCTAAATTAATTTAAAATATTCATTCCAATATTTTTATATTTATTAAACGTATTTTATATTGTAGCGACCATGTACACTGGAACAAAAAAAACATATTTTATCGATAACCCAAGAAAATAAGATCACAAGTTTTTCTTTCAAATTAGACAATCAAGTCTTATATAAAAATGTGACGCTATAAATAATTGAAGATGGTTTTGAGAAACCAGAACAATGAAAGACAAATGTTACAGATAATAAGAAACGAAATACTCATAAAATGAATAAAATACAAATGGATGATAAGAGAAGAACAAACGCAAACAAAACAACAAAACCCTATAAAGAGAATCAAAGTCATTCGTGTAGTAACCCGGAATTCATTTTAAGATAATGATATGTTATACATGATTAAGGGTTGGTAATTAACCAATTCCAGGGCTTAATCAGACTTCAAAATTATCAGATGGATCGCTACATATAAAGGTAGTAGCCAAGTTCCACTTTCCGTCCTATGATATGTCATATAATTTTAAAAGTGGCAAAACATGATTAAGGAGTCCTTATTTGGTAAAAATAAGTGAAAAATCAGCTCCGAAACGTCCGAAAATGGTAGGAAGGGTCCCGGGGGTCTCGGACAGTTCGGAAGCACCAAAATGAGTTCGGACCATCCGAACTCAAATACCAAGTTCGGACCATCCGAACCTGGGTTCGGAGGATCCAAACCCAGCTCTTAGGAGGCTCCGAACCCAGTTCGGAGGCTCTGAACTCCCCCAGACAGCAATGCTAGATGACTAATCCGCGATTTTCGACAAGTGTCGGGCATGCAGGTTCGGAGGGCCCGAACCCCAGTTCGGAGGCTCCGAACTCCGGCAGATTTTGCCTATAAATAGGGCCATTCGGACGAGAAATTAGATATAAATCAAGTATTTCGAGTGTTCAGTTTATAGTAAGCGTTATACAGAGGGCCCTATCGGTTATAATAGAGGTTCTGGAATAACCAAGGAGTGGTTATAGTCATCCGAGACTAGCGACTCCAAAGGGCTATCTACGGACGAAGGTATGATCCGGGAATCTATTTAAGTTTTGGGAGTACTTATTAGCTTAGTTAAGGCTTATAGAATTTATGTAGTGATACGGTGAATTTTTGAATATAGGCTTGGAACCTAGGATCCTACTATACTTGAACTAGCCTAGAGGTACGTACACATTGACTGAGATTGCCAGCGATTATACATGTTTATATGTTGCATTTATTTGGCATTATTATATGGCATGATATATGATTTACCGCTTTCTATATTCATATGTCATGTGCATATGCACGTTGAGCCTATACCTTGTTATACCTGACTATAGAGCCGCTCAGCTCTATACTCGATAGTCTGTCACTGAGAGTACCGCGACGGCGGGGGCATTTATGTCTGTCTACTCTGGTGTACTAGACGAGTGTGGTTGCACCCAGAGGTTGATCCGTGCGGTGGCAGCACTCATGTGGCGCCGGTACTGAGCATGACTTTTCAGATGACCCTTTACCAGTCATCATGTTGCATGCATTATATACATATGTTTACTCATGTCTATGTACAGGGCGTTAGCGCTCACGTCCTAGTTTTTATCTTGGACACCCTATTCCATGGGGCAGGTCGCAGGATGGACGGAGCCGGTAGTTCGAGACAGGACTAGGGAGCCGGAGCTTTTCAGGGGAATTTATACAGCAGGATATGTTTTAGCTGTATAATGTTTACTTTTAAGTTCTTCAATTTGGTTGTATCACTACAGATTTAAGCCTGGATTATGTTACTATGCTGATATGTAAATTATGGATTATGTTACCGCACGTTTTTACTCTGTTAAGTATTTTGCTGTATTAAGTTTAATGCATGCTATTAGTTGCCAGTTAGTAGGTGATTCCATGCAGGGTCACTACATTTTTTGGTATCAGAGAATGCTTAGATTTTGGGATTAGTACTTGGGATTTAGAATTATTTTTGAGTAGTTCTTGCGCATTTGGGATTTTAATATGCAATTCTTTTCAGGATATGGCTGACGAGAGTCACGATAGTGTTGGCCAGGGAGGTGGTCATCATCATCGTCATCACCGCCATCATGATGATCAACATCGTCATCATGAGGGTAGACGTCGCTACTCTATCAATAAATTCATGCAAGTAGGACCGAAACCTTTGGTGGGAGGCGAGAATCCTGAACAAGCAAGAAGTTGGATGTCTAAACTCGAGAGTACTTTTCGTGCTTTCGATTGTACTGAGGATCAAAAATTGGAAGTTCTAGAATTTGTTCTAGAGGATCGAGCACGTTTTTGGTGGGATGTCAAAGCTGCTCAGGCACGTACTGAGAGAGGACAGGTGACTTGGGGAGATTTCTGTCAGCAGTTCCAGAAACTGTATTTTCCTCCATCTGTTCGCCAAGCACGATCGATGGAGTTGCTTACTCTGAGGCAAGGATCAATGCTATTGATCAATATCAGCAACGATTTCTTGATCTGCTACCTTTCAGTCCTCATATTAATGAGAGTGATGCATCGAAGTATGATCTCTTTCTACAAGGCCTGAACCAAGATATCTACTCACAGGTTGTTGTCTGTGATGATCCAGTATCTTATGAGACTTTGGTGAACCGTTGCCGTCTTGTGGAGACTAGCAACAGGCGTGCACAGTTGTTGATGCCAGCACAGCTTAGTGGATCATTTGAGCCTAGAGCTCAATCTGTTGTGCAATCTGTACCTACGTCTTCTTCTACTCCTACTACTTCATCTAGATCTCGTGGTTCACGAGATATGTTCCGTTTTGGGAAGAAGAAGAAGAAGGAGGAGTTTTTAGTCACTATGGAGGGAAGCATCCTGCAGCTTCATGTCAGAGAGCTACTGGTGCTTGTTATATTTGCGGTCAGCAGGGACATCTGCGGAGAGATTGTCCTCAGCGCATGGGTTCTGCTAGTGGATCGGGATCACAGGTTGGATCTCAGGCTTCTAATTTTCCACGACAGCAGCCAGCACCACAGAGTTCTTCTGGTTACCGTCCATAGTCTCAAGGGCAGGTATTTGCTCTGTCTCAAGAACAGGCTACTGAGGGAAGCGATCGCATGTTGGCAGGTACCTTTTTGTTATGTGGTATTCCTGCACTTGTTTTAATTGATACTAGAGCATCGCATTCCTTTATTTCTAGTCGCTTTGTTAAGAGACATAGATTACCTTATGTATCATTAGATATGGATTTAGTTGTATCTACTCCGCTGGAGCAGGAGATAGTAACTAAGCGTCTAGTGATGGGTTGCTTTCTAGAGTTTGAGGGTAATGTGTTATCGGCTAATTTGATGATATTAGCGATGACAGATTTTGATTGTATTTTGGGAATAGATATGCTGACTTTGTATCACGCTAATGTGGATTGTTATCAACTTCTGGTACAGTTTCATCCTGTTGAGGGTGATAGCTGGTACTTTTATGGTAGGGTGCGCGACCTCCGATGCCACTTGTTTCGGCTCTAAAGGCATGTCATGTCTTGGAGTCAGGTGGGGAGGGCTACCTTATTTATGCAATTGATATGTCCATGAGTAGTACGGGTATTGATCAGTTACCGGTAGTCAGTGAGTTTCCTGATGTATTCCCTGATGAGATTCCTGGTTTTCCTCCGGTGCGAGAGGTTGAATTTGGTATTGATTTAGTACCAGGAACTACGCCTATATCCCGAGCACCTTATCGTCTAGCACCATCAGAGATGAGGGAATTGAAACAGAAGTTACAGGATCTGCTTGATAAGGGATATATTCGTCCGAGTGTTTCTCCGTGGGGAGCACCTGTTTTGTTCGTCAAGAAGAAAGATGGATCGATGCGATTGTGTATTGATTACAGGCAGTTGAATCATGTCACCATCAAGAATAAGTATCCTTTGCCGCGGATTGATGATCTGTTCGATCAATTACAGGGTACTTCTATTTACTCCAAGATAGATCTGAGATCTGGATATCACCAGATGCGGGTACGAGACTCAGATATATCTACTACTGCTTTTAGGACCAGATACGGGAATTATAAATTTCTGGTGATGTTATTCGGTTTGACGAATGCACCAGCAGTCTTTAAGAATCTGATGAATCAGGTATTTCGAGAATATCTGGATAGATTTGTCATCGTCTTCATTGATGATATTCTTGTCTATTCTCATGACAAGGATGAGCATGCACAACATTTGAGGATTGTTTTACAGACGTTACGAGATAAGAAGCTGTATGCGAAATTGAGCAAGTGTGAATTTTGGCTTGATCGGGTAGTGTTTCTCAGTCATGTGATTTCTAATGAAGGGATATCTGTTGATCCTAGTAAGATAGAGGCAGTGCTGAACTGGTCTCGTCCGACGACGGTTGCTGAGATTCGTAGTTTCTTGGGTCTAGCTGGATATTACCGTCGGTTCATCGAGAATTTTGCACAGTTGGCCAGACCTTTGACACAGCTTAAACGAAAAGATGTTGCCTTCATATGGTCCTCGGATTGTGAGGAGTCATTTCACGAGCTGCGTGGACGTCTTACTACTGCACCTGTGCTAGCTCTACCTTCTGAATCAGGAGGTTATGTTGTCTATACTGATGCCTCTGGTCAGGGGTTAGGATGTGTTCTGACACAACATGGACATGTTATTGCCTATGCTTCTCGACAGTTGAAGACGCATTAGAGTAATTATCCAGTACATGATCTCGAGTTAGCCGCCATTGTATTTGCACTCAAGATCTGGAGGCATTATCTTTATGGCAAAAAATTTTGAGATATTCACGGATCACAAGAGTTTGATGTATTTATTCACTCAGGCGGATTTGAATATGCGACAGAGACGCTGGATGGATCTTCTGAAGGATTATGATTGTGAAATCAAATATCATCCAAGTTCTGTTAATCTTACTGCTGATGCCTTGAGTCGGCAGGTGAGACTTTATGCACTTCAGACTAGTGAAGTATCTCATATGATTCAAGAGTGCTGTTCATTGAGTTTTACGCTCAAGCACAAGAAAGGGAGAAATGAGATTCGGTTGTATAATATTTTGTCTGAGCCAGCATTGTATTCTCGGATCAGAGATGCTCAGATATCTGATGTTAAGACTCAGAGTTTGGCACGTTTAGCCAATGGAGTTAATACATCTGGATTTCATTTTCAGGCAGATGGTTTATTGTGCTTATCTAATCGAGTGGTTGTACCTAATGTTGCGGAGCTCAGGAACGGTATTCTATCTCAAGCTCACAGGAGTCGATTATCAGTTCATCCTGGAAGCATGAAAATGTATAAGGACTTGCAAACTAGATTCTGGTGGAAAGGGATGAAGAGGAGTGTGTATCAATTTGTTTCGAAATGTTTGGTTTGTCAACAGGTCAAGGCTGAACATCGACGACCAGGTGGATTATTGCAGAATCTTGAGATTCCTGAATGGAAGTGGGAGCACGTAACTATGGATTTTGTTACTCACTTACCTATGACTTCACGTCAGTGTGATGCTATCTGGGTCGTAGTTGACCGTTTGACAAAATCAGCACACTTTATTCCTTATAACCGGGAGTATTCTTATGATCGCATGGCACGCTTATATATCAAGGAGATAGTGCGATTACATGGGATTCCAGTAAGCATAGTCAGTGATAGAGACCCGCGATTTACCTCACGTTTCTGGGGTAGTTTTCAGGAGGCGTTGGGTACCACTCTGAGTTTGAGCACTGCATATCATCCGGAGACTGACGGACAGTCAGAGCAGACGATTCGTACATTGGAGTATATGCTACGTTCTTCTGTCATGGACTTTGTCTTATCTTGGCAGGATCAGTTACCTTTGATCGAATTTGCCTACAATAACAGTTATCATCGTAGTATTGATATGACACCTTTCGAGGCATTGTACGGTCGACGGTGTCGTACTCCGTTATTTTGGGATGAAGTCGGGGAATGACAAGTCGAGGGTCCTGAATTGGTGCAGCAGATTGTAGACAAGGTAGATTTGATCAAGCATAGGATCAAAGTTGCTCAAGATAGACAAGCCAGTTATGCTAATATTCGTCGCAGGCCATTTCAGTTTGAGCCTGGTGAATATGTGTTTCTACGAGTATCACCTTTCAGGAAGGTGATGAGATTCGGCGTGAAAGTCAAGTTGTCTCCTCGTTTTATTGGACCTTTCCAGATACTGGAGAAGATCGGAGATGTTGCATATCGTTTGGCTTTACCGCCAAATCTTTCCAGTATACATAATGTTTTTCATGTGTCGTTAATTTGACAATATATAGCTGATGAATCTCATGTGATTCAGTCTACTGATATTCAGCTAGAGCCAGATCTGTCTTTTGTTGAACGACCAATCCGTATCTTAGACAAAAAGGAGAAAGTTCTTCGGAACAAGACTATACCACTTGTAATGGTACAGTGGCAGCTCCGAGGTATTGAAGAAGCAACTTGGGAAACTGAGAGTCGTATGCAAGAAGAATATCCTGAGTTGTTTGCTTTGTATTTTTGATTACCATGTAGTTGTAATTACAGTTTTTGTAATAAAACATGGTTTTCTGTTTCATATTGTTATCTTAATTTGTCTTAAGATTTTATTTCGCGGACGAAATATCTAAAGGTGGGGAGAAAATTAGTAACCCGGACTTCATTTTAAGATAATGATATGTTAAACATGATTAAAGATTGGTAATTAACCAATTCCAGGGCTTAATCAGACTTCAAAATTATCAGATGGATCGCTACATATAAAGGTAGTAGCCAAGTTCCACTTTCCGTCCTATGATATGTCATTAAATTTTAAAAGTGGCAAAACATGATTAAGGAGTCCTTATTTGGTAAAAATAAGGGGAAAATCAGCTTCGGAACGTCCGAAAATGGTAGGAAGGATCTCGGGGGTCTCGGACAGTTCGGAAGCACCGAAATGAGTTCGGACCATCCGAACTCAAATACCAAGTTCGGACCATCCGAACCTGGGTTCGGAGGATCCGAACCCAGCTCTTAGGAGGCTCCGAACTCCCCCAGACAGCAATGCTAGATGACTAATCCGCGATTTTCGACAAGTGTCGGGCATGCAGGTTCGGAGGGCCCAAACCCCAGTTCGAAGGCTCCGAACTCCGGCAGATTTTGCCTATAAATAGGGCCATTCGGACGAGAAATTAGATATAAATCAAGTATTTCGAGTGTTCAGTTTATAGTAAGCGTTATACAGAGGGCCCTATCGGTTATAATAGAGGTTTTGGAATAACCAAGGAGTGGTTATAGTCATCCGGGACTAGCGACTCCAAAGGGATATCTACGGACGAAGGTATGGTCCGGGAATCTATTTAAGTTTTGGGAGTACTTATTAGCTTAGTTAAGGCTTATAGAATTTATGTAGTGATACGGTGAACATTTGAATATAGGCTTGGAACCTAGGATCCTACTATACTTGAACTAGCCTAGAGGTACGTACACATTGACTGAGATTGCCAGCGAGTATACATGTTTATATGTTGCATTTATTTGGCATTATTATATGGCATGATATATGATTTACCGCTTTCTATATTCATATGTCATGTGCATATACACGTTGAGCCTATACCTTGTTATACCTTACTATAGAGCCGCTCAGCTCTATACTCGATAGTCTGTCACTGAGAGTACCGCGACGGCGGGGGCATTTATGTCTGTCTACTCTGGTGTACTAGACGAGTGTGGTTGCACCCAGAGGTTGATCCGTGCGGTGGCAGCACTCATGTGGCGCCGGTACTGAGCATGACTTTTCAGATGACCCTTTACCAGTCATCATGTTGCATGCATTATATACATATGTTTACTCATGTCTATGTACAGGGCGTTAGCGCTCACATCCTAGTTGTTATCTTGGACACCCTATTCCATGGGGCAGGTCGCAGGATGGACGGAGCCGGTAGTTCGAGGCAGGACTAGGGAGCCGGAGCTTTTCAGGGGAATTTATACAGCAGGATATGTTTTAGCTGTATAATGTTTAATTTTAAGTTCTTCGATTTGGTTGTATCACTACAGATTTAAGCCTGGATTATGTTACTAAGCTGATATGTAAATTATGGATTATGTTTCTGCACGTTTTTACTCTGTTAAGTATTTTGCTGTATTAAATTTAATGCATGTTATTAGTTGTCAGTTAGTAGGTGATTTCATGCAGGGTCACTACAATTCGTCTCCAAAAAAGTTATCGCAATGATTCAAGATGACGAGAGGATTGATGATTTTAATAGAAGAATCAATAAACTCAAACAAAAAAAACAACATAATCATGATTAAGAAGTAAAAATTAAGCGGTAGAAAAAATTTATAATACTTTTTAATATCAAAAATTTAGAATGAACACCATGCTTTTTATTCAAATTTCAATGGACAATGAAAATTTTGTTTTCTCAAATAAATCTACATAAATATTTAATTTCTCTTTAAATTCCTATAATTTCATCGTTTCAGATCGTATAACACGTGCAACGCACGTCCTATTTACTAGTTATCTAAAAAATACATCATCTTATTAAACAGAATCAATATCATTAATTTGAGCAAGACTTACGACGGTCATTCCATGTGGCCAAATATGATTTCTTCTACGTATGTTCGTGTATTTGGGGTTTGGATCCCCTGCTATGGGGTTGTCCACAGCAGGGGGTGCTGTTGGGGGAAACGACATCGTTTCCCCCACAACCCCCTTTCTTTTCCTTTTTCTTTCTTTTTTTTTTCTTTTTTTGCTCTTTTTTATTATACTAGTAAAAGTCACGTGCGTTGTACGTGGAAACAACTTTTTATTATCGATAAATGTTAAATAAATGAGTTGAGATGAGAAGAGATAAACATGCAATTAGTTAATAATCTTCATGATATTTTAGTAAATATTAAATTCAATGTAATATGATCTTTACATCATTTTTTATAAAATGAGTACGAATAATATTTATTTAAATATTTTATATATTACAAGTCTAATTGAATTTATAGACGTTATTGCAAATAATGGTTGTAACAAATACTATAATTTTGTATAAATTAGACATTGAGGAAAATATATAATTTGATGTCATGACATATTTAATAAATAAAATTTAAGAAAAAAAATATAATAAATAATACATAGTGTTGAAAAATTATTTTAACACTACTGATTTTGAGAAAATTATAATAATAAAGATAATGCATTCTAAACTCTAAATTAAATTACAACGTCTTTTCTTTCTTTACATAACAATTTTTCTTCTTTCACGATTTTTTCGTTTGCCATCCATTATTTATTCTTAAAAAAATTAATTTTTTCATCATATTCGATAATAATTATTGTGATTTTTCTCTATCAATTATTTTTATTTTTATATCTTTATTCTTTGATTCTTTTGTTGGATCATGCTCAAATAATTCTTTGCAAGAGTATAAATAATTTCATTGTCTCCAATCTCCATTCTCGTGTTATTATCTTCTATTACTTGTAAGTCAATATCGTTAATAACTAATGTGTTATTGGACGTTTTTTCTATTTTTAATTTCATGCTAAGTTGTTCGAAATCTACTATTGCAATAATTTTTGTTGCTAAATTTTTGCTCGAATTTTGAATGCTTTTGATTAAAAATGTTAACATTTTGTCTTGTATTTCAACCGTCTTATCCATTTTGAGAATAAATATATATATTTTTTATTTTGTGTCTCTAAAATCTTGTAGTATATTGAAGTGATGTTGTCCTATAAATAAAGAATATTTTATTAATAATTTGTAACAATATATAGCACCGATTGCTTGTTGCTTTATCAAAAGCTATAACTGGCGGTAATAGTGCAACTCAAATCTTTTAAACCGCATAGCAGTCAAGCGTCATGGTTCGATTGTTTTACCCAGCAAGTACAATTATTGCATTCAACAATCTTCTTTGCACTCCTTGTAATCAATGTGAATCGAACTCATGACCTTAGCTCTGATACCAATTGTAGGACCGATCGCTTTCGACTTTACCAAAAGCTTACAGTTTCAATGTTCATCACTTACAGTCATCGCTATTCTATAGCTATATATATTAACAGTTTAAAATAATACATTATCAATAACTCATGTTAGCCTATAGATATAATATTTAATATAGTTTTATTTTGGCACAATATTGATATTGATTCTTATGCAATTATTAACTCGAGTTTCCATCATTTGATTGATTAATATTGAGCAAGTATGACATGTTAGGTACCATGCATTTGTTTTATTTTCTTTCTTATGTATGTATGCTCTGAATCGATATGATTTATTATGTATTTGATAATAAGTGAGATATGTTAATCAAATTAAATAAAATATTTATTTTGTAATGTTCTAATTTAATGTGTTAATTACTTGTTTTACAAGTATTGATTTATGTAATAATAATAATAATAATAATAATAATAATAATAATAATAATAATAACAATAATAATAATAATAATAATAACATATATAATGCATTCTAAACCTTAATTTAAATTATTAATAAATATTTTTTACACTATATGCTGAATATTTATCTCTTTCACGATTTTTTTTTCTATTTATCATGCATTATTTTTTCTCTATGAAAAAGTCAATATTTTTATCATCTTTATTAATAGCAATTTATATAGTGGGTCTGGCCAAACGCGAAGACTCACCCAGACCTATTTGTGAACACGTTTGGGCGATTCTAAACTCGTCTCTCTGAGGCAGGTTTAATACAAGGCTAAGTTTAGACCCGGTCCATTATTATCCTTTTATTGAAAGGTTGTCGTTCTTTAAATAAAATATATTTTATAATAATTGGTAATATATATACTATTTGAAAGAAAAACTATTACATGTTTAGTTATGGAATCAATATAATATTTAACATTGCAACTAATAAAAAAATTTGCAATATTTTCGAACAATATAACCCCCGAGTTTCAATATTTTTATCATTTATGGTCATCATTATTTTATATCTACATTAACAGTTTAGAATAAGATATTATCAATAACTCATGTAAGTTTATAAATATAGTATTTAATGTAGTTTTGTCTTGTCACAATGTTGACATTGAAACATATACAATTATTACAGTTAGTGTTTTTTATTGTTTTCTTGATTAATCTTAAGCAATTATGGTTTGTTTCGTATCTTGAATTCGTCTTATTTTCTAACTCATGTATGTATGCTTTAATCAAACAATATTATTTATTCTGTATTTGTTAATAAGTGAGATAAGTTAATTAAATTAAATATTTATTTTGTAATTTCTTATCTTTAGTGTTGATTATTTATTTTGTGACTATTGATTTATGGAAAACAAATGTAATATAGATAATGCATTCTAAACCTTAATTTAAATTATTGCGCAATTATTTTTTCTTTTATATTTTGAATTTTTCTCTCTCGGTTTTTTTTTTATTTACCATCCGTTTTTTATTTCTCTGTGAAAAAATCAATTGTTAACTCGAGTTCCCATCATTTGGTTGATTAATATTGAGCAAGTATGATATGTTTGGTACCATGCATTTGTTTCATTTTTTTTCTTATTTATGTATTCTCTGAATCGATATGATTTATTATATATTTGCTAATAAGTGAGATATGTTAATCAAATTAAATAAAATATTTATTTTGTAATGTTCTAATTTATGTGTTAATTACTATTTTTACGAGTATTGATTTATGTAATAATAATAATAATAATAATAATAATAATAATAATAATAATAATAACAATAACATATATAATGCATTCTAAACCTTAATTTAAATTATTAATAAATATTTTCCTCTATATTTTGAATTTTTTTTTTATCTATTTCACGATTTTTTTTCATGTATCATGCATTATTTTTTCTCTATGAAAAAATCAATATTCTTATCATATTTATTAATAGCAATTTTTATGGTGGGTCTGGCCAAACGCGAAGACCCACGCGGACCTGTTTGTGAACACGTTTGGGCGAGTCTAAACTTGTTTCTCTTTCGCAGGTTTAATACAAGGCTTAGTTTAGAAATGGATATTATCATGCCTTTATTGAAGTGTTGTCGTTCTTTAAATAAAGTATATTTTATAATAATTGATAATATATATACGTACTATTTGAAAGAAAAACTATTACATGTTTAGTTATGGAATCAATATAATCTTTAACACTGCAACTAATAAAAAAATTTACAATATTTTCGAACAATGTAACCCCCGAGTTTCAATAATTTTTTCATTTATAGTCATCATTATTTTATATCTACATTAAGAGTTTAGAATAAGACATTATCAATAACTCATTTAAGATTATAAATATAGTATTTAATATAGTTTTACCTTGTCACAATATTAATATTGAAACCTATGCAATCATTATAGCTAGTGTTTTCTATTTTTTTATTCTTGTGCAATTATATATGGTCTGTTTTTTTATCATGAATTCGTCTTATTTTCTAACTCATGTATGTCTGTTTTCAAGCAATATTATTTATTTTGTATTTGTTAATAAGTGAGATAAGTTAATTAAATTAAATATTTATTTTGTAATTTCTTATCTTTAGTGTTGATTATTTATTTTGTGATTATTGATTTATGGAAAACAAATGTAATATAGATAATGCATTCTAAACCTTAATTTAAATTATTGCGCAATTATTTTTTCCTTTTATATTTTGAATTTTTCTCTCTCAGTTTTTTTTTTTCCATTTATCATCCGTTTTTTATTTCTCTGTGAAAGAATCAATTGTTAACTCGAGTTTTCATCATTTGGTTGATTAATATTGAGCAAGGATGATATGTTTGGTACCATGCATTTGTTTTATTTTCTTTCTTATGTATGTATGCTCTGAATCGATATGATTTATTATGTATTTGCTAATAAGTGAGATTGAGATATGTTAATCAAATTAAATAAAATATTTATTTTGTAATGTTTTAATTTATGTGTTAATTACTATTTTTACAAGTATTGATTTATGTAATAATAATAATAATAATAATAATAATAATAATAATAATAATAATAATAATAATAATAATAATAATAATAATAATAATAATAATAATGATAACATATATAATGCATTCTAAACCATAATTTAAATTATTAATAAATATTTTCCTCTATATGTTGAATTATTTTATCTATTTCACGATTTTTTTTCCATGTATCATGCATTATTTTTTCTCTATGAAAAAATAAATATTTTTATCATATTTATTAATAACAATTTCTATAGTGTGTCTGGCCAAACGCGAAGATCCATGCGGACCTGTTTGTGAACACGTTTGGGCGAGTCTAAACTTGTCTCTCTTTCGCAGTTTTAATACAAGGCTAAGTTTAGAAACAATCCATTATCATCCTTTTATTGAAGTGTTGTCGTTCTTTAAATAAAGTATATTTTATAATAATTAATATATATACGTACTATTTGAAAGAAAAACTATTACATGCTTAGTTATGGAATCAATATAATCTTTAACACTGCAACTAATAAAAAAATTTACAATATTTTCGAACAATGAAACCCTCGAGTTTCAATAATTTTTTCATTTATAGTCATCATTATTTTATATCTACATTTACATTTTAGAATAAGACATTATCAATAAATCATGTACGATTATAAATATAGTATTTAATGTAATTTTACCTTGTCACGATATTGATATTGAAACCTATGCAATCATTACAGCTAGTGTTTTCTATTTTTTTTAATTCTTGTGCAATTATGGTCTGTTTCTTATCATGAATTCGTCTTATTTTCTAACTCATGTATGTATGTTTTCAAGAAATATTATTTATTCTATATTTGTTAATAAGTGATATAAGTTAATTAAATTAAATATTTATTTTGTAATTTCTTATCTTATGTGTTGATTATTTATTTTGTGGCTATTGATTTACGAAAAACAAATGTAATATAGATAATGCGTTCTAAATCTTATTTTAAATTATTGCCCAATTATTTTTTCCTTTTATATTTTAAAATTTTCTCTCACTTTTTTTTTTCATTTACCATCCGTTTTTTATTTCCCTATGAAAGAATCAATATACACATCATTACACAAATTAAAATATATAAGATTTTTTTAAAAAAAATACGTTTATCCAGTCTACAAACAAATAAAAATCAAATATATCTGGTGTTTCAATCTCTTAGTATTTAATTAAAATTTATGTTGAATTTTTTTAAAAATATTTGTGTAAAAATATAGTCACTTTATCTTTAAAAAAATAGAAAATAAAGTATTTTGGTATTTCAATTTTTTTGGAAACTAAATCCTTATTATCTAATATGTACACACTTTCTCAACTTCTAAAACGGTTTGAACAACTTAAATAGTGCGGAAATAGTTCAGAGGTTTTAGTGATGCAAAGGCAAGTTATAACACGATGTATGAGCAATATATAAGATAAATATGCAGTAAATACTAAGGCACGATTTATGGAAGTTCGAAGGCTTAATCCTTCTACGTCTCCCCTTCTTCCACCTAGGAAGGAATTCACTAGAAGACTTTGGTTATTACAACGTCTTGCAATACACCCACTTCAGACTTAGGACTTATCCAATGCCTAATCCGAAACTCCTAGATTTACACAGATAAGATTCTCAGTTCTTATCAGACTGGTGAAAGCTTTCAGAGTAGCTTCAAGTCTCTTCAATAATGAATACAGTCCGGTTGAGCTTCTCAAACTGCAGAGCGGTCGAGAGGCTTGGAAACCCTAGGATGATCCTTGAAGATCAGATATGTAAACTGTAGGCGAGGGTTTATTTGAGCAGCAAGTGAATGATCTTGTAAGTGTGCTCAAGTATTGCTTCAGTATATCAGATGAGAACTTCTGATAGTATTCAAGTGATTGAGTTGATTGAGATTTTTCGTGTTTCTTGTCTTCTTGTCACTTCTTGAGCAATCTTCCCTTTATATAGGTCAATCATCAACGTCTTTATTTTGAACGTTCTGATGCTGCATTGAATGCACATTTAATGCTTCATAAATGCATTGATGATTCTGCATGAAGATCGTACACTTCTTTAAATGCAGACAACTTCCAGGGTCCAAAACTGGTATAAACGGTCGAATGCTTTATCTGTAGCCATTCTGCGTTTTTGCCATTTTAGTGCAACCTGTTGTCTCGATGCAAGAGTCAACAGATCTTCTGATACGCCGGTTTATCTCTCGATGCAAGAGTCAACAGATCTTCTGATACGCCGGTTCTGCTTTTGATAAAAGATCTTGCAATGAACGTCTTGTCTCAAGTATTTGTCTTGATATATCTTGATAAGCAGTTGGCATTCTACCGGTAGATAGATTTATCCTCTGCTGGTTTGAATAACCAGTCGATAGGCTTGTGACTGCAACCGGTCGAGAGACAAAGGCGGTTGACAAGCTTCCGGTAGATAACTTGAAGGGTTTAGACGGTTGCGGTAGGAGTTGTAGTAGATTCCTGAAATACAAAAGATTGGCAGCATATTCCTATACAATGAGTTGTTGTTTGTTATCAACAAAACTTAAGTGCTCCGAAAGCAATATGAAAGAATTAAAATGAACTTCATTGAGAGAATGAATTTCATTAATTACAATAAGCATTCTTATTACACCTACTGAAGAAAAACAAAATGAGATACAGCTGCGATAAGTAAAGAAGAGAAAGGTTGTTCATCTTTTGAACCAACTGGCTCCTCCTGACCTATCGCCTTCTCTTCTTCTTCTGTCGGCTTCTTCCTTTCTTCTGGATTCTTCTTCACGTCTTCTTGCCTCTGCTGCTCTTCGTTGCTCTTCTTCCCCCTTTTTGGCATCACCTTGGTTGAGTCGAAGGACGATCTCAGTGAGTTGAGTGCCAAGGCAGGCTTGCATAGTATCAATTTTTGCATCTAGTTGAGCAATTAGAGTAGCTTGCATAGTGTCCATCCGATCATTCAACTGCCTATGAAGGCGGTTTTCGGATCTGACAACTTTTTCGGAGACGGTAGAGAGCGTTTTGATTTGAGTGCGATGATGGGCAGTGATCTCTTTGGACAGATGAGCAAGGTCTCTAGACACGGTCTCAAAATGCCGAATCATCGTCTTGCGTGAATTTTCTACCCATGAGGATGTGTTTGTGATGTCTTGTGAAAAGGATCGAACTGTTTGCAGGAGCTCATGAAGCCTATTCATCAATGTGTGATCCAGAGCTGCTGCCATGGCTTCAATATATGAGTCATCAGTTTGAAGCATTTGACTCTGTGTGTCATTCCTTGGTGAAGCCGGGCCAGACTCAAGATGATGTGATGCTGGTGATCTGGCTGGTGAGCTAGCTGATGTACCTTCCAATAGTGGTACAGTTGGAGATGTAGGGGTCTCGACTGCAGCCAAGATGGTTGGTGGAGTAGCAGGATCAGCACTCGGTTCATCCATTAGGAGATCTTCCAAAAACTTTTCAGTAGATGGAGACGGTTGAAGTGCTGGGTCAGCATCAGTCACTGGCTGTTCTGGAGGTGCAAGTGATACAATAGTGCTTGGTATCTCTGTTGAGGGCACTACTGCTTCACTGCTGCAAGGAGCCTCTGTCACAGAGGTGACAGGAATTTCTTGTTCACTCACTTCTAAAAAATCTTGTAGATGACTGGGAGAGGTGTGAGCGGTCGCCGCTGGAGATGAGTGAGCAGTCACAGCTGCTTCCGGTTGAATTACTGCTTGGACTACGGTTGAGGCGGGGTCGACCGATGAAGATGCTGCCACAATCGATCCTAGAGCGGATGACTGAAACAGGTCAGCAGTGATGAGACCGGTCAGAATCCCATCTGAAAGAGTAATAGCAGAGACGTCTTCTTCACCCTGATCTTGGGTAAGAAAAGTCTTCATCATCACCTGTGCTTCCAGTCCATAAGCCTGTATACAAGCTGCTGAAGCTGTCGTCTTTACGTTGTTAAGAGCTTGGAAGTGCTGAAGTAGTTGAGTGATTTGACGTAGACTATTCTGTAGTCCAGTCAAAATCACAAAGTCATCGGTGGCGGTAGGACTCTTGGATTTGAAGTTGTTGACACGCTCAGTAATCAACAGAGATATCAGGCTTCCTCGAAGCTTCAAGTCGATGAGTTGTCTTCTTCCCAGAGCCTTCACGATGTCTTCAGTGTCAGCAAAAAGAAGCATCTTCTACTCAATAACATTCAGAGCTTTCCACTTAGGAAATATTTGAGCAAGCATCAGGTGAGTACGGGAATGATGCCATCTGTCAAAGCGCTGTAGGTGACGCTTGACAGTGCGGAGAACGTGAGAGATGATCAAGTCGAGCTCTACAGTAGCTGCTGGTTGAGCCTTAGGTGAGTAGATCATCACACCTTTCCCTTTGTCCTTGGGATCAGCGAGAGTGACCTTTGGAGTTGATGAGGCACCTTCCATGATTATCACACCCTTGGTAGGACGTGGAGCAGTGGTAGCAGTAGTGGTAGTAGTCTCGACCGTTGGCAGAATTGGTGTTGGAACGGTAGGAGCAAGTCCAGAAAGGGACTTTAACTTCTTGTGCTGCCTCTTCTTCTCGCCTGCAGGCGTGGATGGCACAGCTGTTTTGGAGACAGAAGGAGATGACTTGCTGAAGGCTTGAATCAGTGGAACGTTCTCACATGATTCTTCTTCAGAGTCAGACTCTATGATAAGTTGACGCTTGGCAGATTTCTTGGTATGGGTTGGTTTGGCCGCTACCGGGACTGTTGAAAGCGGTTGAGTGACAGCAACAACACTTGCGGTTGAAGGCAGAGTGTCGACCGCAACCTCTTTCTTGTTCAGAAACTTGAAGATTGTAGACTTGTTGAGCCATTTGGTGGGATGCAGAGGCTCAGTCTTGGAGAAGTCTACTCCAAGGACGCTCAAGGTGTGGCAAATTTGCAGAGCAAATCCCTCGGATTGCCCTTTGCCCCTGATCATTTCACATAAAGTAGTGAACAATATGTCACCTTGTCGTACGATCCAGCCTTGGCAAGAAGATTCTTGGCCACAATGTTGGTCAATAGCCTGAATGGAGCTTTAAGAGATGTCTTCTGAGCCGGCAGTTTGATCGGAGCATCAGTGGTTGAGAATTCCTTCAACCAGTATGAGCAGTTACCATCGGGAAGATCCGCGCATTTTGTCAAACCCCTGGAGGGCAGATCAAATGTGCTAGCGAAGAACTTTTGATTGAAGGAGTAGGACTCTGTCCGGATCAAGCATTTGACAGTCCCATTCTCGATTTGAGCGGTTGCAAAGAACTCCTTCAAGACAGGCAGGTCGCAGATGGCGCTGCTTCCCAAAAACTTCTTCAGTCCAGAGGCTTCAAGCATGGTGAAGACCTCAGTGATTCCTGCATTGTTTGCCTCAATAACGGAATCAAAGTTGATTGCAAGGCAATTCTTCTGGATCGACATGATAGCTGTAGATAAGAACTCGAGCAGAGAGTAAGCAAAAGCTTGATAGTAATACGATAGAACTTTTAATGCAATATGAAAGCTTTAGCAATGGTGAAAGGTTGATATACGAGTGTAAAGAAGTATATATAGGAACCTATGGGCCATATGGTGATGTCATGAAAAGTATTTTTGAAATTCAAAAAGTTTTGAAGAGTATAATCACCGCGCCCAATCAATGTCATTTGGTTCAAAGCACAAAACTACTAGTACGGAGCCTGTCAGAGACTAGCTAAAGGCGGATGATATGCCAACATTTATGGCAATGTAACAGCTAAGCTATTAAAGTCATACTAGCAATCATTCCCCCTAAAAGCATTCATACTAACTTAGATCTACTAAGCCAAGAATATTTCGAAAATATGAAAACTTAGCGTCCGGTAAAGGCTTGGTGAATATTTCTGCTGCTTGCTGATCGGTAGAGATGTATTCCAGCCTGATTTCCTTCTTTAAGACATGATCTCGGATAAAGTGATGTCTGACATCAATGTGCTTTGTCCTAGAGTGCATCACTGGATTGTGAGTGATGGCTATGGCACTTGTATTGTCACAGTAGATTGGAGTTTCACTCGACCGGATTCCATAATCATTAAGCTACTGTTGAATCCAGAGTATTTGAGCACAACAGCTGCCAGCAGCAAGGTATTCTGCTTCGGCGGTCGAGGTAGCAATTGATGTCTGCTTCTTACTTGACCACGAAATTAGTCTATCTCCAAGGAATTGACATGTGCCACTTGTACTTTTGCGATCAATTCTACAACCTGCATAATCTGCATCTGAATAGCCAATAAGATTAAGATTTGAATCTTTGGGATACCAAAGACCCACATTAGTAGTTCCTTTAATATATTTAATTATTCGTTTGGCGGCAATGAAATGAGATTGCTTAGGTGCTGTTTGAAATCTAGCACATAAACAAACTGAATACATGATATCCGGTCGACTGGCAGTCAAATAAAGCAATGAGCCAATAAGGCCTCGATACATTGTTACCTCGACCGGAATTCCCCCTTCATCTTTATCAAGCTTGATTGATGCACTCATGGGGGTAGATACAGTTGAGCACTGTTCCATTCCAAACTTCTTTACCAATTCCTTGGCATACTTGGATTGATTGATAAATATTCCAGTTTCAAGTTGCTTCACTTGCAATCCAAGAAAGAAATTTAGCTCGCCCATCATGCTCATTTCAAATTTCTCCTGCATCATCTTAGAGAACTTTGAGCACAACTTGGGGTTAGTTGACCCAAATATAATGTCATCAACATAAATTTGTACTAGTAACACATGATCACCTTTTACAAATTTAAACAAGGTCTTATCGACCGTTCCAATTTGGAAATCATGTTCCAGTAAAAATTTTAGTAATGTATCATACCATGCACGCGGTGCTTGTTTTAATCCATAGAGGGCTTTGTCAAGTTTATAGATATATTGAGGATGAGTAGGATTGACAAAACCTGGTGGTTGTTCAACATACACCTCTTCTTGAAGTAGACCATTGAGGAATGCAGACTTGACATCCATTTGATAAACTTTAAAGTCCTTGAAAGCTGCATAGGCAAGAAAGATGCGGATTGCTTCTAGTCTTGCAACTGGCGCGAAGGATTCCTCAAAGTCTATGCCTTCTTCTTGTCTGAATCCTTGTGCAACAAGCCGAGCTTTGTTACGCACAACAGTGCCATGTTCATCGAGCTTGTTACGAAACACCCATCTAGTTCCAATCACATTTTGATTTTCCGGTCGAGGAACTAGATGCCAAACATTGTTGCGGGTGAATTGATTCAACTCTTCTTGCATAGCTTCAATCCAGCTGGCATCTGATAGAGCTTCATCTATCTTCTTGGGCTCTACCTGAGATATGAAAGCTGCATGCAAGAATTCATTAATCATTTGACCACGTGTTTTTCGAGGAGCAGAAGGGTCACCTATGACCAACCCAGGTGGATGATCTTTGTTCCACCTAAAATAATTCCCTAAAGGGTTGTCATCAATTAGTTGACGAACGTCCTCGTTTACTGGATCATCATTGGCAGGAGGATCGTTATCAACCGGTGGATCCTCTTCTGGCCTTGTTTGATCACACACGGTAGAGGGAACTGGATCATCCTTCTTTGGAGGATATGGATCACTGTCACTCTCTTCCTGTAGATTTGTGTTTTCCAGTCTATGACTCAGATCATTTATGCTCCCTTGAGTTTGTTTTGTACAAAGAGTAGATTCATCAAAAACAATATGAATGGTTTCCTCGACCGTTAGTGATCTTTGATTGAACACTCGATAAGCTCTGCTAACGGCTGAGTAACCAATAAAAGTTCCTTCGTCTGCTTTGGCATCGAAAGCTGTCAAATTATTTTTGCCATTGTTGTGGATAAAGCATTTGCACCCAAAAATTTTGAAGTATGAAATATCAGGTTTTGTGCCATTCCAGATCTCATATGGAGTTTTGTTAAATCGTTTATTAATCATAGATCTGTTTTGAGTATAGCAAGCTGTGTTAACTGCTTCTGCCCAAAGCCTTTGAGAAACATTTGAATCAGCAATCATAGTTCTGGCTGCTTCTTTTAAAGTACGGTTCCTTCTTTCAGCCACCCCATTTTGCTGTGGGGATCTAGCAGCTGACAACTCATGCTTGATTCCTTGATCATCTAGATAAGTCATAAGAGTGGTGTTTAAAAATTCAGTCCCTCTATCACTCCTGATTCTATCTATCACAGTAGATTGTTCATTTTGCAAGCATTTAAAAAGCTTAATCAGGTGAGGTGCAGTTTGATCTTTTGAAGAGAGAAAGATGACCCAAGTAAATCGAGAAAAGTAATCTATAACAACAAGAGCATATCTCATTCCCCCTATGCTTCTTACTGGTATAGGACCAAATAGGTCCATGTGAAGTAAATCTAAGCATTTGGAAGAAGTCATACACCCTTTATTTTTAAAGGTTGCTCTCACCTGCTTTCCTAGTTGACAAGCAGGACAAACTTTGTCTTTATAAAATCTCCTTCAGGCAGACCAGAAACCAAATCATGCTTCCTCAAGTTAGAGATGGACTTAAAATTTAGATGATTTAACCGCTTATGCCACAACCAATGTTTATCATGATGAGCAGTAAGACAAGTAGGTGAAGAAATATGTGAGCAAGACCAGTTTACCTTGTAGGTGTTTAGGTCTCTTACACCGGTCATAAGAGTCTCACCTTTGTCATTTTTGATGATGCAAGTGTGTTTGTGAAACTCGACCGAATGATCATTGTCACATAGTTGACTAATACTTATCAAATTATAGCACAGTTTGTCAACAAGCAACACATCTTTAATAATGATGTTACCATGGATAATCTTACCCTTACCCACGGTTTTACCTTTGGAGTTGTCTCCAAAGCTGATCTTTGGTCCTTTGCACAGCACAACTTCTGTTAGAAGTTCTGGATTCCCTGTCATGTGCCGTGAGCAACCACTATCTAAGTACCAGGTAGTGTCCTTGATAGAAGTGGTCTTCTCGCCCGTTTGGACTTTTAGTACCTGCAAAAAGTGAAGAACTTTTGGTACCCATATCTAGTAGGGTCCAGGTCGGATTAGCCCTTTCGGGACCCACACCTGGAACACTCTTACAGGTTTGCCCATGTGTGTGTCCAGAAATCTGTGCGGTCGATAAGCAGTAAATGTGTGTGCTTGTGAGGTTGCTGTGTGCTGCTTGCCTTTTTGATCTTTATCAGTTAGCCTGTACCTCTTTTGAACTGGCCTGCAATTAAAGTACTGGTAAGGCTTCTCCTTTGACCATCTTCTCTTAGAGTAGTTAGACTCATTCCATGGCCTTTTGAAATTAGATTGGTTTCCCTTTCTTCTTTCATTAGGTTTTGGTTTAATCCAAGTTCCTCTTTGATTAGAGATCTGGGGATCCACATATCCCAGCCCTCTATGCTTAGAGCTTCGTTCGTTAGATACTTTCTGATTTTTGTCAAAGCTGCACTCATCATGTTCATATATCGTGCTGGACCTGACAAATCTTATTTTGTTAAGATTGCCTTTGTCCAGGCTTGACTGAATACAAGATTCCATAGACTGTTCATTTGTTCCAAACCCTAGACCGGTTTTGTCATGTGCCGGTCTTTGGATTTCTTGAATCTTGTCAATGGTTACAGAAGATTTATTCCAAGCCTTAATTGTTTCAAGTAGTTTTTTGTTCTCAGTCAAGGTTGCTTGGAACACTCTTTTCAAGGTGTCATTCTCAGTAGCCAGCAGACTTAGCTTGACCTTAAGACCATCAAGCTCTTTTCGCTGCATGCAGCTTGATTCGCTTGACTTATCTTTTAGGTCAGCTCTTTCTGCCTTTACCTCCTCGAATTCCTTGGATAATGCTTTGTATTCATTAGCCATTTCGTGTAAAGCAGTAACTAGATCACTGTGAGTAAATTCAGGTGAACCAAAGTCAAATACCTCCTCAGCTTCTTCTTCGATGTCAGCCATAAGGCATTCCACCTTTTCATCATCGCTATCATCTGAAGAGCTTCCGGTATTGGGGTTGTCAGAGTCAGACTCATCCCACTTTCTTTTGCTTTCGTCTGCTACTAGAACCCTTTGGTCTCTTCCTTTTCTAAACGTCCTCTTGTCCTCCTTGCCCCTTCTTCTTTCGAAGAATTGCTTCTGATCATTGCTCTTAGGCTTGGTGCAATCTGCAATGAAGTGGCCTGGCTTGCCACAGTTAAAACAAGTAGGACCATCGTCTGTATGGTCCGATTTATGATAATTTTTAAATTTAGAATTGTTTTTACGCATAAATCTACCAAATTTCTTGACAAAGAGTGTCATGGCTTCGTTGCTGATTTGCTCAGCTGATCTCTTTGGAGCTTCCTCGACCGGTGGACGCATCACCGTTGAGGTTAAGGCCTTGGTTGGTTGAGAGGTAGATGGTTCATCTTCTGTCCTCATGTTGAGCTCGAACTCGTAGGCTTTGAGATCTGCAAAGAGATCATGCAGTTCAACCTTGCTTAAGTCTTTTGACTCCCTCATGGCCACTGTCTTGATCTCCCATTATTTGGGCAAAGCTCTCATAACCTTCACAGCAATTTCACGGTTAGTATAAGTTTTTCCTAAAGCAATAAGATCACAAATGATACTACTGAACCGTTCATCAAATTCAGCCATGGTTTCCCCTGGCTTCATTTTGGCATTGTCATATTTTGTTTTCCTTGGTCTGGTCATTTCCTTCACACAGTTGAGTGAGCTTCTCCCAAATCTCCTTTGCTGTGGAGCATGACTTGATTTTGCTGAACATGTTCTTGTCCAGTGTTTTGTATAGGATGTCCCGGGCCACATTGTCAAGATTGGCCTTCTTTTTGTCCTCAGTAGTCCACTTAGCTCTTGGTTTCTCAATCATTTGTCCTGCACCATCGGTTAGAGCTGGGTTGACCTTCATGATTTTGATAGGACCGTCTGTTATGACATATAGCATGTCATCGTCCTGTGCTGCAAGATGTGCCTGCATGCGAATTTTCTAGTCATCATAATCTTCTTTAGAAAACATAGGAATTTTGTTGAAAGAAGTCATGATTTTAAAACTTTAGATCAGCAGTTGAGAAAGGAACCGCTCTGATACCACTTGTTGGGATCGGTTCAGAGGGTAGAGGGGGGGTGAATACACTCTGAAACTTATTTTCTTTCTTTTCAAAATGATCAAGTGAAGTTTAGTTCACTTAATCTGTTTTCTCAACTTCTAAAACGGTTTGAACAACTTAAATAGTGCAGAAATAGTTCAGAGATTTTAATGATGCAAAGGCAAGTTATAACACGATGTATGAGCAATATATAAGATAAATATGCAGTAAAGACTAAGGCACGATTTATGGAAGTTCGAAGGCTTAATCCTTCTACGTCTCCCCTTCTTCCACTTAGGAAGGAATTCACTAGAAGACTTTGGTTATTACAACGTCTTGCAATACACCCACTTCAGACTTAGGACTTATCCAATGCCTAATCCGAAACTCCTAGATTTACAAAGATAAGATTCTCAGTTTTTATCAGACTGGTGGAAGCTTTCAGAGTAGCTTCAAGTCTCTTCGATAATGAATACAGTCCGGTTGAGCTTCTCAAACTGTAGAGCGGTCGAGAGGCTTGGAAACCATAGGATGATCCTTGAAGATCAGATATGTAAACTGTAGGCGAGGGTTTATTTGAGCAGCAAGTGAATGATCTTGTAAGTGTGCTCAAGTATTGCTTCAGTATATAAGATGAGGACTTCTGATAGTATTCAAGTGATTGAGTTGATTGAGATTTTTCGTGTTGCTTGTCTTCTTGTCACTTCTTGAGCAATCTTCCCTTTATATAGGTCAATCATCAACGTCTTTATTTTGAACGTTCTGATGCTGCATTGAATGCACATTTAATGCTTCATAAATGCATTGATGATTCTGCATGAAGATCGTACACTTCTTTAAATGCAGACAACTTCCAGGGTCCAAAACCGGTATAAACGGTCGAATGCTTTATCTGTAGCCATTCTGCGTTTTTGTCATTTTAGTGCAACCTGTTGTCTCGATGCAAGAGTCAAAAGATCTTCTGATACGCCGGTTTATCTCTCGATGCAAGAGTCAACAGATCTTCTGATACGCCGGTTTATCTCTCGATGCAAGAGTCAACAGATCTTCTGATACGCCGGTTCTGCTTTTGATAAAAGATCTTGCAATGAACGTCTTGTCTCAAGTATTTGTCTTGATATATCTTGATAAGCAGTTGGCATTCTACCGGTAGATAGATTTATCCTCTGCTGGTTTGAATAACCAGTCGATAGGCTTGTGACTGCAACCGGTCGAGAGACAAAGGCGGTTGACAAGCTTCCGGTAGATAACTTGAAGGGTTTAGATGGTTGCGGTAGGAGTTGTAGTAGATTCCTGAAATACAAAAGATTGGCAGCACATTCCTATACAATGAGTTGTTGTTTGTTATCACCAAAATGTCGGATTCAACACTTATAGTGTAAATAAAAGAGAAAAATTGTTAATTCACAATTGTAAAACTTTGACCTTTTATTCACACTTTTAAATAGGTATAGATTTAAGTTTTTATTTTTATTTATATTTTTTGGTCTTTACTCTTTATGATCAGTTTTGTTTTTGCTAAAATTTTTGTCTTTAAATTTAGAGGAATTTTTTTTTTGTGTGTTTTTTGTTCCTCTCTTCTGAATTTTTTAAATTTATTTATAATTTTTAATTTTTTAAAAAAATATATCATTTTTTATCTTGTCATTTTTTGTATTATTTTAACACATTATTCTTGGAAAAAAAAGAAAAAATTAAGTATAATATTAAATATATATACATTTAAAAATATCATAAATTATAAGTAAATTCTATAAAAACCCAAATTAACTTATTTGTAAAAGTGAAAATTATAAAATTAATATTTGGATATGAGATTTTATCATAATAAAACACATTATGCTCGACAAATTAAAATTAAGTATAATTTTAACTATTTAAATATTTAAAAAATATCATAAACTACGTGTAAAGTCTAATTAAAAAAACCAAATATAATTATTTATAATTTTGTTAATTAGGTGAACCGATTTTTTTATGAAAACCAAAAATCAAAATGAACTAATCGAAATTTTCTAGAACTAAAATCGAATTTTAAAATTATAAGAGGAAAAAATGATCCAAAAAAATGGGGATAAAACCCAAATACGTCTTTAAAGTTTTCTAACTTTCCCAAAAATATACTAACACTTTATTCGTTCCTAATTATGTCCCTTATTTAACAAATAGTTTCCTTAATATGTCTCTCAAACTAAAAATTGCCTATAATACCCTTATTCTAACAATTATAATTAATATTCCTCTGGGCTAACAAAATGGTATCAGAGTCTAGGTAATTTTATTCAGACTTTATATTATTCATTAAATCATATTTTTCTTTGTTGAGGAAGAGATTTTCAACAAACCATGGATTCAAACGAGAGTTTGTACCAGAAGGATTTCATTTATATGAAATCCCATAAACAAGTGAATCTATTTAAAATAGATTCTTTACAACAGAACTTAAAGAGACTTAGGTCTTTTATACTCTCTGAAGAGATTAAGAAATATGATTTCTAATTCTCAATTTCTAGAGATCACACCAGATTCCTCTAAACTCTCTGGAGATCTTAGAGAAATTCAAAAGACGGTATAATATTACAGTAATCAGCTGTATGAAATACCTCGACAGTTTGGAGAAATCCTTAAAAAACAAGAAGAAATTCTTGTAACTCTAAAGGATCTTCAAACTAAAATTATAAATCTAGAACATACTTTTGGTTCTAGAAAGGGAAATACAGGAGGAAGGTTACCACTTTCGTTTGGTACCGAACCTCTGTTACATCAGAAAGATAAAACCAAAATGGTTCAAAAACCTTTAACTGATGATGAATCGATGATTAATCTTATAAAGATAGTATTAGAAAAAAACACTATCTGATGACTACTTTAGAAAGATTAAATCTCGAGGATCTACAAGATCTTGCGGATTCTTTTTCGAATCTTAAAGTAGTAGATCTAAAAATGAATTCTCCTGAGGGTGAACAACCTATAGGGAATCCCCCGAGATATGTGGTTAAAACAGAAGAACCACATAGTGAGTTCCATGTTGGAGAAAATTCACATCCAGCAGGAACCAGATCAAGAAGGAGTAATATACCAATACATCAAACTCCTTATGGAAAAACCGTTTTAGACCCGATACATCCTTATGGGGTTATGTTAAACCTGGATGTTCTGGACTTCAAAAACAGAAAAGATCTTATAGATGATTGGACATCAGCCATGAGAATAGCAGCAGGAAATTTAGATCTCAATAAAGAAGGATTTATCAAACTTCTGGAAATGAGCCTAATGGGATCTGTCAAGATAGCTTGGGAAATGACCATGCCAGAAACCAAGGAATCAATCTTAGCAGTAGAATCACTTAGCGAGATTGGAGGAAGAATGACCACCCTTTTTAAAGCACAATTCATAGGAGTAGACTATTTCAATAATCAAGATACAGAGAAAAAGAGAAGATATACTCAAGCTCTGTATAGCCTCGAATTACATGATATCTGTTTAGTTGATGAATATATTATGTTATTCACCAAATACAGATGGAATTCGGGAGTTGAAGAAAATGTAGCCATTCAGCTATTTTTCGCAAAAATGCCAAGCCCCTGGAGAAAAATGCTGATAAAAGAATACGTTCCAGTTAATCTTGATACTTTGGCAAGACGCGCCTCTTTTTTGAAAGGAAAATTGGCGAAATGGTGTCATATGGCAGCATTACAGAAGAAATACAAGAAAATAAAGGGTATTAACAAGCATACTCCTCTATGTTGTAGAAAAAATGATCTTCCTATGGTTATAGGGAATAAATGACAGGGATTTAAAAGGAAAAAATTTAGAAATAATCCATACAATAAAAGAATGAAAAGTTCTTGGAAACCAAGAACATTTTGGTCCAAACAAAAGGCCAGATCTTATAGATCAGGTAGAAGAAGTGGACCTACAAGAACATCCCCAGCAACAAACTCATCACAAGGCAGGGGAAGAAAACCATCTAGAAGAACTTTTAGAAGAACTCATACGAGAGCAAGTGAAAGTTTCAAGGATTGCAACTGCTGGACATGTGGAGCAAGAGGACATATATCTACAAACTGTCCAAAAAACGAGAAAAAAGGAGTTAAACTCTTTGAAGCAACACCAGATATGGATGATGCGGTATTCTTTCAAGATCTAGTCCAAGTATATCAATTTGAAGATATCCCCTCAGATGAAAGTATATACAAAGAAGAGATATTGTTTAGCCAAGATGAATCTGAAGATGAATCAGAATCAGAATCAGAATAAAGAAGAAGTGTTTCGACACGAAACACAAGAGAGTTTGGCTGGATTTTTTAGTCAAACCACGATATCTCATAATATGGTCCAAAGGATTATGAGAGAAAATCCAACATTACAGAAGTACCAAGGATTTTTGGCAGGACAAGTAGAGAGGGTCTTGGGCAACCTAGGACTAAGACAAAGAAGACATCATTTGATTTACAAAGTATCCAGAAGGGAAATGGCAATCCCGATGGAGTTAACAAGTAATCAAATAGAGATGCAGTTAATTCCTTTTGAAAAAGTAAGAGAAGAATTGCAAAAGCTGAAAAGTGAGATAACAAGAATGATGTCTTGGATTCATATTGGAGCAATCCAAATAATGATCAAGGCAACTTTTAAAGAAGGAATAGATTCACCCATAGATATCGTAGTATGTGATAAAAGAATGGGGAATATCTAAGATGTTGTTCTGGGTACGATCTCAGGAAATCTATGAGCAGGAAAAATTGTAGGAGTTATTTATCCAAGAATAACCTACAATTTAGCTGACAGAGACTTTAGTCGAGCCTTGACGTTGCATCAAAACTTCAAGGAAAAAAGATTAATGAAGGAAGGTAATAGACCATATTCTATTACTTATCAAATTTCATATGCTCTTTCTAATACGCACCATTCTGAATTATTTATTAGAAATGAGTTTATTGAAATTCCAGAAATCTTTGGAAAAGTTGCTCAAGCAATATACCCGGAAAGAATCGAGTTTCCTTTAATTCAGGAAACAGACATTCAAATACAAGATAAACCGGTTCCATACAAAGATCTAAAAATAGAACCCCGAAGGTTATCTTTCCAAGGTGACCGAATGACAAGTCGAAGGTGGGAAAAATCTCCTATTCAGAAAATTCCACCAGAAGAAAAGGAGTTTTCAATAATAGAAAAACTTAGATCTCCAGAAGGATGGAAAGAAGTCAAAATAGTATTCGAAATTACAAGTCACAGGAACCAATTTCCTTGTAACTCGATTTACTATTTAGAGCAGCAGGTAACAGGAACTTACCAAGGATTAATAAATATTGGATAATTGGAAGTTCAAATCTGTGGAATTCCAGGAAAAGAAGTGGATCAGCTCATTCTTGGCCTAGAGTTTCTGGAGGACCATAAACCATGGAAACGCCTTGAAAAAGGAATAGAGTTTATGGCAAAAGAAAAGACTTGGAGGATTCAATAAGAATTCTACTAGATGAAAAACCAAGAGAATTGGATAAGGAACAATCCCTTAATCAGATTCGAAAACTCTATTTACAAACAGAGGAAGAAGCAATTGTTGAAATTAGTAAGTCATGTACATGATTTACTAGAACGCATTGAAGAAGTAGAAATGAGTAACCATACTCTACCTTCTGAGGCCTTAGGAAAACTAAAGGAAAATAGTCTTAATCGGATTACTGAGTTACAACACAGTCTGTTAAAAATGGTGGGGCCATTTAGTAATCCCTTTAAAAAATGACAACAAGTCCTTTCTCCATATACATTCCAATAGGGATGTTGTATGAACAATATAAGGCTGAATATTTTGCAGCTTATATTGACTCGGGAGCAGGAATTTGTACAGCAAAAAGAGGAGTCTTCCCTGAAGAATGTGAAGAAGAATTGCCAAAAATTGCTGGATGAGATTTCTCTCGAAGAATTTTAATTCTTTGCAAAGGAATAAAACAAGAAGAGATTCTTATAGGAGGAGCAGGTCAAACACCTTGGTACAAGGTAAAGACACCACCAATCTATTTCCATGATACAGGAGCTGATATCTTGTTAGAAAATAACTTCTTACAAATGTTTAAGAAGTACACACAAGACAATGAGTCAAGAAGACTTATGTTCACT
The DNA here is from genome assembly GCF_033568475.1 of Henckelia pumila. Lineage (NCBI taxonomy): Eukaryota > Viridiplantae > Streptophyta > Magnoliopsida > Lamiales > Gesneriaceae > Henckelia > Henckelia pumila. Next base: position 137,648,861 of record NC_133121.1, read on the forward strand.
ACAATTTGTGATCATAAAATTATTGTTCAACGATTCAAGGTTTCTTGGACTGCTTCCTGAATCCATTTTGGTAGTTGTGATAAATTGTAGGTCCAATTAAATAGTGCCATATCATTGGTGGGCATGGTGGTAGGCATGAGAGGTGGGCACTTGAAAGAAACTATATATATATATATATATATATATATATATATATATATATATATATATATATATATATATATAGTTTTGCTATCCTGCCCACCCACCGTGCCCACATAATGTGCCCACCATGAGGTGGCACTCAACTATTGGACGCACAATTCATCACATCCAATAGTTGAGTGTCACCTCATGGTGGGCACGGTGAGTGGGCAGGATAGCAAAATTGTATATATATATAGAGTTTTTCTATGATGCCCACCTCCGGTGCCCACCTTCATGTCCACCTATGAGGTGTCAATCATCCAATGGATGAGATGAATCATATAAAAATGGTTCATCCAATGGATGAGTGCCACCTCATAGGTGGGCATGGAGGTGGGCACCGTAGGTGGGCAGCATAACAAAACTCTATATATATATATATATTTATGCTATGCCGCCCACCTCCCGTTCCCACCTCCATGCCCACCTATGAGGTGGCAATCATCCAATGGATGAGATGAATCATATACAAATGGTTCATCAAATGGATTAGTATCACCTCATAGGTGGGCATGGTGGTGGGCACGAAAAGTGGGCAGCATAACAAAACTATACATATATATATATACGTGTATATATATATATATATATATATATATATATATAGTGTTCTTTTATGGTGCCCAACACTATATGCCCACTTTATGTCCACCATGTATAAGTCAACTCATCTATTGTACCGGTCAACTCATCTATTGTACATGGTGGACATGAAGTAGGCATATAGTGTTGGGCACCATAAAAGAACTATATATATATATATATAAACAAAAACGATTACCGTTTCTTTCTGAGCAACATATGTCTTCTAATGCTTTTGACCTTGTACATTGTGACATTTGGGGTCCTTATAATGTCAATACATACAATAATCAGAGATATTTTCTGTAACGCCCCGTTTTTATCTTAAATGAGTTTATTTGAGTTAATCGGAGATTACAGAGTTCACAAGCCGACTTGTTTTTGATCAGGGTCCTTTTTGCAAATTTTAGAATTTTCAGGGACTAAAACGCAAATATCGATTTTATTAGATATTTAAAGGGGTTTGACTCATTCTTTTCACTTCATCTCCTTCCTCCTTCACGCCTCCTCCATTGAAGACGATTCCCAAGTCCTTCAAGCTTTTTGATTTCCTCCCGAGCTCGATCCGTCCGTTAGAAATTATTTATGAAGGCAGATTAGCGATCACGGCTGAGAGAGCTTCGTTATACCGTAAGTATTTCTCCGATCGGATATGTTTTGTTTTTCGAAGGTTGTTAGAATCGATTTAGATTCTAGTATGTTGTTCCTGGCGGAGTTCTGATCGTTTATTATCTGTCAGTTTTGAAATAGAACGACGTTCGGAATTGTTATGATTTTTTGAAGGGATTTTCGAAAAAGTGAGTTTTGTGATTTGTTGGAATTGGATTGTTTTGGTTTAATGTTGATTGATATGAGTTGGTTAGAGTGATATTATGTTTGCATTTTCGATTAGTTGAATTCATAGCCGTTATGCCGCCGGTTTGAGATTTCGGAAATTGGAGATTCGTTTGAGTTTTTGGGAGTTGCTCGTTTTGAATGGATTGTTATTGGATTGATTTTATCTCCGCAGATTAGTTGAAGATTGTGGAGTTCCGAATTGGCAACTTTCGAATCGTTGAAGAGTTGATCGAGGTTTGGTATCGAGTTGATCCATCCTCGGAAGTTGAATTGAATTATCTTTATCGTTGAACTTTATTTGGAATGGAATTTTGATTTGAAATTCTTGTATCGATGTTGTTTCCAGGTTTGGAGCATCGACGTTGTTGAAAAGAGGTATAAGATGACTTAGATTGGAATGGAACGTGTGATTCAAATCCGACTTGATTCGAGTGTTCCGAAGAATCACATACTTGCATGTTATTTGATTATTTGAATTATTGGAGTTATGTTTTGAATTGCATTCATCTTAAACATGAATCCTTGATTTGAGTAGCGGGCAGGACGGCCCTTTTATGATAGACGTTTTGGGAATTATATTGTGAGTGGCCTGGGTGTAGCCGTTTCACCTAGTGCTAGCATACTCCTTATAGTTGCACCAAAGTCTAGAGGATGGAGATACGTAGCACTACCTCGATCGGGAGAGTCGGTGAGTTGTTTACGTGATCTCGTCCTCGGGATCCCAAAAGCAAAAGCTGAAATGTTTTGATTATCCGACTTGATAATCCCAGATTTAAAGACATGCATTGCATTTATGCATATGAATTGAGTTTTAGACATGCTTGTGGAATTTGCATGGTTGATAATTGATTAATTGGAAGTCGATGTATTTCGTTTGAAATACTTATTTGATATTGCATGTTGTCTCTTTTACTGGAAATATTATTCTCACCGGATTATCCGGCTGTTGTCTTGTCTTTGTATGTGTGCTTGGCAACAGGTGGGGCAGGACCGAGTCAGAGGCAGCATCGATAGGTGGTTGAGATGATAGACGTGAGGCCTTGTTGTTTAGAAGTCGAATATGTAATCGAACTTAGATTGTATTTGAACTTGTTTTGTATTGAATAAGCTAGACGAAAGCATGTTCTATTAGTTCGAGATTGTATAACTTTAGAACTACCTTGTATTGGAGTATGCATGTGTATTAACGTTTTGAGTTGCGTTTTAATGTATGACTTTGAGTTTGATGTGTGGAAGAGCTTTTGGAATAAGTTGCCCAGCTTTTCTGTTCTGTTTCTGCTGCAGGGGGGGGGGGCGCCCGAGCTGCAGTTTTTAGCAGCCCGAGCGCACCCCAGTCGAAGCAGTCCAGTAGCACTGGACATCAGGGCGCGCTCGAGCGGCGATTTTTGACCGCCCGAGCGCACCCCTTTAAAAAAAAAAAAACTTTTCTTTTGCCTTTGATCTTGGATCTTGTATGCTTAATTGTTGATTAATCCTAGATTAGTGGTTTAGAATCGAGGTCTCACATTAAATGGTATCAGAGAGCTAAGATTCTTGGACTGAATTAGAGTGAGCGGGGTAGATCGAGTCCGCATGAATTGAATTCTCGCATGTGTTTGAATTATTTAATTGAGCTATTAAATACCATGCGAGCATGCTTTATTGATTGAGAATTAATTGAATTACATGATTATGCGATTAAATTCTAAAGCATGATTTACTTGAGATATGAATTGCTTGGATTTCTGGTTCGAATTCGAATTTTCTCGGGATGGTTGAATTATTCGAGAAAGAGGTTTTGGACACCGAATGTTGGAAGATTGAGGTAATTGTGTTCTAACTCGCTTGAGTATGAGATATATGCTCTTGATGTATATTGAACAGGAATCGAACTGCATAGAATCCAGACAGGATAGAGTTATACTGCGTCTGATCAGATGGATATCTATTCGGCATTGATTGAAGAGTTATTGATGAGATTTCAGTCATTTTAATCACCGACTCTGAAGAGTAATGAGAATACCACGGGATGTGAAAGCTGGTTAGTAGAGATCGATCAGATATGAGATTATCTGGACTACACTTATGACTGATGGATTTTGGGTGAGTTCCCTTATTTCTTTTGAGGAATCTAGATGATGAATCCCCTTCTTATTGAGCTTTTTAATTCTTTAGTCGCAACTATGGATTTTGATTGGGAATAAGATTGAACTAAGCATTATAGTACTTAGGCTGTTGGATTGGAATTTTTTTTTATCCGTTGAATTATTCCTCTGGTAAGAATTTTTATTCAAGGATTTCTTTGATATTATTCTATAGATGAACCGTTTATTACAGAATTGTGCAGAGGAATTCTCTTTGTTTGTAGTTGATGTTATAATCAAGCCCGAATTGGCTGATAAACCAGTGGTTGAAGAGTTTGCCGACGTATTCTAGATGAGATTTCTGGATTTCCTCCGAGTTATGAGGTTAGTTTCAGCAACGAATTTAGATCAGACATCATCAACTGAGAGTTAGTAAGAAAGAGGTTTGGAAGACTGGATTTGGAACGAGATTCTGTGAGGAATTCTTATCGTTTGCGAATCCGATTACTTCGCAGATTATGTTCTTCTGTTTGGACTTCATCTTATGATACTAGTTCTTATCGATTGCAAAAGAGATTGATCAGCGCTTTAGGACTTCTTACTCCTTTCTGTTACTGATGATCTTTCAGTACTTGGTTTTCTTCTTATCGGGATTTTGGATGTATTCTTATTCAGAGAAATTTCGCTCTATTCTAACCATCGAGACGGCTGAAGACGCTCGAGACTCAATGTCTGAATCTGGACTTCGAGCTCGCAACGATCTTATTGATTTGAAGATCTGTTTTCTATTGTCTTTTGAGGAAATTCACGCGATCTGTTCTAATCTTAAGAGTCAGAGAAATTGTTTTAGCAGACGGAACTGATTTGAAAGCAGAGAAAATGATTAGATTGTATGAGATATCTGACTGCGAATCTTTATCTGAGGAATTTTATGCAGCAACCGATGTTTTGAACTGTTCTTATTTTATCTACTATCTGACTTCGAATGACCGATTGCTGGAATCTGCTACCGTTCTCTGTACAGAATGACTTTCAGTCAAGATTAGAGGATTGATATCTTGTCAGAGGTCGTCAGATGTCTTGTTTTTGCTGAAGTCTGTCAGTTTAGACAGAGATCCTTGATGCACTCGTTCTTTCGGCAAGGACTTTGATGAGATTTTGTTGTCTGATTTCAATTTTTTTTCAGTTCGATATTCTCAGAACGACGGACAGCCAGATCAGACGAGTCGAAATGTAGATGTTATACTTTGAGTTGGAACCAGAAATGATTTGATTGTAACTGAGCTTAGGAGGATTTGTTGATGAGAATGAGTTGACTTTTGATTGACGGACTTGAAGGAGTAAGTTGTAAGACACAGTCCGCGTTGGAACCGTGTTTGATTTTGAGGACGAAATCTCTTCTTAGTAGGGGAGAATTGTAACGCCCCGTTTTTATCTTAAATGAGTTTATTTGAGTTAATCGGAGATTACAGAGTTCACAAGCCGACTTGTTTTTGATCAGGGTCCTTTTTGCAAATTTCGGAATTTTCAGGGACTAAAACGCAAATATCGATTTTATTAGATATTTAAAGGGGTTTGACTCATTCTTTTCACTTCATCTCCTTCCTCCTTCACGCCTCCTCCATTGAAGACGATTCCCAAGTCCTTCAAGCTTTTTGATTTCCTCCCGAGCTCGATCCGTCCGTTAGAAATTATTTATGAAGGCAGATTAGCGATCACGGCTGAGAGAGCTTCGTTATACCGTAAGTATTTCTCCGATCGGATATGTTTTGTTTTTCGAAGGTTGTTAGAATCGATTTAGATTCTAGTATGTTGTTCCTGGCGGAGTTCTGATCGTTTATTATCTGTCAGTTTTGAAATAGAACGACGTTCGGAATTGTTATGATTTTTTGAAGGGATTTTCGAAAAAGTGAGTTTTGTGATTTGTTGGAATTGGATTGTTTTGGTTTAATGTTGATTGATATGAGTTGGTTAGAGTGATATTATGTTGTTTGCATTTTCGGTTAGTTGAATTCATAGCCGTTATGCCGCCGGTTTGAGATTTCGGAAATTGGAGATTCGTTTGAGTTTTTGGGAGTTGCTCGTTTTGAATGGATTGTTATTGGATTGATTTTATCTCCGCAGATTAGTTGAAGATTGTGGAGTTCCGAATTGGCAACTTTCGAATCGTTGAAGAGTTGATCAAGGTTTGGTATCGAGTTGATCCATCCTCGGAAGTTGAATTGAATTATCTTTATCGTTGAACTTTATTTGGAATGGAATTTTGATTTGGAATTCTTGTATCGATGTTGTTTCCAGGTTTGGAGCATCGACGTTGTTGAAAAGAGGTATAAGATGACTTAGATTGGAATGGAACGTGTGATTCGAATCCGACTTGATTCGAGTGTTCCGAAGAATCACATACTTGCATGTTATTTGATTATTTGAATTATTTGAGTTATGTTTTGAATTGCATTCATCTTAAACATGAATCCTTGATTTGAGTAGCGGGCAGGACGGCCCTTTTATGATAGACGTTTTGGGAATTATATTGTGAGTGGCCTGGGTGTAGCCGTTTCACCTAGTGCTAGCATACTCCTTATAGTTGCACCAAAGTCTAGAGGATGGAGATACGTAGCACTACCTCGATCGGGAGAGTCGGTGAGTCAGTTACGTGATCTCGTCCTCGGGATCCCAAAAGAAAAAGCTGAAATGTTTTGATTATCCAACTTTATAATCCCAGATTTTAAAGACATGCATTGCATTTATGCATATGAATTGAGTTTTAGACATGCTTGTGAAATTTGCATGGTTGATAATTGATTAATTGGAAGTCGATGTATTTCGTTTGAAATACTTATTTGATATTGCATGTTGTCTCTTTTACTGGGAATATTATTCTCACCGGATTATCCGGCTATTGTCTTGTCTTTGTATGTGTGCTTGGCAACAAGTGAGACAGGACCGAGTCAGAGGCAGCATGGATAGGTGGTTGAGATGATAGACGTGAGGCCTTGTTGTTTAGAAGTCGAATATGTAATCGAACTTAGATTGTATTTGAACTTGTTTTGTATTGAATAAGTTAGACGAAAGCATGTTCTATTAGTTCGAGATTGTATAACTTTAGAACTACCTTGTATTGGAGTATGCATGTGTATTAACGTTTTGAGTTGCATTTTAATGTATGACTTTGAGTTTGATGTGTGGAAGAGCTTTTGGAATGAGTTGCCCAGCTTTTTTGTTCTGTTTCTGCTGCAGGAGGGGCGCCCGAGCTGCAATTTTTAGCAGCCCGAGCGCACCCCAGTCGAAGCAGTCCAGTAGCACTGGACATCAGGGCGCGCTCGAGCGGCGGTTTTTGACCGCCCGAGCGCACCCCTTTAAAAAAAAAAAAAAAAACTTTTCTTTTGCCTTTGATCTTGGATCTTGTAAGCTTAATTGTTGATTAATCCTAGATTAGTGGTTTAGAATCGAGGTCTTACATTTTCTGACTTTGGTTGATGATTGTACACGTTTTACCTGGGTTTTCCTTATGCAGCATAAATCTGAAGCTTTGGGTATGATTTCCAGATTCTATAACATGATTGAAACTCAATTTAACAAGAGAATCAAAGCTTTTCGCACTGATAATGCCAAAGAGCTCCTTTTCACTGAGTTTTTCCAAACTAAAGGCATCATACATCAGTTTTCTTGCATACAAACACCACAACAGAATTCAGTTGTTGAAAGAAAGCATCAATACTTATTAAATGTTGCTCGTTCACTCTTCTTTCAGTCTCATATTTGTAACGCCCCGTTTTTATCTTAAATGAGTTTATTTGAGTTAATCGGAGATTGCAGAGTTCACGAGCCGACTTGATTTTGATCAGGGTCCTTTTTGCAAATTTTGGAAATTTCAGGGACTAAAACGCAAATATTGATTTTTATATATTATCTACACATGAAATTTAATTGGAGAAGCCTTCATCTTCCTCTCCAACCGTGAGCCTCCATTAGAGCCGCCCCTTTTGGAGTTTTAAGCTGTCAGATTTCCTTCCGAGCTCGATCCGGCCGTTGGAATTTATTTCTGATGGCAGATTATCGATCACTGCAGTGAGAGCTCTGTTATATCATAAGTTCTTCTTTGATCCGATACATTCTAGTTTTTGGATGTTGTTAGAATCGTTCTAGATTCGAGTATGTTGTTCTTGACAGAGTTCTGATCGTTTATTATCTGTCGATTTTGAAATAGAGCGACGTTCGGAATTGTTATGATTTTTGGAAGCCATTTTCGAAAATCATGGTTTTGAGATTTGTTGGGTTTGTCTTGTTGTTGTTGTATTAGCATTGAATTGAGTTGTTATCGGTATTGAACTACTGTCTGCGTTGCTGGTTTGTTCAGTTATAGTCGTTATGCCGTCGGTTTGAGTTTTGGAGATTTCGAACCGTTTTTGAGTTATGAACTTGGCTTGTAAGTTGATCGTGGTTATTGATCAATCATCTCTTGTATCTGAACAGATTCGTTTGGAGTTTTCAAGCCCTGAGTTAGCAGCTGTTTGATCGTTTCAGAGATTTGAACGAAGAACGGTATAAAGAGTTTACCTTGAACCATTACCTTGTTGTTGTATAGATTGATTAGACTTTGATACAATCTCTTTGTAGCGTATCCAGACTTGGGAGCTACTGCATTGAAAGGTAAAAGCAGTCATCGTAGCGGGATAGCATACTCGGGACTGTGGTTCTCGAGTTTTCCCTTTGGAAATCACATACTTGCATCTACACTTGTTCTAGCATGAGGGACTGTGTTTCGTTTGATTGTATTGGCTTTTGTTAAATGGCTTATGTTTTATGTTTCTGTTATGCATTCATCTTGAGCCAATCTTTTTTTCAGCGGGCAGAACCACCCTTTTTGTTTAGACGTTTGGGAACTATGATTGAGTGGCCTAGGTTGTAGTATTTCGCCTAGTGCTAGCATACTCATTATGGTTGCTCAAAGTCTAGAGGAGTGGGACACGTGGCACCACCTCGATTGGGAGAGTCGGTGAGTCGTTACGTGATCTCATCCTCGAGATCCCAAAAGCAGAGCAGCACTCCCTTGTTTATCAGAATCGATATCCTGGTTTTAAAGACATGCATATCTTTAGCTTCGACTTGAATATGTTGTTTTGATAGCATGTTGTATATCCATTATTTGGTATGTTTCTTTTACTGGGATTATCATTCTCACCGGTTTTCTGGCTGTTGCTTTGTTTTGTATGTGTACTTGGCAACAGGTGGGGCAGGACCAAGTCAGAAGAGGCATGGTTAGCTTCAAGAGGGAGAGCTAGTAGCGAGACTCGGTTTAGAAGTCATGTCAGCATGTTCGTCTAGTTTAGATAGTAGCATGTTAGAATTCGAACTTCTTATGTTTGTATTCGTATTGTAATAGCCTTGTCGAGATATGATCGTTGCATGTTCTAGCCTTTTGGACATTTGATCAACTCTAGAACTTCATGTATTAGTTGGAGAATTCATGATTGTAATGCATGATTATTAGTTGATGGTTTTGGACTTGAGTTTTTAGCATAAATTCTACTGTTCTTGCTCTGTATCTGTCCTCGCTCGATCGGCAGAAAGTTGCGGATCGAGCGAGAGCTTTTTATGCTGTTCTCTGTTTTTATTTTTTTGTGTCTCGCTCGATCCGCAAGATCTTGCAGATCGAGCGAGGGCTGTTTTGCCTCGGACAGAAGCTTGAGATTTTTGGCTCGCTCGATCTGCAAGATCTTGCAGATCGAGCGGAGCACTGTTCATTTTAAAAAAAAAAAAATTTTATTGCTTTTAATCTTGGTTCTTGAATGACTAATTGTTGTTTTAATACCGAGATTAGTTGTTTAGAACCGAGGTCTCACATTAAATGGTATCAGAGAGTTAAGATTCTTGGTCGAACTAGAGTGAGCGGGTAGATCGAGTCTGCATGTATTGGCTCCTCGCATGTGTTTGAATTATTTTATTGTGTACTTAATTCCATGTGAGCATGCTTTATTGTTTGAGCATTATTTGAATTACATGGTTGTGTGATTTAAATTAATAAAGCATGATCTACTTGATATATATCTGTTTCTGTTATCGACTGGTATCCGGTATTCCAAGCGATTGTAAGGGCACTGATTGTAGCGATTGAGATATCTCGTGTCCTAACCTTTGATTATCAGATGGGTTCTCGTCGAGTGATAAACAGAAACACACCGCCAGTTATCCCTGCGACTGAGCAAGCTAGCACTGAAGTTGATCAGTTGGATGCTTCAGCAACGCCTATGGAAACCTTGCTGAAGAGGTTTCAGTCTTTCAATCCGCCGTTGTTGATGGGTTCAGAAAATCCAGTTGAATGTGAAAGTTGGTTGGATGATATTGATCAGCTGTTTGATTCCATTGATTACACAGATGACCGCAGAATCAGGTTAGTCATTCATCAGCTACGTGGGGTAGCTAAGAGCTGGTGGATCATGACAAAGAAAGCAATAGAGAATAGAGGTACGGAAGTTACTTGGACTCTTTTTAAATCTGAGTTTTATAAGCGGTTTTTCCCTATCTCGTACCGTAAGGACAAGGGAGCAGAATTTGCCAATTTGAGACAAGGGAATCTGAAGATCGAAGAGTACGTTGCCAAGTTTGATAGTCTGTTGCGTTTTGCACCACTAATTGCCGGAGATGAAGAAGCTAAGGCAGATCACTTCATAAATGGCTTGAATCCTGACATCTTCACTTTGGTGAACACTGCTAGGCCAGACAACTTTGCGGATGCCATGAATCACGCAAAGGGAGCAGAAGCAGGCTTGTGGAGGCAAAGAGGTAATCAGGGGGCACCTCAGCAGCAGAGGCAGTATCAGAACCAACCATCTCAGTACCAGAATCAGCCACCTCAACATCAGAACCAGCAGCAGAGGTATGAAGGTGGAAACAGTGGGGAAAACAGAAAGGATCAGTACAAGGCAAGAGGTAAACAATTCAAAAGGCAGGGGAACAGTTCGTCCAGTTCCAGTGGTTCGAATCAATTCGGTTCAGGACCGAGTTCTGGGTCATCATCCTTGTACTGCAGCAAGTGTGGAGGAAGACACTCACCGGATCAGTGTGTGGGAGTCTTTGGCAATTGTAACACATGTCAGCAACCGGGACACTTCTCTAAGGTGTGCCCTCAACGTAACAGAGATAGAGCTCAGAGTGGGAGTTCGTCAAGACCTGCAGTTCAGCCGGAGAGGCAGTCGTCTACAGTGCACTCTTTCCAGCCTCAGCAGCAGAACAGACAGGGAGGTAGTACCAGTGCAAATCAGCCTCCGAGACAGCAAGCACGAGTCTTTGCTCTGACAGAGGATCAGGCTCAAGCAGCACCTGACGATGTTATAGCAGGTAACTATTCGATTTTTCGGTTATTCTGCTCATGTCTTGATAGATACAGGTGCTTCCCATTCTTTTATCTCTGAGAAATTCGTATTATTGCATGCTTTGCCAACTGAATTGTTGCCTACAGTAGTAGCTGTTACTTCACCTTTGGGTGGAGGAATTGTTTCTGTCAGATTAGTCAGGAGCTGTGAACTGTGTTTTGAAGGAAATTTATTAGAATTCGACTCTATTGTACTTGGACTGTCAGATTTTGATTGTATTGTTGGGATAGATGCTTTAATCAAGTACAGGGCGACAGTCGATTGTTTCCAGAAAGTTGTCAGGTTCAGACCTGAAATGGCAGACGAGTGGAAATTCTTTGGTAAGGTTTCTCGATCTAGAATTCCTTTGATTTCAGTGTTATCTATGACTCGTTTGCTACAGAGAGGTGCAGAAGGATTTTTGGTTTATGCGGTTGATGTACTGAAATCTAGCCCAGCTCTGGTAGATTTACCGGTGGTTAGAGAATTTGCTGATGTGTTCCCGGAAGATGTTCCTGGTTTGCCACCTATTCGAGAAATTGAATTCAGCATTGACTTAGTGCCAGGTACTCAACCTATTTCAAAAGCTCCTTATCGTATGGCACTTGTTGAATTGAGAGAGTTGAAGGAACAACTTGAGGATTTGATTTCCAAGGGATACATCAGACCTAGTGTATCGCCTTGGGGTGCTCCTGTTCTATTCGTTCGGAAGAAGGATGGTTCTATGCGACTCTGTATTGACTACCGCCAATTGAATCAGGCTACAGTCAAGAACAGGTATCCTTTACCCAGAATAGCTGACCTTTTTGATCAACTGCAGGGTTCTTCTGTCTACTCTAAGATTGATCTAAGGTCAGGTTATCACCAGCTGAGAGTGCAAGATGAAGACATTCCTAAGACCGCATTCAGGACGAGGTATGGTCACTTTGAGTTTATAGTCATGCCGTTCGGTTTGACCAATGCTCCAGCGGTTTTTATGGGTTTGATGAACCGTATCTTTCAGCGTTATTTAGATGAGTTCGTCATTATTTTCATCGATGATATTCTTATCTACTCGAAGAACCGTACTGACCATGCAGAGCACTTGAGAATCGTCTTGCAGATTTTGCGAGTTGAGCAGTTGTTTGCCAAGTTGTCCAAGTGTGAATTCTGGTTAGGTCGAGTTGTCTTTCTCGGTCATATCATTTCTGAAGATGGGATTTCTGTCGATCCCAGCAAGATTGAAGCGGTCATGAATTGGCCTAGACCGACATCAGTACCTGAGATCCGAAGCTTCATGGGTTTAGCTGGTTATTATCGCCGATTCATCGAGGGTTTCTCGTCTATTGCCAAGCCTATTATCCAGCTGACTCAGAAGAATGCGCCTTTTGTTTGGACTCCAGATTGTGAGGCTAGCTTTGTTGATCTGAAGAGGAGACTGACCAGTGCTCCAATTATTTCTATTCCGAAGGGTACTGGAGGTTTCACAGTCTATTGTGATGCTTCTAACCGAGGCTTGGGTTGTGTTCTTATGCAGCATAAGCATGTGATAGCGTATGCATCGAGACAGCTGAAACCGCACGAGACCCGTTATCCGGTTCACGATCTTGAACTAGCTGCGATCGTCTTTGCACTGAAGATCTGACGTCACTATCTTTATGGTGAGTCTTTCGAGATCTTTTCTGACCATAAGAGCCTTAAGTATTTGTTTTCACAGGCGGAGCTGAATATGAGACAGAGAAGATGGTTAGATCTGTTGAAAGATTTTGACTGCGAAATCAAGTATTATCCTGGGAAGTCGAATGCAGTTGCAGATGCCTTGAGCCGAAAGCTTTGTTCTTTATCTCTTTCTACTATTGGTGTTTCTCAGTTGATCGATGATTGTTGCACTTCTGGTTTAGAGTTTGAAACAGATGGGGAGACTATCAGAGTGTTTGCTATTCAAGCCGAACCGGAGTTGTTTGTTGCAATCAGAGAAGCACAGAAGTCTGAGCCGAGCATTCAGGTTTCAGTAGAGAAAGTCAGATCTGGGCATCAGTCAGAATTCCAGGTTAGAGATGACGTCTTGTTTGTGAATAACCGTATTGTTGTGCCTGATGTTGCGGAGTAGAGACAGCGTATTCTCCGAGAGGCTCATTGCAGTCGGTTCAGTATTCATCCTGGAGGTCGTAAGATGTACAACGATCTGAAGAGTTAGTTCTGGTGGAAGAGAATGAAGAGCGACGTAGCAAGGTTTGTATCTCGGTGTTTGAATTGTCAGCAGGTGAAAGCAGAGCGGAAGCGACCAAGAGGTCTTTTGCACAGTCTATCTGTTCCTGAATGGAAATGGGATCACATTTCTATGGATTTTGTCATGAAGCTACCATGATCCGTTCGAGGATGCGATGCTATTTGGGTAGTGATCGACCGATTGACGAAGTCTGCTTGTTTTATTCCGTACAGGATGATGTATCGTCATGATCAGATGGCTGAGTTGTATGTTAGCAATGTTGTGAGATTGCATGGTGTGCCGAAGTCAATCGTTTCAGACAGAGATCCTAGATTCACTTCGCACTTCTGGCATAGTCTTCAGGAGGCACTTGGTACTCGATTGCATCTGAGTACAACTTATCATCCTCAGACAGATGGACAATCAGAGCGGACTATCCAGACGTTAGAGGATATGCTGCGAGCGGTGGTGCTAGACTTTGGCACTAGTTGGCAGGATTCCTTGCCTCTTGTCGAGTTTTCTTACAACAATAGCTTCCAAGCGAGTATTGGTATGACGCCTTTTGAGGCTTTGTACGGCAAGAAGTGCCGATCTCCGCTATTTTGGGATGATTTGTCCGAGTCACCAGATTTGGGGCCGGAAATGCTTCGAGATATGGCAGAGCAGGTCAAGATCATTCAGACCAGAATGAAGTCAGATCAAGATAGACAGGCGAAGTATGCGAATGTCAGACGTAGACCTCTGAGTTTCGAGAAGCGAGACCGCGTTTTCCTTAAGATTTCTCCGTTCAGAGGCACTGTCAGATTCGGTAAGAGAGGGAAGTTATCTCCGAGATTCATCGGGCCATACGAGATTCTCGAGAAGATAGGCGATCTTTCTTATAGACTTGCACTTCCTCCATATTTATCTGGTATTCACGACGTTTTTCACGTCTCTATGCTGCGAAAGTATCATCCAGATCCTTCTCATATCCTTCAGCCTGACGAAGCCGAGTTAGACGAGACTCTGAGCTACTTTGAACGACCGATTCAGATCCTTGATCGGAAAGAAAAGCAACTCAGAACCAAGTTGATTCCGTTGGTGAAAGTGCAGTGGAGCCGTCACGGAGTCGAGGAAGCGACTTGGGAGACAGAGTCTGACATGAGACAGCGTTTTCCAGAGCTATTCGGATGACGTGAGTTCTTCTTACTGTCTTTAGTTCTTTATTCTATCTTATGAGTTGTGGTTCTCATTGATTTCGAGGACGAAATATCTTCTTAGTAGGGGAGAATTGTAACACCCCGTTTTTATCTTAAATGAGTTTATTTGAGTTAATCAGAGATTGCAGAGTTCACGAGCCGACTTGATTTTGGTCAGGGTCTTTTTTGAAAATTTTGGAAATTTCAGGGACTAAAACGCAAATATTGATTTTTATATATTATCTACACATGGAATTTAATTGGAGAAGCCTTCATCTTCCTCTCCAACCGTGAGCCTCCATTAGAGCCGCCCCTTTTGGAGTTTTGAGCTTTCAGATTTCCTTCCGAGCTCGATCCGGCCGTTGGAATTTATTTCTGAAGGCAGATTATCGATCACTGCAGTGAGAGCTCTGTTATATCGTAAGTTCTTCTTCGATCCGATACATTCTAGTTTTTGGATGTTGTTAGAATCGTTCTAGATTCGAGTATGTTGTTCTTGACAGAGTTCTGATCGTTTATTATCTGTCGATTTTGAAATAGAGCGACGTTCGGAATTGTTATGATTTTTGGAAGCCATTTTCGAAAATCATGGTTTTGAGATTTGTTGGGTTTGTCTTGTTGTTGTTGTATTAGCATTGAATTGAGTTGTTATCGGTATTGAACTACTGTCTGCGTTGCTGGTTTGTTCAGTTATAGCCGTTATGCCGTTGGTTTGAGTTTTGGAGATTTCGAACCGTTTTTGAGTTATGAACTTGGCTTGTAAGTTGATCGTGGTTATTGATCAATCATCTCTTGTATCTGA
This sequence comes from Henckelia pumila, assembly GCF_033568475.1. Lineage (NCBI taxonomy): Eukaryota > Viridiplantae > Streptophyta > Magnoliopsida > Lamiales > Gesneriaceae > Henckelia > Henckelia pumila. Next base: position 137,664,049 of record NC_133121.1, read on the forward strand.
ACAGATTCGTTTGGAGTTTTCAAGCCCTGAGTTAGCAGCTGTTTGATCGTTTCAGAGATTTGAACGAAGAACGGTATAAAGAGTTTACCTTGAACCATTACCTTGTTGTTGTATAGATTGGTTAGACTTTGATACAATCTCTTTGTAGCGTATCCAGACTTGGGAGCTACTGCATTGAAAGGTAAAAGCAGTCATCGTAGCGGGATAGCATACTCGGGACTGTGGTTCTCGAGTTTTCCCTTTCGAAATCACATACTTGCATCTACACTTGTTCTAGCACGAGGGACTGTGTTTCGTTTGATTGTATTGGCTTTTGTTAAATGGCTTATGTTTTATGTTTCTGTTATGCATTCATCTTGAGTCAATCTTGTTTTCAGCGGGCAGAACCGCCCTTTTTGTTTAGACGTTTGGGAACTATGATTGAGTGGCCTAGGTTGTAGTATTTCTCCTAGTGCTAGCATACTCATTATGGTTGCTCAAAGTCTAGAGGAGTGGGACACGTGGCACCACCTCGATTGGGAGAGTCGGTGAGTCGTTACGTGATCTCATCCTCGGGATCCCAAAAGCAGAGCAGCACTCCCTTGTTTATCTGAATCGATATCCTGGTTTTAAAGACATGCATATCTTTAGCTTCGACTTGAATATGTTGTTTTGATAGCATGTTGTATATCCATTATTTGATATGTTGCTTTTACTGGGATTATCATTCTCACCGGTTTTCCGGCTGTTGCTTTGTTTTGTATGTGTACTTGGAAACAGGTGGGGCAGGACCAAGTCAGAAGAGGCATGGTTAGCTTCAAGAGGGAGAGCTAGTAGTGAGACTCGGTTTAGAAGTCGTGTCAGCATGTTCGTCTAGTTTAGATAGTAGCATGTTAGAATTCGAACTTCTTATGTTTGTATTCGTATTGTAATAGCCTTGTCGAGATATGATCGTTGCATGTTCTAGCCTTTTGGACATTTGATCAACTCTAGAACTTCATGTATTAGTTGGAGAATTCATGATTGTAATGCATGATTATTAGTTGATGGTTTTGGACTTGAGTTTTTAGCATAAATTCTGCTGTTCTTTCTCTGTATCTGTCCTCGCTCGATCGGCAGAAAGTTGCGGATCGAGCGAGAGCTTTTTATGCTGTTCTCTGTTTTTATTTTTTTGTGTCTCGCTCGATCCGCAAGATCTTGCAGATCGAGCGAGGGCTGTTTTGCCTCGGACAGAAGCTTGGCTCGCTCGATCTGCAAGATCTTGCAGATCGAGCGGAGCACTGTTCATTTTTAAAAAAAAAATATTTTTTATTGCTTTTAATCTTGGTTCTTGATTGACTAATTGTTGTTTTAATACCGAGATTAGTTGTTTAGAACCGAGGTCTCACAATATTCCTGCTCAATTTTGGGGTGATTGTGTTCTCACAGCTGCATACCTTGTAAATCGGATTCCATCTTCTTCTATCCAACATAAATCTCCATATGAGTTACTTTATGGTCAAGCAGTCAATTATTCACAATCTTAAAGTATTTGGCTGCCTTGGATTTGCTTCAACCCTTGCAGCACATCGGGAGAAATTTCTTCCTAGAGCCAGACTTTGTGTCTTTTTAGGATATCCTCCAGGGATGAAAGGCTACAAGCTCTTTGATTTAACTCGTAAAGAAACATTTGTATCTCGAGATGTGGTTTTTCATGAATCCACAATTCCTTTTATCAAAATATCATCTCTGGAGACATTAGTTGACCCATTTCCAACCATGGTGCTTCCTAAACCAGCAAATTCCTCTGACTTGGCACTTCTTGAATTAGATGATCATACTCCTGATACACTCCCAGTTGAACACTCAAGAATTCCATCCAATGATAATCCTTTTCCTTCACAGCCACAGACTACTCGTACATCATCCAGAGTCACAAGACAACCAACATATCTTAGAGATTATCATTGTCACTTATTGCATCACAATACAACTCCTGTTTTTAGAGTTCAATATCCTATCAGTCAGCACCTCTCCTACAACACGTTATCTTCATCTCATAAAAATTGTGTGCTTAATGTTTCCTCCCAATATGAACCTCAATTCTTTCATCAAGCTGTAAAAATTCCTGCTTGGAGGGCTGCCATGCAAGAGGAACTTGATGCTATGGAATCCAATCACACCTGGTCAGTAGTACCATTGTCGTTGGGAAAACATTCTATTGGCTGTCGATGGGTCTATAAAGTAAAATATGCAGCGGATGGATCATTCAATCGCCAAAAGGCTCGTTTGGTTGCCAAGGGATATACTCAACAAGAAGGTGTTGATTTCTTCGAAACTTTTTCTCCAGTTGCTAGGTTGGCCACTGTCAAAGTTTTACTTGCATTAGCGGCTAATTATAATTGGGATCTTGCTCAGTTAGATGTTAATAATGTCTTTCTTAATGGTGACCTCACTGAATAAGTTTACATGGATCTTCCTCTTGGATACTCTATCTCAAACCAGCAAACTTCATCATCTCAGAAATTGGTATGTCGTTTACATAAATCAATTTATGGTCTTCGCCAAGCATCCCGCCAATGGTATACAATGTTCTCCACATTCTTACTTGAATCCAACTTTACACAATCCCAAGCAGACTATACATTATTCATCAGAGGCTCAGGATCTTCATTCTTAGCATTACTTGTGTATGTTGATGATATCATCATCGCTGGGCCATCGTCTGATGTTATTCATAATTTCAAGTCTGAACTTCAAAGCAGATTCAAGCTTAAGGATCTTGGTCATCTTAAATACTTTCTTGGTCTTGAGATTGCACGGTCAGCAAAAGGAATTTCCTTATCTCAGCGCAATTACACTCTCAATTTGTTAAATGATACAGGTTTCTTGGGTAGCAAACCAGCCAATGCACCTATGGATTCTTGAGCTCGATTGACTTCATCTGAGGGTGATTTACTTGAGGATATCACTCAATATCGCAGGCTCATAGGCAAACTTTTATATCTAACCCTTTCCAGGCCTGATATCATGTTTGCTGTCCATAAATTAAGCCAATATGTTGCTACACCCCGCACTACTCACTTGAAGGCAGTTCATCAGTTGCTGCGATATCTAAAATCAACTCCTGGACAAGGCATATTTTTTCCAACCAATGCTTCTTCTCATTTGCGTGCATTTTCCGATGCTGATTGGGCAACATGTCCAGACACAAGAAGATCAGTTACCGATTTTTGTGTTTTTCTTGGCGATGCACTCATCTCATGGAAAACAAAGAAACAAGTGACAATACCCAAGTCGTCTACTGAAGCTGAATATCGCGCTTTAGCGAGTACCACAAGCGAAATAATCTGGCTTCTTCAACTTCTCAAGGATTTCCAGGTTGCTTCTCCCACACCAGTCAGCATTTTTTGTGACAACCAATCAGCTATACACCTTGCCAACAATCCGGTTTTTCATGAGTGCACCAAACACATCGAGATTGATTGTCATTTTATACGAAGCAAACTCACTGCTGGGATCATCAAACTCATGCCCATTCGTTCTCATCTCCAACTTGCGGACATGTTTACAAAGCCACTTCCACATTCAACGTTGTCTTCATTGCTGTCCAAGATGTCCATCACTAACATATATAGTCCATCTTGAGGGGATATTAGAATATAAATTCATATTGATAATTGTAATTAAAAGTTCGTTGAATAGTTAGTTAGCTAGTTAATTAGTAGTTACGATTTGTTGTATAAATACTTTTCAGAAGTTTCTGATTCAATCAATTCACTTTCACAAATTGTAATAGTTGCTCTTTGTTCTTGATCTCTGCTCTTTTCCTTTGTTTTATTTTGCAGGAACAGATTGAGAGAAAAAGATGGCGGATCGAGGCGAATTCCTAACATAATGCACATACAGGATATTAAAAACACTTAATTATTTATACAAATATCTTATGTGATAAATTTGTTTAAAAAAAACTTATTTTTTGATATCGTAAACATTATCTAAAAAATACGACATCTTATTAAACAGAATCACTATCATTAATTTGAGCAAGACTTACGACGGTCATTCCATGTGGCCAAATATGATTTCTTTTACGTACATTTGTGTATTTGACTGTATGAATTACATATTATTATTTTGATTATTACAATTAAGATGGGTCCTTTTAGTTTAGGAATGGAAAAAACATAACAAAACACTGTATAGGTCCTCGCATAGAAAGTACTATAATATATTTTGTGCTATATATCGGGATTTTATACATCTATATTATTTATTAAAATTAAATTTCATTTACTAGCTAATTTTGGTATGGTGATGAATTGTTTTTAATTGTCAAAATACCTTCAATTATGTATACCATAGTTTTTTAAAATTTAGTTTTTTCTATTATCATTTCAATTTCAAAAATTAATAACTTTCATTTTAAAATAAAAAAATTATTCCATTTTCAAGTTTTTCTATGGAACACACACATTGCGTATTCTATGATCCTTTAATCTTAATTATTATGAAAATTAATTAATCACCAAATTAAATTCTCGCATTTCTTTCTTTCCATAATTTATAATTTATATTTATATATATATATATATATATATATATATATATATATAAATTAAGGCACTTTTTTTGATTTTCCGATTCAAAAATATGAGATGAACCACAGTACTATTCATAAATAAAATAATCAAATATCGATCCATCCAATAATTATTAAAATTTATGATGACTTGTGCTTCATAAAAATGGATAGAATATCTTCGCCAGTTGTAGTCATAGAAGCAAAGTAGGCATTGATAGCTGTCATTGGAGACTTGCGATGAATTTGTGGCTCAGAAAAGGTATCCTCACACCATCCTGGTGTCGCTGCAACAGTACCAAGAAACCCATATGAATCTACATAAGAACCCAACTCAAATGCATGTATTGCCATTTGGAGACCATCCATCGCTGCACCGTAGTCCGAAGTACATGCATTCAAGCATGACTTGATACTTAGATCAGATGATGTTTTGTTCAATTTATCGATAAGTGCTAAGATTTTTATTGCTTTGACTAATGCGGCGTCCATCATAATAAGAACAAGATCTTTCAAATCCGCATTGAGACTACGAGGATCGGATTTTAAAGAAGAAACACACACATTGTAATTATGTGTTTTTTGACACACTTGTTGTATCAAAGCAACATTTTTGTTGCTAATTGACATGCACATAACCTGTGTGAAAAAGAAGAGGATGAGGAAGACCTTTGTGACCGGAAAATGAGGCATTTCTCTCTACTAATATGTATATAAATATTTAGTCTATTTTCTTTTCTTTGATACATATAAATGTTTGTATTAGAGAGTATTTTATATATGTAAAAGGACACAAAAACATCAAATCTGGTGGAATTAATTAATTTTACAAACATCTTATATTATAATTATGCATCTTAATTAAAAGGGATTGATATCATTAAATGTGGGGTCTATATATATAATTAATTTGTGCAAGATTCAAGATATGGTAATTCCATTTTTGTGAAATATATCTTGATTTTAAAATTAACTATACCAAACATTAAATACGTAAAAATTAAGAAAACAATATTACAAGCATAATTCATATTACCTTATTAATTATCGTTACTTTTGTTTTCGGTTTCTTTTTACCATTTTTTATTTTTAATTTTAATTTTTTAATTTTAATTTTTTTTTTCAATCAAGTGATATTGCATTCCCATATTTTAATATTTTATTACATGATGATATTTTTATTATAAATATAAAAAATTTAAATTTTCAAGTAAAATATATTTATATTTTAAAACTAATAAAAATTTATAAAAATAGTTAATATATTTGTTTGTATCTTTTATAATAAAAAATGGTTATGGTCATGTTCACAATATTTTATTAAAATTATACAATTTACCTTTAGAAATTTTTTAAAACGAATAAAATAATATAAACTAAAAAATTAAGTTTTATTTAAATTCTTATTTTATTCCAAATATTTTACTCCCCAATAGTTTAAATTATTTCTAAAAATAATTATTTATAATTTGTAAAACCTATTAAAGATTTGGGACAAAATATGAAAAATATTATGTAATATCAAAATTATTTTAATATTATGTAATAAATAAAATTATTTAAATTTATATTTTATTCCAAAATTTTACACCCCAATATTATGTATACATGATAGAAAATTATAGTAAATGAATAAAAATATTTAATTCTTAAACTTGAAATGTATATTGTACTTACCTTTCAGAAATTAATAAATTTCATCATCATTAATATATATACTTGAAATAGACTAATGAAGAAAAGGATATCATTGTCAATTTATGTCATAAAACTTAAAGGTGGAGTGAATTTAACAAAAGAACTTTTAAGTCCGCATTGACACTATGAGAATCAGATCTTAAAGAAGAAGCACAAACACTGTAGTTATGTGTTTTCTGACACACTTTTTTGTATCAAAGCAACATTTTTGTTGCTAATTGACATACGCATAACTTGTGTTGAAAAGAAGATGATGAGAAAGACGTGTATTGTGACTTGAGGATGAGACATTTCTCTCTACTATAATGTGTGTGTGTGTGTGTTCTTTTTTTCTTTGATATATGTAAATGTTTGCATTAGGGAGTATTTTATATATGTAAGAGGACATTTAAACACCAAACCTAGTGGAATTAATTAAAGTTAGAAGATCTTATATTATAGTGCATTTTTTTGTAAAATTAAAGGGATTGATATCATTACATTTGGGGCCGATAATTCCAATTTTGTGAAATATATATAGGGATAATTCCCAATTTGGTCCCTCATTTTAGACCTCGTTCCTGATTTGGTCCTCCGTTCTTACATCGACCCAATTTAGTCCCTCGATTTTCGTCGTTTTTCCGCAATTGGTCCATCCGTTTAATTAAACGTCAAAACGAACGGAATGACCTGCTAAGCCGAGGGACTAAATTGGGTCGATATAAAAACGGAGGACCAAATTATGAATGAGGTCTAAAATAAGGGACCAAATTGGGAATTATCCCCCATTCTAGCATTACTTTTGACTAAATTATTTTTTTTATCAGTTATATTTATAAAAATATTGTTTACCTAAATAAAATTATTTTATAAAAATTAAACACATGCCATATTAATACTATTTTTAAAAATTTAAACACATAATAAAAATTCTCGTTTATATATAATTAAAATGTGAAAGTTTAATTTTAAATATTTAAAGTATACTTAGTAAAAATAAATAAATATTTGTTAACAAAAATCAAAATTTTACAAAATAAATATTAATGATGACAATATGTTTTAAATATACATTTTTTTCAAACATAAAATATTTTCGGAATGAACTCATCTGGGTTTATTAATATAATTGAAAAACCTTCATAAAAAATAATAAAAAGATATTTTTATTTATGTTAACCAATATTTTTATAAATATAACCGATCAAAAAAATTTCATTTAATGACTTTACTTTTTTATTTTCGTCTCCTTAATAATTTTTTTGATGGACATCAAAAACGAAATTTAAAATTAAAATTTATCAATTTTGACAAACAAAATTCCACATTTATAATAAATAAATTATAAGTTTATAAAATATTTTTGTGGATTTTTTTATCTCAAAATTGATAAATTTTAATTTTAAATTTCGATTTTGATGTCCATTTTAAAAATTATTAAGAAGACGAAAATAAAAAAAGTAGAGTCATTAAATGAAATTTTTTTGATCAGTTATATAAATATTTATAAAAATATTTCTTAACATAAATAAAAATATATTTTTATTATTTTTTATTTTATTTATTATAAATTTTATTTTTTAATTACAAAGTTGTTATATCAGTTGTTGACTTATTTTAATTTGTTTGGATTTATGAAGGTTTTTCAATTATATTAATAAACCTAGATGAGTTCATTCGAAAAATATTTTATGTTTGAAAAAAAAAATGTATATTTAAAACATATTGTCATCATTAATATTTATTTTGTAAAATTTTGATTTTTGTTAACAAATATTTATTTATTTTTACTAAGTATACTTTAAATTTTTTTTGAATTCTTATAAAATATTTTTATTTAGGTAAACAATACTTTTATAAATATAACTAATAAAAAAATCATTTAGTCAAAAGTAATGCTAGAATGAGGGGATAATTCCCAATTTGGTCCCTCATTTTAGACTTCATTCCTGATTTGGTCCTCTGTTCTTACATCGACCCAATTTAGTCCCTTGGCTTAGCAGGTCATTCCGTTCGTTTTGACGTTTAATTAAACAGATGGACCAATTGCGGAAAAACGACGAAAATCGAGGGACTAAATTGGGTCGATGTAAGAACGGAGGACCAAATCCGGAACGAGGTCTAAAATAAGGGACCAAATTGGGAATTATCCCAATATATATATATATATATATATATATATATATACACCTAATACCAATTTATTATCTTAGAATTAATTGGATCGGAGTTAAAGGTCATCAATCATAATTCATATTTATTAAATATAAATATATATTTTGACCAACCTGGAAATCAATGTAGATTCAAGAAATTAATATTGAGATGAAATCACATATATACATTAGGCATCACAAAATAATTAAATGAATTCTATTATATATATATATACAAGCCAAAATCAGGAAACAAAGTTCTCTAAAAGCGTAACATTACATTATGAGTTTATAATAAGTCGGGGTAATATGGAAATCCAGTGGATTTAATCCAATTTTCACTATCAATGAAGTTCCTGGCCGTGAACTTGACAGCCACAGCTGTGTCGTAGATAATATGCGACCAATTAGCTCTCTGCAAGTTGATACTTTCTGCTGCACCAGGGCCTTTGTTGCTAAATTCCGCATCATACACATTGTCTAATCTGCTAACTGATTCTGGCCACTCCAGCCATCCCCTTGGGTCGATCAGTTCTCCCAGAAAACTTTGCATGATGACCGTAGTGGAATGATTTTTCCAAGGTCGACCTAAATATGTCTTCACTTTCAAATGATCCTTTAGCAAATCATCTGTCCCTGAAAAATTGCAATTCTGCATCACAGTGCCGGAATCCTGAGTTGCGTTCTCTCTGCCTTGAGCCGTGATGATGTTCGATTGCCCTGCTGATGGCTTGCGTGCGTAGATGCGGCAGTTTTGGAAGAGAACTTTTGCGTTGCCGAATATGAAATCGATTGTACCATGAACTTCGCACTCTCGGTAAAACTGGGTATAAGACTGAGGATTCAACGTGTCTTGATACCCAAGGAACCGGCACTTGTAGAATGCGTTATGGTTGCCAAAGCTGCTTAAAGCAACTGCCTGTCCCATATCTGGACCGGCTGTGTTTTCGAAGGTTATATTTGTGGCAAGGAATCCATCAGCTCTGATAACTGAAACACATCATGTAAAGATCGAACCCGAATTAATTAAGTTCATATATATAGAAGTTGAAACAAAAAAAAATAAAATTAAACCACTTACGAACTGTTGCTGTATCCGGAGTTGACAAGCCCATATTGGCGTTTTTGTTACCTGATATCTTGGTGACATCCATTCCGTCACCTATAAAATACAAATTATCCTTTCCTTTGGTGATAATGATGTTTTCATAATAAGCACCTGCTTTTATTTTGATGACAGTCCTTTGGGGACTTTTGTACGGAGCTGCGGCAACGGCTTGAGCAATTGTCGTGAAATTTCCGCTTCCGTCTTTCGACACGATCAAAGTCATCGATTGTGCTGATGCACAGTTGATGATCACGAAGACGAGGCAGGTAACCATCATGCAAAGTGGAATATTCTTGATTGATTTCATTATAATTGCTTCCTGTTAAGAAAATATAGTATCATACTTCAGTTAATTAATTTTTTGGACGTAGTATATATACACTAAAAACCTAATAACTCAAACAAAAATTTCAGATGCACACATGAACTAAGAACAGCACAAATATTAATACTTAGCCTTTCGATTGAGGGGTCTTAATTACTCTTACGTACGATACTAGAGCTTCACTGCTAGCTTCAGCTGCCACTCAAGTTGCTCACACAAGCTTCACGGCTCAACTTGAATTAATTAAACTAATAAGCATATAATGTGATATGAACTAATGAATTGTTGCATGCATTTATATAGGCAAAATAATTAAGTTATGTCAATGAGGTGATCAAGTTTGTATTCCATTGATTTAGCTAGTTTTCCTTAATTTGAACGAAACTTAGATTGATGGAAAAAGTTACATTAATGAATATGTAGATAATAATGTATAGGTGTAAATTAAACTAGACATATTCTTTTTTTGTTAAAAAAAAACAAAGAAATAAAGAAAAGAGAAAGAGATCAGGTTCATCAATTTTAAGTAATTCATTTGTACGTAAAATTAGTAAATAAGGTTTTTTTAAACAAATAATAATTGATACCAAATTGTTTAAAACAGCCATTTTTATGTTCAATTATTTTCAATTAGTTCTGATAACTGAAACACATCATGTAACGAACCCAAATTAAGTATATATAAATAGCAAGTGGAAACAGAAAAAAAAAATTTTAAAAAAAAAACCTAATAACTCAAACAAAAATTTCAGATGCTTAGTTCAAATCTTAAAAAATAAATGCTTGTAATACTTGGATGCTTAGTTCAAATCTTAAAAAATAAATGCTTGTAATAATAAAAAAAAATTAAAAAAAAACCTAATAACTCAAACAAAAAATAACAGCACAAATATTAATACTTAGCCTTTCGATTGAGGGTCTTAATTACTCTTACGTACGATATTATAAGAGCTTCACTGCTAGCTTCAGCTGCCACTCAAGTTGCTCACACAAGCTTCACGGCTCAACTTCAATTAATTAAACTAATAAGCATATAATGTGATATGAACTAATGAATTGTTGCATGCATTTATATAGAAAAAATAATTATCTTATGTCAATGAGGTGATCAAGTTTGTATTCCATTGATTTAGCTAGTTTTCCTTAATTTGAACGAAAGTTAGATTGATGGAAAAAGTTACATTAATGAAATAATAGAATATGTAGATAATAATGTATAGGTATAAATTAAGCTAGACATATTCTTTTTTTTAAAAAAAACAAAGAAATAAAGAAAAGAGAGAGAGACCAGGTTCATCAATTTTAAGTAATTCATTTGTAAAATTAGTAAATAAGGTTTTTTTAAACAAATAATAATTGATACCAAATTGTTTAAAGCAACCATTTTTATATGTTCAATTATTTTCAATTTCATCGGTTTAATTAGCTAGTTTTCTTAATTTGAATGAAAGTTCGATTCATGGAAAAAAGTTACACTAGTGAAGTAATAGAACATGTAGATAAATGTATATGTGTAAATTAAACTAGACATCTTTACAAAAATGAGAGAGTGGGTAATAATAATCTTTTGCATTTTCAAGTCATTGGTTTGTAAAATTAGTTATAAGGGATTTTTTTTTAAAAAAAAATAATAATTGATACCGAATTATAGTTAAAGCTTAACCATTTTTATGTTCAATTATTTACTGCCTTCAATTCCTTTCTCTGAGAATAGTTGAAAGGTTTGGGATGTTTTTCAACGGCTGAAAATTTTTTGTGTAGCCAAAAAAATACATGGAATGTATTATGTTGAAGGGTTGATTACATGTATTAATTAACATCAATTTTTATTGCCTTAATTTCCTCTTTCTCTATAGCGATGAAGATGGAAAAATAAATAGTAACAAATCATTAGGAGAAGTTTTCTTAATATTGGAACAATGAACCATTTATAATAGCGGTGATTCCGCAGCAGAACGTGCTCATGTTCCCAGGTTTTAATTATCACTATCTCGCTCCATTTCTTAGAGGATTAAGTATTATTTTATTTATAAAATCTTTTAATTTTGTAAGATTATATAAGTGTTTTTTTTTAAATTCCAACCTTATTCTGATTTCTGAAATTCTGGTTACATTATATTATATAAGTTTTTTTTAATCTTTTACTAAAATTCATGAATTAAATTTAAAATGTATAAACAGTTTTATGGATGCATGGTTACGTTGAATTATACACACACACGTCCGGTTTAATGCATTGGCTTAATTAATGCATGGGTTTTTATTTTTTTTTTCATGCTTGAACAATGTTGAGTCTTGACGAACATGTATATGATCGTGACACTGATTGATTAAATCGACTAAAAATTTAATTTCAATGACATGTTATTTATTAATTACTTTTTTAAGTGCAGATGTACTATAATTTTTCCGAGAATATATTTATATTTATATATTTTCATAAGGTAGATTTTTATCAATCATTAATATATATATTTTTAAGCATGTATCATTAATAAATGGACAATTGGTTAGCTTCCAATACAAAAAAAAAAAAAAAAAAAAAAAAGAAAGAAAGAAAAGAAAATTGTAATTTTTGAACGCATAAAAATTAGTGTTTTCTTATATATTTATTCTTTACTTTGGACTTGGATTTGGATATATATTCGGCAGTCAGAGGGATGATAAGTCAATAATTTTTATGCAAAATTATTTTTAAAAAAATCCATGTTCATTCATCAAACTCACTTATTTCATTCAGAGTGACTTGGGCCTCATCCAAATATTGGTCCATCTTGTAAAGAGTTTTTAATGGATCCAATTAAATCTTTTCGTGTTGATGAGATTCTATTCTATTCCATCAATTCTCACATTTCGTCATGGGCTGCACCAAACAGTAGTTGATACTTGGATCAATGCTCGTTGGATGATATGGGCCATCACTCACCTATTAGCTCAAATTTGTTATTTGATGGGTGATCTGCCATCACTAGACCAACATAATTCTGATCTTGAGCCCATTTTTTATTTTTATTTTAAATCTATATATATATATATATATATATCTATATATATAAAAGCGGAGTTTTTACTAAATATAGTAATTTTTCGTCAAAACAAAATTACTAAAAAAAGAAATCATTTTTAATTAATGATTTTTGGATTTAAAATTTTAAATTAATCAGATATTTTCACAATTTTGAATTTCAATTAGTAGTTTTGTGTATATAAATATCCATAAATATTATAAATGATAATATGCCAATTTTTTATTCAAAATTTGAAATTTGAAAAAAAGTTACCATTTCTAAAAACAATTAGTTAATTTTTGTATTTCCAAATATATGTGAAGTATCCATAAATGTCATATATATAATAATGTCACTAATTTCACTTAATTTTTTTATTTCCATATATATGTTAAAATTACTAAAAAAAAAAATCATGTTAATTAATGATTTTTGGATTTAAAATTTTAAATTAATCGGATATTTTCACAATTTTGAATTTCAATTAGTAGTTTTGTGTATATAAATATCCATAAATATTATAAATGATAATATGCCAATTTTTTATTCAAAATTTGAAATTTGAAAAAAAGTTACCATTTCTAAAAACAATTAGTTAATTTTTGTGTTTCCAAATATATGTGAAGTATCCATAAATGTCATATATATAATAATGTCACAAATTTCACTTAATTTTTTTATTTTCATATATATGTTAAAATTTTCATAAATACTATATAGTGAACTAATTTTTGATTCAAAATTTGAAATCTAATCGGATGTTAACACTATTTTTAATTTTATTTAATTTTTTTGTCCATATATATATGTGAAAATTTTCATAAGCGTTATATATAATCATATACCAATTTTTGTTCAAATTTTGAAATTTGATATTGTTTTAAAACAATTTTTAAAATTTCTGTTATTTTTTTGCGTTTATATATATGTAAAAAATTTCATAATGTTATACATGATAAGTACCAATTTCAGTTCAAAATTTGAAATTTAATCCGGCGTTATCAATACTTTTTTAGATAAGTTAGTTTTTTTGTTCAAATATATGTGAAAATTTCAATAAATACACTATATGATAATGCACCAATGTTCGGTTCAAAATTTGATCGGATTTTATCTTTAGTTTTAATTTCAGTAAATTTTTTTTCTACATATAAGTGAGAATTTTTTTATTGTTATACACGCCTAATGTCATAATTTTCGGTTCAAGATTTGAAATTTGATCGAATCTTATCACTAATTTTAAATTTTATTTAATTTTTATCCATATATATGTAAAAAATTTCATAAATATTAGATATGATAATATCAATTTTTGGTAAAAAAAAAATTGAAATTTGGTATATATGGGGAAATTTTTAAAAACTCTAATACTCTATACATGATAATATATTATTTTTTTGTTCACAATATGAAATTTGATAAGATATTATCATTATTTTTTAATTTAAGTTAATTTTTGTGTATAGATATACATAATTTCCCATATATGTATATGCGTGAAACTTTTCCTAAATGTTATACATGATAACATACCAATTTTTTATTCAAAATTTTAAATTTGATTTGGCGTTATAACTACCTTTTAATTCTGTTATTTTTTTAATTATTTTTGTGTTTCAAATTTCCATAAATTTTATGTATGATAGATATTATACCAATTTTCAATTCAAAATTAGATTGTATGTTATCACTAATTTTCAATTTCAAGTAATTTTTTTGTTTGCATACATATCGAACATTTTCATAAAATATATATTTGGATAATATTCTAATTTTCGATTCAAAGCTTGAAATTTGATACAATGTTATCGTTAGTTTTTAATTTCAGTCTGCATTATATATATATATATATATATATATATGTGTGTGTGTGTGTGTGTGTGTGAAAGTTTTCACATTTTTATATATGATATCGTACCACTAATTTTTTTAAAATGTGAAATTTAATCGGAAGTTATCACTATTTTAAATTTTAGTTAAATTTTTTGCGTCCATATTTATGTGAAAAGTTTCATAAATTATATATATAATAATTTATTGATTTTCAGCTAAAATTTGAAATTTGATATATATGTTAAAATTTTCATAAATACTATATATGATAGTGTACTAATTTTTGATTCAAAATTTGAAATATAATCGGATGTTAATACTATTTTTAATTTCAGTTAAATTTTTTGTCCATATATATGTGAAAATTTTCATAAGCGTTATATATAATCATATACTTATTTTCGTTCAAAATTTGAAATTTGATATTGTTTTAACACAATTTTTTGAATTTAAGTTAAAATTTTTGTGTTTATATATATGTAAAAAATTTCATAATGTTATACATGGTAACGTACCAAGTTGAGTTCAAAATTTGAAATTTAATCCGGCGTTATCAATACTTTTTGATTTAAGTTATTTTTTTCATATATATGTGAAAATTTCAATAAATACACTATATGATAATGCACCAATGTTCGGTTCAAAATTTGATCGGATTTTATCTTTAGTTTTAATTTCAGTAAATTTTTTTCTACATATAAGTGAGAATTTTTTTATTGTTATACATGACTAATGTCATAATTTTTGGTTCAAGATTTGAAATTTGATCGAATCTTATCACTAATTTTAATTTTTATTCATATATATGTAAAAATTTTCATAAATACTATATATGATAATATCAATCTTTGGTAAAAAAATTGAAATTTGGTATATATGGGGAAATTTTTAAAAACTCTAATACTCTATACATGATAATATATTTTCTTTGTTCACAATATGAAATTTGATAAGATATTATCATTATTTTTTAATTTAAGTTAATTTTTGTGTATATATATACATAATTTCACATATATGTATATGCGTGAAACTTTTCCTAAATGTTATACATGATAACATACAAATTTTTTATTCTAAATTTTAAATTTGATTTGGCGTTATAACTACCTTTTAATTCTGTTATACTTTTTAATTATTTTTGTGTTTCAAATTTCCATAAATTTTATGTATGATATATAATATACCAATTTTCAATTTAAAATTAGATTGTATATTATCATTAATTTTCAATTTCAAGTAATTTTTTTGTTTGCATACATATCGAACATTTTCATAAAATATATATTTGGATAATATTCTAATTTTTGGTTCAAATTTTGAAATTTGATACAATGTTATCATTAGTTTTTAATTTCAGTCTACATTTAATATATATATATATATATATATATATATATATGTGTGTGTGTGTGTGTGTGTGTGTGTGCGTGAAAGTTTTCATATTTTTATATATGACATCATACCACTTATTCGTTCAAAATGTGAAATTTAATCGGAAGTTATCAATATTTTAAATTTTAGTTAAATTTTTCGCGTCCATATATATGTGAAAATTTTAATAAATTATATATATAATAATTTATCAATTTTCAGTTGAAATTTGAAATTTGATATATATGTGAAAATTTCCATAAATGTTATATATGATACTGTACAATTTTTCGTGTAAAATTTGAAATTTGATCATATTTTATCACTACTTTTTAATTTCAGATATTTTTTTTGTCTTCACACACATAGAGATATATGTGTGTAAAACAGAATTGTTGTTAAAAAGAATAGAAGACATTTTTTTCTAATAGAAAAGTTTGCTTACAAGAATTTATCGTCTTCAAAAAAATTTAAACAGTGACCAACCTCAAGTATATGACACGATAATGACTGCAATTAATTGAAACCAGAGTGGAGTATTCTTTGTATAGGGTTATGGAGGTACTGAAAAAACATTCATATGAAAGACTCTATCGGTAGCCTTGAGATCGAATGGAGAGATTGTGTTAAACGTGACATCCAATGATATTACATCTCTTTTTTCTGCCTGGTGGAAATGTTCATCCCCTCTTTGAGAAATTCCCTTCAATCCTATCGAAAATTCAACATGCAATATCAAACAGGGGAGTCCTATCGCGGAGCTTATCGTGAAATCCAAACTTATCAAATGAGATGAAGCTCCAATAATGCACAAGTTTTGTTTTGAATTATTAGACAGAAGCATACGCGACATAATAAGATTTGAAAATACTTCAAGCTTTCACTTCCTTTTTGGAGGCAAAATAGTTGTATTTGGCGAGATTTTCGACAGATTTTTCCTGTTATTCCGAAGGGCGGTAGGCAAGACATTGTTCATGTCACTATTAATTCGTCGTATATGTGGAGACATTGCACAGTTTTGAGATTGACTAAGAATATGCGTCTTTGTAATTTGGTCTCTGATGAGAAAGGCGATGAAATTAGAATATATTTGGATTGGATTGCAAATACAGGAGACAGAAAAATTAAAGAACCAAATGACGGTTGCACGATGATTGATATTTCAGATGAATTGTTGCTTAATCAAGGACCCTATCGCAACAATCGTCGAGAGTACATATATGTTGTTTGGTAGCACGATAAGTGATACGTCATACTTCCACCAGAGAACTATATTGGCACCGACTTTGATTTTGTTCAGTTCATAAATGTATACATGATATCACTGAACAATTCGGATAGAAGATTGTATTTAAATTATGGTTCGGCGTGTCATTCATAGAAAAATGTTGATATGTTGTACGATTTGCACACTCCAAAATTCTTAAATGGAAATAGATGCTCCGGAGTTTTGAACCACTAGCTAAATTTGATGATTGACACTCATGTTATGTTATTGCGGAATATAGATAATTCTCTTGGATTATACAATGATACTAGATTGATTATCACGAATCTCGAAAACCATGTTTTGGAAGGAAAAATTCTTAACGGATGTAATGCGGGTCATAAAGTGCTTATTCCAAGAATGTCATTAACTCCATTTGATTCAAGGCTTCCTTTCAAGTTCCAACGAAGAGAATTTCCCTTAATTGTTTTATATGCAATAACAATTAACAAAAATCAAAGACAATCATTATCATATATGGGGTTTTTTTATTTTAGGAAACATGTTTTCTGTCATGGTCAACTGTATGTCGATGTATCTAGGATTACAAATCGAAAGTGTCTTAATTTTAATATGTAATGAAAACGAAAATGAAATAAACTCGACTACAAATGTTGTGTTTAAGGATATTTTCAAAATTTGTAATAATACTTTTTCACTTTATTTTTAAAATTTTTTTTAATGAGTGTTAAATTAGATTTTGTATTTACTATTTAATTAGAAACTCAAATTTTCATACCATGTAATTTTTAATCGTTATATACACAATACAATCCGTGCATCGCACGGGTGAGATACTAGTATATATATAATAACTGAGTTTTTGCCATTTTTGGCAAAAAATTGAAAATCATGAATTATTTAAAAAAAAACTCCAAAAATTCGAAAAATGTGTAATATAAATATAAACATAAACATAAATATATATATATATATATATATATATATATATAATTAAACATCATCCAATAAATTATATATCAATTTTTAATTACTACGTAGTCTTTATGTATATTTTCGTAATCTTTGTGTGTATGTATATACATATATCTATATATATATAATCTATATCTATAGTTTCTTTCAAGTGCCCACCTATCATGCCCACTACCATGCCTACCAATGATGTGACACTATTCTATTGGACCTACAATTTATCACATCCAATATAATAGTGCCACATCATTGGTGGGCATGGTGGTGGGCATGATAGGTGGGCACTTGAAAGAAAATCTCTATATCTATATATATATATATATATATATCTATATATATATATATATATATAGTTTTGCTATGCTGCCCACCTCCATGCCCACCTATGAGGTGACACTCATCCAATGGATGAGATGAATCATTTACAAATGATTCATCCAATGGATGAGTGTCAACTCATAGGTGGGCATGGAGGTGGGCATCGGAGGTGGGCATCGGAGGTGGGCATCGGAAGTGGGCAGCATAGCAAAACTCTATATATATATATATATATAAACACATATTTAGTCTTAATCAAATTCATGCAAATATAATAGCTCCCATAACAGATTAAAACACGTATATTAAAAAATCAGTGCAATAATTACAACAAATATTATCAATCTTATCACTTATAACAAAATTTTAATTCAAATATATTTAATTTAATTTAAATCTATACATAAATACATATTTTAGTTTCAATCAAATACATGCAAATATAATACCTCCCATAACAGATTAAAAACGTATATTAAAAAATCAATGCAATAATTACAACAAATATCGACTAACAAATCAAAACATTCATCATTATATTTCTTTAATTTAATTTAAAATTCAACAATAAAAATTCATTGTCAAAGAAATTCTCTAAATTATAAGATATTCCATATTATTAAATTTGAAGAATGCGAGTTAAAATTGATACATTATTGTAATATTTTTTTTTCGACCAATCAACTTAGCAATTAAAATAGTCCGAAAAATTATATAAGTTAGAGATTCAATCCCTAACTGTAAACATATAGGTAAATTTTATGCCTTTAAATAACTTAACAATACATAAAAAAATTTAAACACTCTTCACTGAGCAATGAATATTATGAAAAATGGTAAAGATTTATAACACGGTAGATTAGGAATAATATCTACTAATTATGGTTGTAAAACAGTAATAGTGTTGAAAAACAAACAATTATGTGAATAAATACCATAATCTTTGTCTTAGTTTTCTAAATATAGAACTACCAATCAAATTTTTAAAAAAATCAATCAATCAAACTTATTTCGTATTTTAATTATTATATATTTAACACGAATACACATTTTAGTTTCTATTTTTCCGGGCAAATAATGCACATTCCATAAAAGATTAAAAAAAACATGTAATTGATAAGTTCAATGTAAAATTTTAAGAAATTGTGACAAAAAAAAAAATCAGCAATATTTCCTTGCTTAATAAATCATACCAATTAAAGAGTTATCAAATCAATTAATCAAAATAATTCGTAAGTTAAATCTAACTAAATGCCCGAGTTAATTTCAATAAAATAACAGCAACTAGGATATATTCCAAATTTAGATTTAAAAAAATTAAGTTTAAAAATTTATAATAAAATTGTAATATATTTAAATCACAATAAACTTTTTTAAAAAAGAAAAATATAGGTTATTGAGTCAATCCCATAAGTCATGCTTCTCAAATATAGAACATATATAGTTAAATCACTCCTCTCATATTAAAAAATTTACCATCCGATCACAATTTCGAGATATTCAAAATCCAAGCTCAAATCCAAACTCACATATTTTCATAAGCAATTATCACATAATAAAAAAAAATCAAGATCGGCTATAATGCTCCCACAATGATAAAGCGAAGAACATTCAAACATATGAAAGGCTGCTGAATTTTGAAGAATCAAAATTACTATGAAGCGAATGACAAAATCTACAGTGATAGGCAACAAAAGACGAAAAACTAACAATCAATCAAAATGTAATTACTTATGATTTTAATTTAATTTTTGGGATTGAATTTTTGAGTTATTCATACCGTATATTTAATGTTTGAAATACAAGATGAGAAAACTGTCCTTACGCATCATTTTTAACCTGTTATTATGTTATTGAACTCCTTATGCTTATATGCATCTGAAATTGATATATAGATGAATAAACATCAACTTAAAATGATATGTAGATGGTTATCAATAAATTTCTAATAAAAATGCATTATATACCATAGACTTAACTTTCTTGAGAATATATAAGTAGTTGTTCCTACTAAATTAATAACCTACAAACAAACAAAAGATTGTTGAATCAATAAATTATACTTGTGCAGATGATAATATTAATTAATCTAAGTTAACAATATTAATCACTTTAAATCGTTTTCAATATATGCATATATTGAATCCTTCTAGGAGAACAACTATAAAATAATTACCTAAAATCGTTTATAATTAAAAGCAGTATTTCAAAGTATTGATAAATCAAGATGTAACATACATAACAGGATGCAAATTAATAATCAATAGGAAGCATTAACATTTAATAAAACTATTTTTAGCCAACATAAATAAAAAAGTGAAAAATATTTAATTCATAACACAACAAAAAATATGATTGAATGTCAGTGCTTAATTTAAGTTGTCCAAAATTTTAGTATTATTATTGTAAGAAAATGTATTTTTCATCCTCTCAACAATTAGTCAAACGATATTTATTACTTTAGCTAATTTGATGTTTAGTATTTTTTAGACGCATATCTACTATTTTTTAATTTTATCAGTTAGTGTTAATTTAGTAATTTAGTTACAAAAAAATATTTGTTCGTTTCCAGGGAATGAAAAATATTTATTTTAGAAAATATTAGTTAGATATATCATATGGACTCAATATTGTACACATTTTTTGGGTTGTGAAACACAAAAAATCTTGATTTTGATGATAACAAAACTTGTTATTGTATTTCTAACATATTTCATCAAGTGTTATAGTTAGTAGATCAAAGATGGAAGGTTTGAGCTGGAAATCAAATAACTCAATCTGGCATAGTTCAGTAAATCGATCATATCTCATAGCTCGTTGATCCAAATGACTTGAGGCTAAAACGGTTGAAAAGATTACTCAAATATCTACAAGTCATATCTCAGTCCAGATGAGTTAATTCTGACGTTATCAAGGCGAAATGGTGGTCGCAACATCGAGCTGGATGCAAAGCAGATCGAAGTTACAGCAACCAGATCAAACAGACCAGTCCTGGTATTTTGGCCATAACGTACAGCTCGCTTATCCAAACGGGATGATTCAGTATGCATTACGAAGCTAAGAGAATTATCTACAAATCATCTTCAAGAATCGCAATCTGAATCGGAGTTTAAGAAGCAGATAAAGCACGATGAAGTTTCGAGATCTGCACAGAAATTCTGTAGAACAGAATTTCTGACACAGCTTAATATTTCGAGTATATCTCTCACATACAAACTCGAAATAAAGCGATTCTTGATTCCGTGGAAAGCCAAGAAAAAGGACTACAACTTTTATGTTTATCACCTTGCCCAAAAATCAGTTAATCAAGAGATATAATCAAATGAACAGATCAGATGAAACATGGCCAAACAAGATCAAGTGAACAAGACCAGATTGTAGTTGCTCTATACCAGATCAATTGAACCAGACCATATTAAAGCTCGACCAGATCAAATTAGGACCAGACCAGATCAAAGCTTGAACAGACCAGATGAGTTTGAACAGATCGAATCGGTCAAACCAGTCCGATGAACAGTAAAATCAGCTCAACTTCAGAAAATGGATAGCAACTCAAATATGACCGTTGCAACTCCAGAAAGTGTCCAGAAACATCCCAAATGGTCATATTATTGAATCTAACGTTCAAATCATTCTTGGAGCTTATAAATACAACACTTTGAAGATCAAACACAAGCTTTTGATGGGGATTAAAAGCATGGGCAGATTATAGAAGAAAAAGAAGCTAGAATGAGAGCAAGCCAAGGTGTGAGGAAGAAGAAAAAGAGATGAGCTTTCAACGTTAAATCCTCTACACCAAATCCACTTTATAGAACACTCTTCCTTGTTTAATATCTTTGTATATGAGTTGAAGAGAGCTCACTCACACACATACGAGAGACATCCTTTGCAAGATTAGTTGAGTGAGAGTCTTAGCACAAAGACGTTAAAGATTGTGTTTGTAGTCTTGGCATAAAGACGTAAATCATTATAAGGATTGTGAGGTTGATGCCTACGATCGAGAGTGGCTAGGAGTTCTTGTTTAGGCATTGGATAAGTCCTAAATTGGATTGGGTTTGTACAAATGAGTTTGTATAAATCAAAATCTTCTAGTGGATCCTTCCGAGGTGGAAGAAGGGGTGACGTAGGAGATTGAGCTCCGAACATCCATAAACAAATTCGTGTCTATTTGTTTATCGCATTTACATTATTATTGCCACTGTTTTAAGATGCATTGTTGAAACATTTTATGTGTTCTTCATAGATCAAAATATAGCATACAAAGTGTTTGATAAAATACTTCAACCAAACTGTTTTTATCATTTCAACTTGCATCTTTTAAAATGATTTATAAAATGTTTATTCGGTTTCTATGAAGGATTATTTCGAGTGTATTCCGCTTGGTTTGAAAACCAAACTCGATATAATTCATCGGTGCTCGGTTTATTTTTGAACATTTCAAGAACGAGCTATTGTAGCTCTAAAATATTTTTAAGTGTGTATTCACTCCCCCTTCTACACACCAATTTCGATCCTAACAATTGGTATCAGAGCAGGTTGTTCTTGAAAGAGCATTTGAAACTGATTTTGATCTTCAAAATTTCGTTTTTAAGATTTTCTAACACATATATGAATAGTTGATAATCTTTGACAGCTTGCAACGACTTTGGGAAAAATGACATAACTCCTTGCTCGAGTGTCCAAACGGCAAACCGCTTTTTGCGTTGCAAACTAGACTTGTAGGGGATCGCAGCGGTATAAAATTTGCAGCCTGGTAATTCGTGAAAAAATGCAGTTTATTCGTTGAAGACAGACCATGTGCGCTGCGGCAGAAACTGGACATAGACAAAAAAGTTGATGTTTTTGTCAAGAAGCTCAAGGCTGTTGCACTCATCAATAAAAATGACTTATTACCTTGAATCAGAGCCACACACCATCAAGAAAACTTGGTACACTCGTTTTAATATTAGATTTTAAAGAGCTTTTGAGTTCGAATGTCATCTTGATATTCTACTTGTGCTAGCATGTCTTGGATTAAGAATGACTAGTCATTTCCCTTATCAATGTGATTGTGCTTAGTGACTAAAAGGACGCTTAAATGCTTCATGAATATTTCAGTTGGCATATCAATCTTGATTTTGTGATGTCTGCTAGTTTGAGTTAATTTGGTTCAATCTTGATGAAGTTTGCTAGTTGCTCAACTTGTTTTATTTATGTTGAAATTTTGTGTGCGTTGCATATTTTCAAAAAATGCCGTTTAGGTATCCCTCTACTTTAATAGATTTCAAATTTTCAAAAATATAGGGGAAGAGCTAATTATAATTTAAAGGGGGAGAAAATTTTTTGCTTAATATACACCTTTTTGATTCACACAAAAAGAGGGAGAAATATGTTAGATAAAAATAACGTTCATATTTTTATCCAAGTTTTGTGATCATAAAAAATGGGGAGATTGTTGGGTTGTAAAACACAAGAAATCTTGATTTTAATGATAACAAAACTTGTTATTGTGTTTCTAACATATTTCATCAAGTGTTGTAGTTAGTAGATCAAAGATGGAAGGTTTGAGCTGGAAATCAAATAACTCAATCTGGCACAGTTCAGTAAATCGATCATATCTCATAGCTCGGTGATCCAAATGACTTGAGGCCAAAACGGTTGAAAAGATTACTCAAATATATACAAGTCATATCTCAGTTCAGATGAGTTAATTCTGAAGTTATCAATGCGAAATGGTGGTCGCAACATCGAGCTGGATGCAAAGCAGATCGAAGTTACAGCAACCAGATCAAATAGACCAGTCCTGGTATTTTGGCCATAACTTACAGCTCGCTTATCCAAACGGGATGATTCAGTATGAGTTACGAATCTAAGAGAATTATCTACAAATCATATTCAAGAATCGAAATCTGAATCGGAGAGTAAGAAGCAGATAAAGCACGATGAAGTTTCGAGATCTGCACAGAAATTCTGTAGAACAGAATTTCTGACATAGCTTAGTATTTCGAGTATATCTCTCACATACAAACTCGAAATCAAGCGATTCTTGATTCCGTGGAAATCCAAGAGAAAGGACTACAACTTTTATGTTCATCACCTTGCCCAAAAATCAGTTAATCAAGAGATATAATCAAATGAACAGATCAGATGAAACATGGCCAAACCAGATCAAGTGAACAAGACCAGATCGTAGTTGCTCTATACCAGATCAATTGAACCAGACCATATTAAAGCTCGACCAGATCAAATTAGGACCAGACCAGATCAAAGCTTGAAGAGACCAGATGAGTTTGAACAGATCGAATCGGTCAAACCAGTCCGATGAACAGTAAAATCAGCTCAACTTCAGAAAATGGATAGCAACTCAAATATGACCGTTGCAACTCCAGAAAGTGTCCAGAAACATCCCAAACGGTCATATTATTGAATCTAACGTTCAAATCATTCTTGGAGCTTATAAATACAACACTTTGAAGATCAAACACAAGCTTTTGATGGGGATTAAAAGCATGGGCAGATTATATAAGAAAAAGAAGCTAGAATGAGAGCAAGCCCAAGGTGTGAGGAAGAAGAAGAGATGAACTTTCAACGTTAAATCCTCTACACCAAACCCACTTTATAGAACACTCTTCCTTGTTTAATATCTTTGTATATAAGTTGAAGAGAGCTCACTCACACACATACGAGAGACATCCTTTGCAAGATTAGTTGAGTGAGAGTCTTAGCACAAAGACGTTAAAGATTATGTTTGTAGTCTTGGCATAAAGACGTAAAACATTATGTGGATTGTGAGGTTGATGCCTACGATCGAGAGTGGCTAGGAGTTCTTGTTTAGGCATTGGATAAGTTCTAAATTGGATTGGGTTTGTACAAATGAGTTTGTATAAATCAAAGTCTTCTAGTGGATCCTTCCGATGTGGAAGAAGGGGTGACGTAGGAGATTGAGCTCCGAACATCCATAAACAAATTCGTGTCTATTTGTTTATCGTATTTACATTATTATTGCCACTGTTTTAAGATGCATTGTTGAAGCATTTTATGTGTTCTTCATAGATCAAAATATAGCATACAAAGTGTTTGATAAAATGCTTCAATCAAACTGTTTTTATCATTTCAAATTGCATCTTTTAAAATGATTTATAAAATGTTTATTCGGTTTCTATGAATGATTATTTCGAGTGTATTCCGCTTGGTTTGAAAACTAAACTCGATATAATTCATCGGTGCTCGGTTTATTTTTGAACATTTCAAGAACGAGCTATTGTAGCTCTAAAATATTTTTAAGTGTGTATTCACTCCCCCCTCTACACACCAATTTCGATCCTAACAATTGGTATCAGAGCAGGTTGTTTTTGAAAGAGCATTTGAAACTGATTTTGATCTTCAAAATTTCGTTTTTAAGATTTTTTAACACATATATGCATAGTTGATAATCTTTGACAGCTTGCAACGACTTTGGGAAAAATGACATAACTCCTTGCTCGAGTGTCCAAACGGCAAACCGCTTTTTGCGTTGCAAACTAGACTTGTAGGGGATCGCAGCGGTATAAAATTTGTAGCCTAGTAATTCGTGAAAAAATGCAGTTTATTCGTTGAAGACAGACCATGTGCGCTGCGGCAGAAACTGGACATAGACAAAAAAGTTGGTGTTTTTGTCAAGAAACTCAAGGCTGTTGCACTCATCAATAAAAATGACTTATTACCTTGAATCAGAGCCACACACCATCAAGAAAACTTGGTACACTCGTTTTAATATTAGCTTTTAAAGAGCTTTTGAGTTCGAATGTCATCTTGATATTCTACTTGTGTTAGCATGTCATGGATTAAGAATGACTAGTCATTTTCCTTATCAATGTGATTTTGCTTAGTGACTAAAAGGACGCTTAAATGCTTCATGAATATTTCAGTTGACATATCAATCTTGATTTTGTGATGTCTGCTAGTTTGAGTTAATTTGGTTCAATCTTGATGAAGCTTGCTAGTTGCTCAACTTGTTTTATTTATGTTGAAATTTTGTGTGCATTGCATATTTTCAAAAAATGCCGTTTAGTTATCCCTCTAATTTAATCGATTTCAAAGTTTCAAAAATATAGGGGAAGAGCTAATTATAATTTAAAGTGTGTATTCACTCCCCCCTCTACACACCAATTTCGATCCTAACAACATTTTATTTTTTATTGAAGTTATAATAAAAATAAAATTTCTCCAGCCAATTTATTTAAGTAAATTCATGTTTAATATAGTTTATTTATTATTTTACCTTACATTTAAACATTTATATTTTGAATTATTATTATAATTAGTTCATTTGTATTTTGTTAATTTTATTTTCAAAATTTTACTTAACTATTGAAACAGAAAATTTGGATTCGAGAGCCAGAGTATCCGAACATTGTACTTTGCGCGGTTCATTTAAGATGATATTGACAACGTCAAAATCTCCATTAAGTGAGATTACAAATGGTCTGATATTTTTTCCATGCGTTACTACTCTTATTTGTCTACTCAAATGATTATATATATTTTCTTTTAACATCCGTATACGTGCAGCCACTTCATCGAGCTTAATTGATATAGATTCTTTTCTCAAATACATATCAGCTCAAATACAAATAAATCAGATATGATTGATCTAACGATTGATGATGATTTTCCTCTCTTTGCTGTTAATATTGGTGACAAACTGTCGTTTGTTCATGAATGTAATTTTTTAATAACTACACGTTTTTTTTTCTTTCTAATTTTAAGATATTATATATATTTAAGATATAATTAATGAATCGCACGGGTGAAATACTAGTTTATGTAAATAACCCGCGAAGTGGAATGACTACTCCATGATACTTTTTATTGATAAGGTGTGGGCCGACACATTTAGCCGAGAAAATTGTGTGACGAAATATTTTAAATTTTTCGATCAATTATTTTCAAATTATTAAGCAGACAAGATTCTCAAGGGCTAACATGTCTGAAAACTATAGAAGTTCGTATTTCTCGCATGGCTTTATCAAGGTCGTTCCTATTTGAGGTAGAAGAATTATCGGACTCGGGTCCTTTTTTTCGGGGCTCATAATTTTGAAAAAAATTATTATTATATAAAACTGTAAATTGATCGATATAAATTAATTAGATCTTGGGCTTTTTTCATTCATATCATAGGAAATTATTTTTCCTTTGTCTACTGTCTTATATAAAAATTTTTATTATTTCTGGGCTTATTGATAAAGGACAATGCTATATGTACATAGAGTTTTACATAGAGGGTTACACGCCCTATTAAATTAAGAAAGTATATCAATTTTTTTAAAAAATATATCTTTATTTTCAACCTACAATTGTTTCTTTTTCAAAAAAACTCTTAACGAAAATATTATTATTATTTAATTTATTATTTATTGTGTCATTTTAGAGGTGTCAAAATTGAACCCAACTCGAGTTGACCAGATAATTAACGGATTAAGGTTGAGGTTTTGAGGTTCAGGTTGGGCCCGAAATATTTGATTTTTTTAAAATTTTTAACAAAATAATTAAATACACATAATAATAATCAATATATTTTGATTTAAATACATAATAACAAAATCTTACTTATATAGTTTTATATAATTTAAATTTGAAAGTTCGAGTGTACAAAATTTAAAATATACTTACCACACACAATAAAAATTATTTTTAAAAATAAATGTTTTACAAAATAATTATTACATGTTAAAAATCTATGATACAATATACAATAATTTTTTTCAAACATAAAATATGTTAGGATCGAAAATGTCTTTCTCAACTGTATGGAGTTCAGATGGGTTAGTAAATGAACTCTTGTCTTTCTCGTGTGTCTATGTTAATCAACCAACTTAAATCAGTGCGGAAGAGATTGACTAACAGATTGAACACTCTTCAAATGGATTGGTTAAATTTGTGAAGTGAGTGAACGTGTTAGGCAGAAGGGAAATAACACGGTGAATTGTTTCTGGATGTTCGGAGCTCAATTTCCTACGTCACCCCTTCTTCCACCTCGGAAGGATTAACTCTCTTCTAGAAGACTTTGATCTTATACAAGCAATTTGCACAGATCCGATCCAAGATTGGACTTACACCTCTGCCTATCTCAGAACTCCTAGACACTCAAGAACACAGCCCTTGACTGTTTCTTGTTACAAAGGTAGTGTTTTACAGAACACTCAACTGATCTGATATAATCTTACAACTCGATATTTCTGATCGTGTATTCTCTTCTCTTTCTGTAGCTCTCTTTTTCTTACGCTTCTTAACCTCTGTTTCTTCTTTTCTTCTCTTCTTGTATTTATAGCCTTTAGAAAGTATCCGTTAAGTTTTCGACAAGTCTCCTTAATTTGCTCTTAGATCTTGACTTTCTGGTTCTTTGTTGGCAACGTTCAAATCTTCTTTTAATGCCTTTTGTCTTTTAGCACAAAAGCTCTCTGACATTCTACGCTCTTCCATAAGTTCTTGATCTGTTCTGTTTCTGAGAATCATTCGGTCTGAATGTGGCTTTGATATGTACTATGTGCAGATCAATTATGATCACATAATTAATCTGATCTCAAGACATCGTGAACTTGATCTGGATTTTTTGTTGCCTCCATTGATCTGCTCGATAACTTATCTGTTCTGTTTCTCTTCTGATCTGCTCAGTTGATGTCTAAGTTTGTCAAACACCGAAACTTAGATCTTGAATTTCTAACAATTTCCCCCTTTTTGGTGTTTGACAAAGATAAGCATTTAGTCTATCATTTTTTCTTTCTTGACAATCGCATCAACTGGTGATATATATTTTGATATGCTCTCTTCTTCTTAGGTTGACTGATCTCCATAAGTCTGTTCCCCCTTAAAAGGTGATGTCAAATGAATTTTTCAAATTGCTAGCTTGTCTGATCTGGTTGACTGATCTGGTCATGTCTAAGCTTTAACTGATATGATCTGGTTCAATTGATCTAGTCTCTTAGTTGATCTTCATCATTCCAATTGATCTGGCTCGTTTATGATTCGATCTGATCTTTTCTGGTTCGATTGATCTTGTCTGATCTGATTGAACTTTGATCTGGTATGGTTTGATTTGTCTGGTCTGGTCCAATATGATTTGATCTGACGTTGATCTGGTCCAACTTTAATCTGATCTAGTATGTTTCGTCTGATCTGATCTGCTCCAACTTATCTGGATTCTTATCTCTTGCTCTGTATCTTCGAGTTGATATGTTACCGCCAAGTTGATCTGGCTCCTTTTGCGTCCATTGATCTGCTTTGCTCAGTTCTTCTGTTCTTCCTTCTTCTTCTCTACTGATCTGCTTTCTTCTTTAATTAAGATGCCAGAGAGAATCTTCATTCCCCCTTAATCTGTTGCGTTTCTCTCCAAATTTTGGATTGTGTGGTGTATTCTTGTGTTCTTCAAAGTCTCTTTTATATGTAGATAAAATCCCATCGATTTTTTATTTTTCACAGTTCTTCATCTAGTCTCCAAGACTGGTGCGGGCTCGCATGCTCTTCGTAGCAACAGCGCTATCGCGCTTTGGAGGAGTGCTACTGGAGTGCTATCGCGCTTCCAAGGAGTGCTATGAGCGCTATCGCGCTATTGAGGGGCGTTATTGCTCTACCAGGGGCGCTATCACGCTAGCAAGGGGCGCTACTTTCTTGTTGAGCGACAATTTTCAAAAAATCATATCTCACAATCTAGCCGTCGGATCAAGCTAAAATTTGGACAGCAGCTTTCAAACATCTTAAAATTTATTATGAACGGTGGAGATTGGATATAGTTGATCTAACATCCTTAATAAATTTCTGAATTTTGCTGTACTGTAATTCCTTTCTCAATTCTTCTCAGTACTTGTCACCTGCAAATACAAATAAAAATATGCTATGGTACCCATATCTTATGTGGGTCCTCGATGGATTAGTCCTTTAGGAACCCAAACTTTGATTAATCTAACAGGTCGATCATTGAAAGTGTCCCATTAAGTTTGTATATTGTGCCGTGTGTGCTGGTGATGTGTATGTGAATGATAAATATGATATGCATTGTGTCGTTTGTGCATTGGATATGTATGTCTAGATTGATTGTACAAGTTAGGCCTCCAATATCTCTTTTGAACGGATCTATTTTTGAAATAAGGTGGTCTATGTTGTACCTGAAAGAGTGGGTGCCCGTTAGCCAACTTGTGGCTAAGGGCTTTTATGACTCTATGTAAAACAATCTTTTGTTTAATATAATTTACACTTTTATAATGGCATTGACTTTATCTTTCTTCATATTGTTATATTATGATATACTATTGTTGTTTTGATAAAGACCTTGAATATACTATAGTGTATGTAAGATGTGGTAGCACATGGGGATGGCTATCATGAAACACATCTTATAGTCACTGTATATTCTAAACTGTTCCTAGTCAATTGAGCCGTTTCATTGGTATGGAACATAGAGATGTTCAAAGCATGCAAATGGATATTCATATGATGAATGATCGAACTACCCTATTCGGACTTTCCAAGTGGTTATCACTTATCGAGTGGATAAAGTCCGCGGTTTTGGTTGTACACCATTAGTCCTTATTACTTGAAACATCATTGAGACTCTATATGCTAGTACTGTACTTTGACTCGTTTATCGACTCTATTGGGGTCATCAGGTGTCGAGATTGGGTACAGTTACGACACATATAGGAGTCGATGCTTTGTTGTCAAGGATTCACCACATACTTGCGAGTGTGGATATCCTATGCGATCTGAGGAGATATTAGTGTGACGAATCTCTGGCCAGAGTACATGATGTGTTTTAGGTTAATGGGTTTTCCTAGTAACACATGCGATGTCACTAATAGATCTCCAAGATGTTATGCATAGTTATCGAATCTCGAACAACTCTCGATATACCAATGGTTGTTGATTCGATCGGGATATATGGATGAAGGGACCGTACTGTACGCTAACCACAATCTACTGGTTCTTGCAGGCACTATCAGTAATACCTAGGAAATCATGGGGCGATGTTGCTAGGCGCTCTTACCATGATTCGATGGGTAAGTCGGAAATTGTTGTTCCGAGTCACAAGGAGTTGTGAGCCCACGGCTGGCTGTATTCCTGAACCATTGAGGGTTACACAAGTAATGGATTACTAAAACCCCGTAGAGATAGTTAAATTTAAAGAGTTAAATTTAATGAAAGAGAAGTTGGACTTCTTAACTAAAGGGAGTGGGATTTCCTAAAATGACATAGGGATGGGCATTTTTGGAAATCACTGAATTCGGATTCAGAAAAATTATCTTGACTCTAAAAGATGCAGAAATGGTTTCTGTGCATATTGGTGAAATCAGTTTATCAATCGGAGTCACGATGAATTTTATATTAATTTCTATAACAACAGGCTTGGCTTGTTGGGCTTAAGTTATGGATTGTGGGCTTTAAGGAGTTAGAGTCCTGATACAATTATAACTAGAAATTATCTATAAATATACTGCAGTGTTCGAAAATTCCATAAGCTTTCAGTCTTGCAATTTTCGAATTTCAGCCTATATTATTCAAGGGAATTTTCGAAATCCTCTGTCCCTTTTGGAGAAAATTCGGGTTGTGTTTTTGTGAAAAATTACAATCTGAATTAACAGATCATATCTGTTTATTCTCTACGCAAACTTCTGATTGATTTCTAGTGCAGTCAATCAGAGGGTTTTGTTTTCTATTCGTGGACCTGATTGAAGAAACGTTCGTTCATCAGTTCCGGGGATATACAACAAGAGCAGATTAAATTCTGTTGGTGTCCATAATCTCGCTTCGAGATTTTAAGGTAAAATATTTAATAGTGATTATTTGTTTTACTTACACAATTTAATCGTAAAGTTTTGATACCCATATATGGAATCGTTCCATATTAATAAAATAAATTTTAAACTTCCGCTGCACCGGGTATCAATTCTAATTGATCTGAACACAGTTTTCCAACAGTGGTATCAGAGCCAGGTTGCTCAGATCAAATGATTAAATTAATCGATTGTACAAAATTTTTAAGCCTCGGTTTTTGAAACAAAACGAAAATTTAAAATTAAATTTTAATGGGCAAATCGGGCAGCGATCGTCGCTGCCCATGGATCGCTGCCCAGGGCAGCGATCAGCGACGGGCTGCCCGGGATTGTCCCGGGCAGCCCGGAAAAATTATTTTTTAATTTTAAATTAAAATTTTAATTTTTTGAAATTCTAGTTTTTGATCCGATCGAAAATTGTTTTTGATTGGTTCACGAGGCATCGGATCGAATTGTTCGAGTCCGAAAATTTTAAAATTGATTTTTGGATAAATTTGAATTTTTGGAAAATTTATAAATTTTATCCGTTAAATTAAATTTTATAAAATTAATTATTTTGGTACAATTGATGATAAGATATGATCTTATGGATGGATAAGATAAAATATGATTTTATCTTTTAAATTATGATGCCTTTGCATGTTTATCCAATTATTTAATTATTGAATTAATTAATGGATAAAGGATGATCGATTGCCATGACCAATATTTTAGGTGTATGTTAGGTTATTTACATTTGTCTTATTGTTGTTGGTGTTTATTAATGGGCTTGGTTTATAGCCCAATATGATTGTCATATGTAATAAAAGTGGGCCTGGTTTATGGCCCGTTCCCACCCCTAAAATGTATCCCATATTTGTCATCGAAATTTATTGTAAATTTATTAGACTTAGTGGGAGACAAAGATTTGAAGAAATGGTGGGCCCAGCAGACAATGAAGACCGAAGAAATGTAAATTGGAAGCTTAATGTAATAGGATTGCATTGCATACTTGCATATCACCTAGGATTGGACTTAGACTCGTGATTGGCAACCACGGGTCGATTAGTTAATGGGATCGATCATCCTTAAATAATATATGATATTATTGATGTATGCATGTTTAGACTAAATTGTATGAATCCCGCAAGCATACATAAATTGCATGATGAGACAAATTTTCAAAATTAAAAATCCCTCATTTTAAATATGATTTAAAATTGATATCAAGATTAATAAAAAGGAATTTAAATATTGTTTAAATATTCCTACCTTCCATCAACGATCAATGTATGAGATGCTACCCGCGGATACGGTCCGGCTCATATTATTGGGGGGGCCCGTTCGTCGGAAAGCTGTACATTGGATCGACACTTGTTGTAAGTTGGGTGGAACTCCCATGGGATTGGCTCATATTATTGGGGGATCCACATGGCGACCGTCCATCACAACTTAATATTGATGGATTATCTTGACATGTCACAATAAACGGCGTCATATTATTGGGCCCTTATTGGACATGAGGTAAAAACATGGGGGTTTACTTTGGAAGTAATTGGGCTCTACCTTTTGAAAATTATGGTTGGCTGATATTATTCGGGATCATGATTTGTCAATTGGACTCCATGTTCTCACTAAGGAAAATAGTTTCCTGTTTTCACTAGAGGGTAGTGAAATCGTTAAAATAGTGGGAGTGTAATTCATAAAATAAAATTCGTCATATTTTATGTCTTAGTAAATTAATTAAACAATAATTGATTATTGTCTGTTTTCTTTTCAGTATACTATTACAATGACTTCTCGCAATCCACTGTTTTCAATTCTCGAACAAAACAAATTGACTGGCGCAAACTATACGGAATGGTTCCGTAAGTTGAAAATTATTCTTACTTCGGAAAAAGATTTCTACGTGTTAGAGAAGCCGCCTCCGAAGGAAGCCCCGGCTAATACAAGTCCGGAGCTGGCCAAACTTGATTTATGGTGGGACCATGATATCAAGGCCAAATGCTACATGCAGGCTTCGATGTCTGATGAGCTTCAAAGGAGATTCAAGGATGCCGTGAATGTTGCTGACATTCACAAGAACCTCAAGGAACTCTTTGGAGCTCAGTCAAGGTCGGAGAGGTATGCCACCGTCAGAGAGCTCATGACGAGCCGCATGAGAGATGGGACTTCGGTCCGTGAGCATGGGGTGCACATGATTGGGCTCATTGAAAAGTTGGTAACACTCGACTTGACTTTGGAGCATGAACTTAGCGCGGACTTGTTGTTTCTATCACTTCCTTCATCGTTTGACGGTTTTGTGATGAACTTCAATATGAACAAGATAGAGGCCACCCTTGAAGAGAAGGTCAATATGCTTGTCACATATGAAGCCACACTAAATAAGGATAAACCGGTACTCTTGGTTGGCTCCTCTTATAACTCTAAGAAAGGACCAAGTGGAAAGGGTAAGAAACGTTCTGCCCCGCCCAAGAAGATTGTACCAAATAAGAAGGGAAAGGCCAAGGCTTCAATTGGGATAAAGGATGAAAACGTTTGCCATTACTGCAAGAAACCCGGTCATTGGAAACGTAACTGCAAGGAATACCTCGAACAGTTGCGAACTGCAAAGGGTATGTTTTACATTGAAATAAATGTTTCGCTTAATACTTCTTCTTGGGTATTGGATACCGGATGTGGATCTCACATTTGCAATGATTTGCAGGCGATGACAAGAAGTCGTAAGCTAAGGATGGGTGAGACCCAGCTAAGGCTCGGGAATGGTTCTAGAGTCGAAGCCAAATCTAGAGGAGACATTTATTTAGTTTTGCAGAACAATTTTAAGTTATTTTTGAGAGATGTTATATATGTTCCGGATTTGGTCAAAAACATTATATCTATTTCTATGCTTGATAGAGATGGTTTTTCTTGCAATTTTGTGAATGGGATTTGCAATATTTACAAGAATGAATGTTTGATTGGAAATGGACAACTTGAAAATGATCTATATAGCTTAAAATTAAATGACATTCCAATTAATTATGTTGATAAACCAGTAACAACAATTAAAAGGAAGGACGATAGTCAAAACCCGTCAAACCTTTGGCATGCTAGGCTAGGTCATATTTCCTCAAGGAGGATGAAAAAGCTAGTGGGAGAGGGCATGTTTGATATGTCTGATATTAAATCTCTACCTACTTGTGAGTCCTGCCTAAAGGGAAAAATGACTAAATCTCCTTTCAAAGGGAAACCTGAGCGTAGTCAAAATCTGTTGGATTTGATCCATACAGATGTTTGCGGTCCATTTAGGATTGGTACTAAATGTGGCAACACCTACTTCATTACCTTTACTGATGATCATTCTAGGTATGGGTATTTATATTTAATGAAATATAAGTCTGAAGCATTTGAAAAGTTCAAAGAATTCAAGGCTGAAGTAGAAAACAAACTAGGTAAAAGTATTAAGGCACTTCGATCGGATCGAGGTGGAGAATACTTAAGTACCGAGTTTTTGGACTATCTAAAAGAGAATGGGATTCTCTCTCAGTGGACTCCTCCTATGACACCTCAGCTTAATGGTGTTTCGGAGCGTCGCAATCGAACTTTGTTGGACATGGTTCGATCCATGATGAGCTTGACTGAGCTCCCACCTTCGTTTTGGGGCTACGCGCTTGAAACGGCGGTATTGTTGTTAAACAACGTCCACACTAAAGCAGTAAATAAAACACCATACGAGTTATAAAATGGCAAAGCTCCTAAGTATTCGTACTTGAGGATTTGGGGATGTCCTGCTTACATGAAGCAGACAGTGGGAGATAAATTGGATAGTCGATCCACTTTATGTTATTTTGTAGGGTATCCGAAGAATTCAATCGGATATTATTTCTATCATCCTGCTGAAACAAAAGTGTTTGTTTCAAGGAATGTCACCTTCTTGGAGAAGGAGTTCTTATTGGATAAGAAAGGCAAGATGATGGAACTCGAAGAAATTCAAGAAGAACCCGAGATACAAAATAGCGATCCTACACCTCAAGAATCATCACAAGACACGCCTATTACTAGGAGATCTGAGAGGACTTCTAGGCCTCCTATTAGATATGGTCTTCTTCTTGAAGGGGATCAAAGTGAACCCGTCATTGGATGTGATCCAAGAAACTTCAAGGAAGCAATTTCTGATGCGGGTTCGAATTTATGGCTTGAAGCTATGCAATCGGAAATAGACTCGATGCATTCTAACCAAGTTTGGTCTTTAGTAGATCCTCCCGATGGAATTGTTCCAATTGGGTGCAAATGGATCTACAAGAGAAAGCTTGGGCCTGATGGAAAGGTATTGACCTACAAGGCACGATTGGTGGCAAAAGGTTATACTCAAAGACAAGGAGTTGACTATGATGAAACCTTTTCACCAGTCGCAATGTTCAAGTCCATAAGAATCATTATTGCCATAGCAGCATGGTATGACTATGAGATATGACAAATGGATGTAAAGACTGCATTTCTTAATGGAAACATTAAGGAAGAGATCTATATGACGCAGCCTGAGGGATACACATCCATGGGAAGCGAGCATAAGGTATGCAAGCTTCAGAGATCAATCTATGGTCTCAAACAAGCATCAAGAAGTTGGAACCAGAAATTTGATGAAACAATAAAGGATTTTGGTTTCATCAAGAACCCGGAGGAACCATGCGTGTACAAGAAAGTAGTTAAGAATGCGGTAACATTCTTAGTACTTTATGTTGATGACATCCTAATCATGGGGAATGATGTAGGGATGTTGCAGTCAACAAAGATATGGTTATCAGGTAGATTCTCGATGAAGGATTTAGGTGAGGCATCCTATATTCTAGGAATTCAGATCTATAGAGATAGATCTAAAAGAATGATAGGACTCACTCAATTAACCTACATCGACACCATATTGAAAAGGTTTTCTATGGATGAGTCCAAGAGAGGACATCTACCTATGTGTCATGGAGTTTCTCTATCCAAGTTTATGTGTCCCAAGACTGACGAAGAGATAGAGAAGATGACACGCGTGCCATATGCGTCAGCCATAGGTAGTATCATGTATGGGATGATATCTACCAGACCGGATGTGGCCTATGCTCTGAGCGTCACGAGCAGATACCAAACCAATCCCGGTCAAATGCATTGGAAAGCCGTGAAGGATATTCTTAAGTACTTGCGAAGGACTAAAAATTTATTCATGGTTTATGGAGGGAGAGAATTGAAGTTGGAAGGCTATACCAACTCTAGCTTCCAATGTGACGTGGATGACTCGAAATCAACCTCTGGATTTGTATTCGTGCTCAATGGCGGTGCTGTCTCTTGGAAGAGTTCCAAGCAGGACACCACAGCGGATTCCACCACTGAGGCAGAATACATTGCAGCATCAGCTGCTGCTAAAGAGGCGGTTTGGATAAGGAAATTCATCCAAGAGTTGGGTGTAATTCCTGAAGCTGTTGGTCCAGTCCCGGTGTACTGTGACAACACGGGTGCCGTTGCTCAGGCAGGAGCCAAGGTCTCATCAGAAGTCCAAACACGTACTGAGGAAATACCACATCATCCGGGAGATTGTGGAAAGAGGAGACATCAGTGTCGAGAGAGTGGCCTCTACAGACAATATCGCTGATCCGCTTACTAAGCCCTTGCCAGGACCATTGTTTGACAAACATCGCGAAGCAATGGGATTACGTAGTATGACTAGTTGGCTTTAGGGCAAGTGGGAGATTGAAAGAGTGGGTGCCCGGTTAGCCAACTTGTGGCTAAGGGATTTTATGACTCTATGTAAAACAATCTTTTGTTTAATATAATTTACACTTTTATAATGGCATTGACTTTATCTTTCTTCATATTGTTATATTATGATATACTATTGTTGTTTTGATAAAGACCTTGAATATATTATAGTGTATGTAAGATGTGGTAGCACATGGGGATGGCTATCATGAAACACATCTTATAGTTACTGTATATTCTAAACTGTTCCTAGTCAATTGAGCCGTCCGCAAATAAGGATAAGGATCGCTCGAGATTGAGACTAGCATTTGCGATGTCGAGTATCACGTTTCATTGGTATGGAACATAGAGATGTTCAAAGCATGCAAATGGATATTCATATGATGAATGATCGAACTACCCTATTCGGACTTTCCAAGTGGTTATCACTTATCGAGTGGATAAAGTCCGCGGTTTTGGTTGTACACCATTAGTCCTTATTACTTGAAACATCATTGAGACTCTATATGCTAGTACTGTACTTTGACTCGTTTACCGACTTTATTGGGGTCATCAGGTGTCGGGATTGGGTACAGTTACGACACATATAGGAGTCGATGCTTTGTTGTCAAGGATTCACCACATACTTGCGAGTGTGGATATCCTATGCGATCTGAGGAGATATTAGTGTGACGAATCTCTGGCCAGAGTACATGATGTGTTTTAGGTTAATGGGTTTTCCTAGTAACACATGCGATGTCACTAATAGATCTCCAAGATGTTATGCATAGTTATCGAATCTCGAACAACTCTCGATATACCAATGGTTGTTGATTCGATCGGGATATATGGATGAAGGGACCGTACTGTACGCTAACCACAATCTACTGGTTCTTGCAGGCACTATCAGTAATACCTAGGGAATAATGGGGCGATGTTGCTAGGCGCTCTTACCATGATTCGATGGGTAAGTCGGAAATTGTTGTTCCGAGTCACAAGGAGTTGTGAGCCCACGGCTGGTTGTATTCCTGAACCATTGAGGGTTAAACAAGTAATGGATTACTAAAACCCCGTAGAGATAGTTAAATTTAAAGAGTTAAATTTAATGAAAGAGAAGTTGGACTTCTTAACTAAAGGGAGTGGGATTTCCTAAAATGACATAGGGATGGGCATTTTTGGAAATCACTGAATTCGGATTCAGAAAAATTATCTTGACTCTAAAAGATGCAGAAATGGTTTTTGTGCATATTGATGAAATCAGTTTATCAATCGGAGTCACGATAAATTTTATATTAATTTCTATAACGACAGGCTTGGCTTGTTGGGCTTAAGTTATGGATTGTGGGCTTTAAGGAGTTAGAGTCCTGATACAATTATAACTAGAAATTATCTATAAATATACTGCAGTGTTCGAAAATTCCATAAGCTTTCAGTCTTGCAATTTTCGAATTTCAGCGTATATTATTCAAGGGAATTTTCGAAATCCTCTGTCCCTTTTGGAGAAAATTCGGGTTGTGTTTTTGTGAAAAATTACAATCTGAATTAACAGATCATATCTGTTTATTCTCTACGCAAACTTCTGATTGATTTCTAGTGCAGTCAATCAGAGGGTTTTGTTTTCTATTCGTGGACCTGATTGAAGAAACGTTCGTTCATCAGTTCCGGGGATATACAACAAGAGCAGATTAAATTCTGTTGGTGTCCATAATCTCACTTCGAGATTTTAAGGTAAAATATGTAATAGTGATTATTTGTTTTACTTACACAATTTAATCGTAAAGTTTTGATACCCAGATATGGAATCGTTCCATATTAATAAAATAAATTTTAAACTTCCGCTGCACCGGGTATCAATTCTAATTGATCTGATCACAGTTTTCCAACAGTACCTTCATAGAGTCTTGTCTTGTTTAACTATATCCAGACCGAACTAGTCTTTTCTTGATCCAGCTTGAGTTAGAACTCTCTGGTTCCACATATCCCAATCCTCGATTTTAAAGAGTTTTTGGTTGAGATATAGGTGAACTGACATGATTATCAGGTTCTATATTTTCATATATCGTGCTGGACTTGACAAATTTCACATAATTTGAAGTGTTCTTGTCCAGACAGGATTGAGTACTTGGCTCAGCTTGTTTGCAGTCCTTGTCACTAAATCCGAGACCAGTCTTATCTCCAAAAGATTTTTGTGACTCTTGCATCTCAGTTAACAATGCTGATGACTTATTCCAAGTGGTGGTCACCTCAGTCAGTCTTAAATTTTCTGATCTTAACTGCTGACTTTTCACTTGTAGCTTATCATTTTCAGTCTTAAGCTTGGCAATTTCTGTTTCTAGACTGATTTTCTCAACTGATGTTTCCCAATTGGGTTCAGTTGAGCAGTCTGACAGATCATTTTGCTTGGCCTTAACTTCCTCAAATCTAAGCACAGTCGTTGATACTCATTACTCATGTCGTGTAATGCATTTGCTAAATCTTCTCGTGTAAATTCATATGAGTTGAAATCAAATACTTGTTCACTGGTGAAGTGTTGATCTGATGATTGATTGTTGATAGATGGTTGGTCACTTTTGGCCATGAGGCAGCTATCTTCATAATCATCAGAGCTTGATGAGCTAACTGAATGGCAAGATTCCTCAATAAAATCGATTGGTTCAATTGAGCAACGTTTGAGTAAGTCAGATGGATGAATTGGTTGACTTGTGCTCTCTTCATCATTTGATCTGGAACTATCTGAGAAACAGAGTTCTTTAAGATCTTAAATCATTGGACTCCTGATCTGCTCAGCTTCCTCATATGTTCCAAGCTTGATCAACTGCTGCCAAAGATCCTTAGCAGTGGAGCATGTCTCAATAGTTTTGGCAGTGCAGTTGTCCACAGAGGTGTACCAGAAGCTTTTAACGATCTCACTGAATGCAGCCATTTGAATATGTTCAGAGACGAGAAGGTACCTCGCTTTGATACCACTTGTTAGGATCGAAAATGTCTTTCTCAACTGTATGGAGTTCAGATGGGTTAGTAAATGAACTCTTGTCTTTCTTGTGTGTCTATGTTAATCAACCAACTTAAATCAGTGCGGAAGAGATTGACTAACAGATCGAACACTCTTCAAATGGATTGGTTAAATTTGTGAAGTGAGTGAACGTGTTAGGCAGAAGGGAAATAACAATGACCGGCTAAATCGATGTGAAATAAATCTACTGGCAAGCGTACCAGGTCAAGTAATAGTAAAGTGGACAGAGAGTCCAAGTATCGATCCCACAGGGACTGCTGTCAATTCTCAAGAATTAATTATTTTACTTAATCTAGACAAAATAATAAAAAGCAATTTGATTTTAAAAAAAATAAGAATTTAAAATAAAAACTTCTGAAGAAATAAGAATTAAAATAACTGAAGATAAAAATAATTAAACGAGACAACCAAGACACACGTAGGTACCGAACAAATCATGTAACATGTAGTCGATTCAGGACTCAGATTTAATCTTAATTCACGGAAATTCTCCTAATTTGTTCAAAGGACTATTTCTAGAACAATCAAACCTATTCAAATATTGATGAACTAATCTTTCGTAATTCTAATCAAATTTGAATGCATTAAATATTTATGAAAATTCAGTTTGCACCCAAACCGCACACTGAAACCAAATTCTATTTCTAGTCGGTTTTACAATATGTTGATTATCAAAGTGATCAAAATCGAAACCTCCTCTGTCGACTTGGAATCGATTAACATGCAAGCAAACAGTTGATCAGACTATTCACAAGACAAATATAAATCTGACAATCAATAAAACAAAATCAACTCTGAAAAATCCCAAACAAACATCCAAGTTTTCTACATGAATTTGTTCGGCCCAATCACGCTGTCTTGGTTGAAAATAAACTACTCAATAATTGAAAATAATATTCAAACAAAAATTAAGAAAGAAAAGAAGAAAAGAAGAAAAACTCTGATGGAGCGTCTTCAATCTCCACGCCCGTAGCCGCCTCTCGCCTCTTGTCTGTGTTCTCTGCGTGTTGGAACACCCTTCTCACGTCTGAATAAGTCCCTTAAATATGAGTTTAAAAAGCCCATGAAAAATATCCCGTAAAATAAGACTTTTTAATTTCCGAAATTTTGATTTTTTCTGATTCCCCACATCTCGCTCGAGCGAGCACAACCTCTCGCTCGAGCGAGAGACTCTCTGTTCCGTAAAATTTCTTGCCCGTATTTCTCGCTCGAGCGAGCACAAGCTCTCGCTCGAGCGAGATACTTTCTGCCCCGAGAAACTAATGCACAGCTTCCTTGCGCAAACGTTTAGCGCTAACCTCATCTCCTCAGCGCGATTGCGCTTCTCCATGTTTGTTTGCACCAAATTGTTGTGCAAACAATTTCGTTTGCACAAACACTAGCGCTAACGCGCTTGTTCCCTCCCGTTTGCACATGTTGTGCAAACAATTTCGTATGCACAAGATGTTGTGCAAACGCGCTTCAATCTTCTTTTTCTTTTTTTCTTTTTCTTTTTATTTTTCTTTTTCTTTTTCTTTTTCTTTTTCTTTATTTTCTCTTTTCCTCTCTTCTCTTCTCCTCTCTTCAAAACTCTTTTAAATTTCATTTTTCCTACAAATAAAACACGGAGAATGAAATTCACACAAATTCAATAAAACACCAAATAACACACAAAATAACATGAATGCACACAAAATAAACATAAAAATATCACGAACTAATGCATACAAAATGCACTTATCAACACCCCCATACTTAACTCTTGCTCGCCCTCGAGCAAGACATGCAAAACAAAATGCACACAAAAACATAAGTAAGGATGATTCATAAATGTGCACAGCCTCCGAGAAGTTCAATCACAAAACCAAAAACACAGACATGCTCTCAACTTTTCATAATACACTTTCGGTTTAACGTGAACATGTGTGTGTGAAATGTCATTCCAGTTTCATGCAACTTAGATTGAATTCATCTCAAATCTGTTTAGGGTTGACAAATCAGTGCAAGTATCACAATATAGTGCCCATTCCTTCCAACGACCTCTAGACTAAACCCACCTCCCTTGAGATAATGAATTACACACTT
This sequence comes from Henckelia pumila, assembly GCF_033568475.1. NCBI lineage: Eukaryota > Viridiplantae > Streptophyta > Magnoliopsida > Lamiales > Gesneriaceae > Henckelia > Henckelia pumila. The sequence goes on from NC_133121.1 coordinate 137,707,134, forward strand.
CCGGATTTTGCACCCGGTATTGCTTTAACCCCAATAATTACCCGCTGACTTAGCTATAACTTGCTAGGATACGAAAAACCATTCTATTTTTTCTTTCTAATCCCCTCGTATATATCCCGGATGGAGCATCAATCCCATTTAACCCGCATACTTAGCCTTAAATTTAATTTTTTTTTATAGGATTTTAATCCTTTCAAGGCCCGGATGGAATTGAATAATTTTTTTTTCTAAGTGCGCCCAAGATCATAAGTGTCTTGCTAGAGCCTCATCAAAATTCATAGAACACAATTAAGATCCACAAACCACCTATTGTCGTGCAATGGTCAAACAGACAGAAACTCCATCAAATCTTTCGCTACAATTCACTGGTCTAACATTAGTGCTTAAAAATATTCACGGTTTAACCTACAGTTTCTCATGTCCAGTCAAGAGCAAAATTTTTCAAAAAACCATTTTTTTTTTCAAATAAACTTCATCATCATTGGCTATTATGACTCATCCTACTCATAAAAATGCAAACAACAACAAAAACAAACTAAATGCAAACGAACACAAAACATGACAGATGCAACACAAACATAACAAACAATGCAATATACTAGTCTACCCCCTACTTATCCAAAGCATTGCCCTCAATTCTTCAGAACAATGAACATAATGCATAACAAACACACAAATGCAAAGATGAACAAAAACACAATGAGAACAGAAATAACACTCCCCTGGTTTTTGATTCATCCTCTTTCTTCTTGACAGTATCAGTTGGGACAGCAGCAGCAGACTGTGTATATCGGCAGGCTCGGCAAACTGGAATGGGAAAGAAGTAAAAATTAAATAAAAAAAACAAAAACCAAAAATAAAATAAAAAAAACAAGGGAAAGAACACTGGGTTGCCTCCCAGTCAGCGCTAAATTTATAGTCTACAGCCCGACTATGCAGAAGCCACCATCAAAGAGCGGTTGCCGCCCATAGTAAGAATCATAAGACTCTACGTATGGGTCTAGATTTCCTTCGCCCTCAAGCTTGGCATGATATAGACTTTGTAAGCTCATCGGTCCAACAACACTTGGTCTGAAATTTTTCTTTTGGAAGGAGACTCCGAATCTAGGCTGAAGCTCATAGAGGATGGAATATGCTGGAGGTGGCGTCAATGGCAAGAAAGAATCTTCTAACGGTGTACATGGAACGACCATTGACGAGGTAAAATATGTAGCATTGTATGTTTCTTCCCCCTCCATTGTCACTTTTGATTCATACTCACAAAAAGATTCCTCAAAAATTATTTTCTCGTGCTCTGGCTCAATTACTTCACTCTCTTGGCAAATCTCAGAGACTGGTTCTCTATGAAGCGCAATCTGTTCATCCAAAAGACTCACAAATTTGATGCGGCTTTCGAATAACTGGTTTGTCTCTTCCTGCCTTTTCACAAAATTCTCCAACTGAGCCACATGATCCTAAAAATACCCTACACACTCTTCTTGATGCTCCGGTGGTTGGTTCGCAAAATTTGTGGAGTTGAATTCTGGAGGATATTTGTGACTCCAACCAATGAAGGATCACAATGCCAATGGTAGTCGAAATCCGCCATATCATTTAACAAGTGCATAGCACTGTCTTCATCTCTTCTGAACAGGTGACTGCCAGTGGCCAAGGCTCCATAATCCACCCAACTTCTTGTAGTCTCATCCAAACCACCATAAAAAATCTGAGTGAGCGTGAAGTTCGAAAAATTATGGCATCGAAATCTGTTCGCCAAATCATTGAATCTCCCCCAAACAGCATAGAAAGGCTCCGAATATTGTTGGCCAAACCTTGTGAACACCTGTCGATGATCCATCTCCAAGTACCTCACAAGTAAGAAAAAAAAATAATTAAAAATTAAAAATTAAAAATAAAAATAATGCAAGAAAAAAATGTCTAGTCTCAAACAAATAATCTATCCTAATATTAACTTAACAGTCCCCGGCAACGGCGCCAAAAACTTGACCGGCTAAATCGGTGTGAAATAAATCTACTGGCAAGCGTACCAGGTCAAGTAATAGCAAAGTGGACAGAGAGTCCAAGTATCGATCTTACAGGGACTGCTGTCAATTCTCAAGAATTAATTATTTTACTTAATCTAGACAAAATAATAAAAAGCAATTTGATTTTAAAAAAATAAGAATTTAAAATAAAAACTTTTGAAGAAATAAGAATTAAAATAACTGAAGATAAAAATAATTAAACGAGACAACCAAGACACACGTAGGTACCGAACAAATCATGTAACATGTAGTCGATTCAGGACTCAAATTTAATCTTAATTCATGGGAATTCTCCTAATTTGTTCAAAGGACTATTTCTAGAACAATCAAAACTATTCAAATATTGATGAACTAATCTTTCGTAATTCTAATCAAATTTGAATGCATTAAATATTTATGAAAATTCAGTTTGCACCCAAACCGCACACTGAAACCAAATTCTATTTCTAGTCGGTTTTACAATTTGTTGATTATCAAAGTGATCAAAATCAAAACCTCCTCTGTCGACTTGGAATCGATTAACATGCAAGCAAACAGTTGATCAGACTATTCACAAGACAAATAAAAATCTGACAATCAATAAAACAAAATCAACTCTGAAAAATCCCAAACAAACATCCAAGTTTTCTACATGAATTTGTTCGGCCCAATCACGCTGTCTTGGTTGAAAATAAACTACTCAATAATTGAAAATAATATTCAAACAAAAATTAAGAAAGAAGAGAAGAAAAGAAGAAAAACTCTGATGGAGCGTCTTCAATCTCCACGCCCGTAGCCGCCTCTCGCCTCTTGTCTGTGTTCTCTGCGTGTTGGAACACCCTTCTCACGTCTGAATAAGTCCCTTAAATATGAGTTTAAAAAGCCCATGAAAAATATCCCGTAAAATAAGACTTTTTAATTTCCGAAATTTTGATATTTTCTGATTCCCCACATCTCGCTCGAGCGAGCACAACCTCTCGCTCGAGCGAGAGACTCTCTGTTCCGTAAAATTTCTTGCCCGTATTTCTCGCTCGAGCGAGCACAAGCTCTCGCTCGAGCGAGACACTTTTTGCCCCGAGAAACTAATGCACAGCTTCCTTGCGCGAACGTTTAGCGCTAACCTCATCTCCTCAGCGCGATTGCGCTTCTCCATGTTTGTTTGCACCAAATTGTTGTGCAAACAATTTCGTTTGCACAAACACTAGCGCTAACGCGCTTGTTCCCTCCCGTTTGCACAACATGTTGTGCAAACAATTTCGTTTGCACAAGATGTTGTGCAAATGCGCTTCAATCTTCTTTTTTTTTTTTCTTTTTCTTTTTTTTTTCTTTTTCTTTTTCTTTTCTTTTCTTCTATTTTCTCTTTTCCTCTCTTCTCTTCTCCTCTCTTCAAAACTCTTTTAAATTTCATTTTTCCTACAAATAGAATCCGGAGAATGAAATTCACACAAATGCAATAAAACACCAAATAACACACAAAATAACATGAATGCACACAAAATAAACATAAAAATATCACAAACTAATGCATACAAAATGCACTTATCAAACACGGTGAATTGTTTCTAGATGTTCGGAGCTCAATCTCCTACGTCACCCCTTCTTCCACCTCGAAATGATTCACTCTCTTCTAGAAGACTTTGATCTTATACAAGCAATTTTCACAGATCCGATCCAAGATTGGACTTACACTTCTGCCTATCTCAGAACTCCTAGACACTCAAGAACACAGCCCTTGACTGTTTCTTGTTACAAAGGTAGTGTTTTACAGAACACTCAACTGATCTGATATAATCTTACAACTCGATATTTTTGATCGTGTATTCTCTTCTCTTTCTGTAGCTCTCTTTTTCTTACGCTTCTTAACCTCTGTTTCTTCTTTTCTTCTCTTCTTGTATTTATAGCCTTTAGAAAGTATCCGTTAAGGTGTCGACAAGTCTCCTTAATTTGCTCTTAGATCTTGAATTTCTGGTTCTTTGTTGGCAACGTTCAAATCTTCTTTTAATGTCTTTTGTCTTTTAGCACAAAAGCTCTCTGACATTCTAGGCTCTTCCATATGTTCTTGATCTGTTCTGTTTCTGAGAATCATTCGGTCTGAATGTGGCTTTGATCTGTACTATGTGCAGATCAATTATGATCACATAATTGATCTGATCTCAAGACATCGTGAACTTGATCTGACTTCTTTGTTGCCTCCATTGATCTGCTCGATAACTTATCTGTTCTGTTTCTCTTCTGATCTGCTCAGTTGATGTCTAAGTTTGTCAAACACCGAAACTTATATCTTGAATTTCTAACAAAATATATAAAAATATAGTAAATATTTCTTAATTCTATAAATAAGTACAAAAAAGTATTTTTTAAAAATTTCTCAAACCAAATCCGAATAAATCAATAGCAACCGACTCGAACTCGACTAACCCAATCAACCTAAAACTACATGATTTGATTTTTTATTTTGTTTTTTTAACAAAATAATTAATTATTACACATAATAATATTAAATATAATTTAAATATATATATTTTTGATACATAATAAATTTAAATATATAATAATAAATCTCGTTTATATATGATTTAAAGTTGAAATTTTAATTTTAAAAATTTTAAAATATATTTACTATAAAAAATAGACAATTATTATTTTGTTGAACTCAAAAAATAATTAAATTTTCTTAATTTTATTTAAAAATTTTATAACATAATTATTTTTGTGAAATTCAGTAAAATTAATTTTATAAGTAAGTAATAAAAAATAATAATATTTTCGTTAAAAAGTTTTTTGAGCAAGACAAAAAATAGAAGGTTGAAAAAAAAATTAAAAAAAAATTTGAAATATTTTCCTAATTTAATAGGACGTGTAACCCTCTGTGTAAGACTCTATGTACAATTGCATTGTCCATTGATAAATTTATTTACGAAGTTTGTTATTCTTAAGTCTTTTGATAATTTTTTTCAAATATAAATTATTTTTTCCGTATCCAATATAAACTAAATTTTTTTATTCCCTAAATTTATTGTATATATATAGTAGTGTAATCGGACCAATTTAAAAATATATTTTCTGACTCATAGGGGTTTTTATGATATTAATAAAGACTTATTTTCGGAGTTGACTTTCTTGAAATTCTCATTATTGAGAGAAACAAAATCGGCATTGGATGTAGTGAATTACTTGAAAAAAATAGATGGATATTTTTCAAATGTTCACATTTCTTATAAAATCTTGTTGACAATACTTTTTAGTTTTACAGTTATAAGTGCAAAACAAAATTTCTCAAATTTAAAGTTCTTCAAAACATTTTCTCAATAAACCATGTCATAAGAAAATATTGAATGAATTGGTTATGCTATTAATTGAGAGAAAAACTTCCTGAACAATTTGATCGATATTGTTAGTTCTAAACTGTTAGACGAGTTGTTTTATAGTAATCATTTTGTGCATGTTTAATCTCATTACTCAATTAAAATAAAAATATTTTGACTATTGCACATTTTTTAAATCGAAAAATTTGTTATTAGTCTAAAAAAATATGAACGCATGTTATGATTTAGGAACCTCTTTTAAAAGTTAGATTCAGGTCCAAAAATTATTAGGATCGACCCTAAGCTTATGTGTGGATTGTGTGTCTAATTTAAAATTTGATTGTTCCGATCTATTTTGTCATTATACCAAAAGCCCACATTTGAGACCAGATAGTAAGTTCCAGATCAAATAACAAAAAAATTCTCCGAATAAATAAAAAAGATCATATAGCGTAGGCCAATGATAGAAAGCTCTCGATTATGAAAAATATCTTAAATTCGAGATCATTCAAATTAGTGAAATAGACACGTGAGTAGCCATCTTCAAGCCTACGACCAAATTGACTAGTAATCCAATGTATTGGATTATGATTAACATATTTGAAAAGTAAATGAGTTCATTTTCGATTAAAGATAATTTAACCAAAGAGAAATATATGAGATGATACAGATTCTATTATTTTTATATATAACATTTAAAACCAATAAATAGCATAATACATTGATACACTATATATGTACGCCCAATTGTTGTTTAAATTATATAATCTATACTATTATCTATTACTATATATAGAATAAGATGACATTGTTTGCACATAAAAATTGACAAATTTTGTGTGTTGCAGGCGTGTCAGACACTTACGTGCCAAAAATACAAAATGAAATGAACATTTGAAATTTAACTTCTAAATCAAGCGAAATGTGAGTCTCGATTTCGTCGTTGGTCTCAATTTCATCGATTAAATGCCAAATAACACTAGAAATATTGGAGAAAAAATATCATTAATAGCAATTGAAACTTTAACATTACTACTAAAAATATACATGTCAAAACGGGCCGGCGGGGCGGGCCGGCCCGCAACCCGCCTCAACCCGCCTTTAGGCGGGACGGGGCGGGCCGGCCCGCCATTTGGGCGGGCCTCCAAATGCTCAGCCAAACCCAACCCTCCTTGGGCCGCGGGTTGGACGGGCCGGCCCGCCTAATTTTTTATTAATTTTTTTTATAAAATAAATGTTAATTTTTTAATTCAAAAAAAAAATTAAAAACACTTGAAATGGTAAGAAAATGAAAAATAAAATTTAATCAAATAGTTTAATCAATATTAAAAAGTATTACTATTAAAATTTAATAATATATAAAATTAATTAGTAAAAAAAAATATGAAAAAAATTTAAAAATACTACATAGTTTATTATCATCAAAATTCATTCAAAATAAGTTCAATAAAACTAAAAAATATGTATAAAAAACACTAAAAAAATACAAGTTTGCAAAAAAAATAAATAAATAAATATTTGGCGGGCCACCCCAACCCGCGGCGGGCCAGCCCGCCCTAACCCGCGGCCCGCGCGGGCTCAGTCCGTTTGGCCCGCCTCCAAACGGGCTGAGATTTGGCCAACCCAACCCAACCCATTTCCATGGCGGGACGGGCCTAGCCCAATTTGACAAGTCTAACTAAAAATTCAAAAATGACAAATGTTTGCCATAAAACAAAATAAAAGATATTGCTGGAAAGCTTGAAGAACTACGAAATATGACTGAAAATATGTACTGAAAATCTAAAAAATACAAGAGCAATGATGAAATTTCGAAAATGTGCAGAAATATTGCTTTTAAAATTCAGAGCTTTTAGAGCTTGGAATGTTGAATTGTTGGTTGTGTCATTTTTTTGTTCTGCGTAAATACCTTTTTTATATGTTGGTTTCTGAGTCAGTTCCTCAACTGCTCACATAGCCCACTATCTTGCAGAACTGACAGCCCCACTAACAACCTCACTGACTCTTAACTTCTTTGATTTGGTCCTCCTCTCTCTCTTTCTCAGTTTGGTTCCTCGAGTGCCTAACTCCACCATCCCACTACTTGTAACTGTTTGACATGGTCTTCTCCTCTTTTTTCTGCTTGGTTCCTCGAGAGTCGAGCTGGTTCCCCGAGTGCCCAACTTCACCATTCCACTACTTGCATTAAATGATAAATTAATGACATAAATTAATTTATAGGTCAAACAGGCACCTAGCATATTATTTTGATAGGCTAATCACTAAATCTATTAGTGAATTTTCAAATTATAAAATAAAATCACAACACACCAAAAAATTTATTCCAATTCTACCCAAGATCCTTTTGTGGTGTCAATTTTAATTTTTTTCGTTATCTAAAGATTTTGGTAAATATTACACCCCTCTCCTCACACCTTTTCGTCAACTTCTTCGACCTTTTTTCAACCCCTTTTTTTGTTTATTTCTAAACAGTTTCGGGTTCTAAAGTCAGTTTTTATTTCCATTCTTAAAAAACAAACGTAAAATTATTTTTAACGAGAAATAGTTGAAATACAGATAATTAGTTTAATTTGGATATCTTTTCGACGACGAGAAATGACAAAAAATTATTAAAATCTCGACAATAAAATCCCGTGCAAAAATCCAAACAAAGGAAAAAGAGTATAATAACATATACTTTCTTTGGATGTCTTTTCGACGATAGATGCGCCTCGTTAAAACATTAATTGTTTCATTAAAAATCTTGTTATAAAAAATCATAAGGGAAAAATCATAGACAAGGGAAAAAAAAATACAACTTTGATTGTTCTCCTCTCTTAAAAGCATCACTTGAAATTATTAACTTGTCTTATTTCAATCATTTGCACTTATTTTTCAAAAATTGATCCAAATGTTGATTTTTCCATAGATATAGTACTTCAAGACCAAATATATTTTTTTCTTCTTCAAGTTGGGAAAAACAATATTTTAGGCATCAAATCATTCAATAATGTTTCTATTTGAATCACCGCCAAATCAGTGTATCCATAATAAGTTCAAATATTTTTTCATAATCCGCTTTAAATATTTTGAGAAACTATTTGTATTTGGTCATATGTCACATGTCATTTGTTATTGATAGTCATTATTTTGCATAATAGCAAACAATAGATTAATAATTATATAATTTTGATCCAAAATAATTTGTGAAATGTCATATTTTATATACTTGTTATTCTTCAATAATAAAATAATCCAAATTGGATTCATTGAAATAATTGGTCGTTCCACACTTCTAGCGTTCTTTTTTATTGACTTGCAAGTACTATAAGATATGGTCCTGCAGGACATCGATTCTTTTATAACGACCAACCTCCATTATTATTTTCACATTGAGATATTTACTCTTTTTTAAAGAGGTTCTTCTTCACTAAAGATGATTTATATACATCGTTCAACTTGAACATAAATGAAGTTAATTAGTATAAAAGATCTTATACACAAGATCAAATAATACATTTTAAGATTTAAACTTTTAACGTCGTGTTCACTTTATATTTCATTGAGACCGATATCAAAAATATTCTCGTAGCTTCTAATTCCTCCCCCTCAATGTTATTGTTTCATAAGAATAACAAATGAGAATTTCGTGTAATAAAATCTCATTGCTCAAAATAATTGATCATAAGATCCAATTTATTTCCAACATGTTGACAATCTCTTTAAGAGATTTATTGTACTAGATTTATTACTCAAGCATTAACATTCAACATATGATCAATTGGAATAATATTTATAATATATTTTTCATATATCCCGAATGATGCAAACATGCACTCGTAAGTTGATCAAGTTGCTAAGAAGGTTCGTGATCCGTTGGAGTTACCACAAGAGTCGATAACGAGGAGTCGAGTCAAGAAGTTTAAGGAAGCGCTCCAAGGAATGTTATCAAAGATGACATGAAGTCGTGAATAGTTTGCGATGCATGGAGATGAAGTTGGAGGACACTTAAATGTCATTGAAGTATTAAGATAGTAAGAGAAGGAATATTTGGAAGTGGGAGACAGAACTGCTCGTGCCCCAGCGGACAAAAATACCCGCTCGAGCGCATTTGTGTGGAGCTGAAAATCTCGAGCAGAATTTTACCCGCTCGAACGGAAAATTTATACCGCCCGAGCATGCCTAGTGCATTGTGAATACTCGGGACAGAAACTTATGCGCCCTAGCGGGATTTTTCTACCACTCGAGCGCGCCTGACATCCTAAAACACACAGTTGATAGGTGTCGTTTTTACATGTTTTATTGCATCGTTTTGCATTCGTTTTGCATGATTTATTTTTAATTCCATTCATATTTAATAATCGAGTCACTTGTTGCATTTGGATCACTCCTCATGATTTTTGATTGGTTGTAGGCAAAAATGGAACAAAAGAAGAGCCTAAGCACCGAGAAGTGGCGAAAAAATGAATCATGAAGCAGTAATTTTCCAGAAATTATTGTTGTTCCTAGAATGATCCAAATCCAATCTGCACCGTTTAGAATGTAGGATAAGATGTTATAGAGATTTTGTTAAAATTTCAGCCTGATCCAACGGCTAGAACTCTGGATATGATTTTTACAAGAATTTTGCGCGTTGGACACGGAATAGCAGCGCCCCGGAGAAGAAAAATTGTTTGAGACAGAAGCATGGCGCGCTCTATCCGTCATGTGTTGCCATCGAGCGCACCTAGGAAAGAAAAATATGGTTTGATGGGCCTCTTGATGCATATAAAATTCAAAATCTAGTCAGAAAATAGGGGATACGCGCAACGGAGAAAAGGAAGAGTCGCCAAATCAAACTCGATTTAGTTCATCGGTGCTCAATATCCATGTATATCAGTTGAAGAGAGCTAACTCACACACATACGAGAGATGTACGTTGAATGATTAGTTGAGTAAGAGTGTTAATAAAAAGACGTTAAAGATTGTGTTTGAAGTTTTGGAATAAAGACGTTAAATATTATGCAGATTATGAGGTTGCGGCCTACAATCGAATTTAATAGGAGTTCTAAGATAGGCAGTGGGTAAGTTCTAGTCTTGCAGTAGGTTTGTACAAATGAGTTGTATAAATCAAAGTCTTCTAGTGCTATCCTTCCGAAGAGAAAGAAGGGGTGACGTAGGAGTTGTTGAAATCTCCGAACCTCCATAAACAAACTCGTGTCTATTTCTTTATCGCATTTACTTTACTTTTAATACTGGTTTAAAATGCATCGTTGAAGCATTTTATGTATTTTTCATATCATACAAAGTGTTTGATAAAATTCTTCAACCAAACTATTGTATTCAACTTGCGTCGTTTTCAAACCATTTACAAAATGTTAAATCAGTCTCTACGAAGGATTATTTTGAGTGTCTTCCGCTTGATTTGAAAATCAAGCTCGATTTAATTAATCGGTGCTCAATATCTTTGTATATCAGGTGAAGAGAGCTCACTCACACATATACAAGAGAGACGTACTTTGAATGATTAGTTGAGTGAGAGTCTTAACACAAAGACATTAAAGATTTTGCTTGTAGTCTTAGCAAAAAGACGTTAAATATTGTGTGGATTATGAGGTTGCGGCCTACTATTGAGTTGATTGGGAGTTTTAAGATAGGCAGTGGGTAAGTCCTAGTCTTGCAGTTGGTATGTATAAATGAGTTGTATAAATCAAAGTCTTCTAGTGATATCCTTCCGAGGAGGAAGAAGAGGTGACGTAAGAGTTGTTGAAATCTCCGAACCTCCATAAACAAACTCGTGTCTATTTCTTTATCGCATTTACTTTACTTTTAATACTAGTTTTAAGATGCATCGTTGAAGTATTTTATGTGTTCTTCATAACATACAAAATGTTTGATAAAATGCTTCAACCAAACTGTTGTATTAAACTTGCATCGTTTTCAAACCATTTATAAAATGTTAATTCAGTTTCTACGAAAGATTATTTTGAGTGTCCTCCGCTTGATTTGAAAATCAAATTTTATTTAATTCATCGGTGCTCAATATTTCAAGAACCGACTTATTGTAGCTCAAAATATTTTTTAAACTTGTGTATTCCCCTCTCCCCCCGAACCGATCCTATCACATAAGATCCTCAACAACCAAAAGAGCATTAAATTATAATTTTCGAGAATATTAACAAATATTGGATTTTATATAAATATTCTTCATGAATATCAACAAATCTTAAATTTTTTATCAATATTTTCTTTATAAATATTGATATATTTTGACATAGATCAATATCTTAAAATAATATTTATAGATCTTGGATATTATATCAGATCTCCAATATGATTTTTTCAATTTCACGATATACGAAATCATATATCATATATTTTTATCATGAATCTATTCAGATTCTCAATATATTACATCATAACCATGAATATCTTTCGATATATCAAAATCGTAATCATGAATCTTTCAAAATTCTAAATATATTATATCATGATAATGAATTTCTTCAAATTCTCAATATAAAATAATGTTGTGCTACTGTAGAGCCACAACGTATTCATGATATTTAATGAGCACAAATATAGTAATTATTATCATTGTGACACTTCTAGAGCACCAATAAACATATCCTTCATAAAATTGAGTATTAACAGCATGTTGTACTAATCCAATAACATCAATAAAACTAGAATTATTTTCATTCTCTGTTGGTTACAACATCGTGCTGATAACGTGTTATAAATAGTGAGAGAAATAGAGATATGAGTAGAAAGAATTAATACGAGTCAATACTCAGGTACAATTTTTATTGAACTCAATCACTCCTATTTATAGGAGGAATAATAGAATACAAATCTTTACAGATATTATCTTGATATATTTTTCTTGATCACAAATATTCTAAATCTATATAAATAAAAATAATCATCTATAATAACAATATATTTATAACACTTTTTTATTTATTGAGAGAATTTTTGTTATTATTTGATCTCGAACTTATTATCTCATCTCAAAGGTGAGATTTTTGGTGTAACGACAAAATCAACCGGAACGATCAAATTTTAAATTAGGCACATCCACGCATAAGACATACGAGAAATACAGGTATAGTTTTCATATATGTTAGCCCCGGAGAATCTTGTATGCTTAATAATTTGAAAATAATTGATCAGAAAATAAAGAAAGTTTCGTCCTACAATTTTCTCGGCTTACTCCTTATCAATAAAATAATCCAGGAGTCATTCCACTTCGACTGGGCTATTTACATTTAAAAAAAAAAATGGGTGCACAAGAATTGTGGTGGGCTGAAAATGGCAGACAACCAATCAAATCACAAATTTGAGCTAAATGTGAGTGTTGGCTCATATCAACCAAATGAGCATTGATCCAAGTAACGGCTACTGATTGCGGGCAGCCCATCACAAAATGTGAGGTTTATGGGGCTGTTTAGCAGCGATAGAATCATCAACCCGAAAAAGTTTAATTGGATCAATTCAAGGCTCTTTACAAGATGGATCAATATTTCGATGAGGCCCAAGTCAACCTCAATGAAATAATTGTGTTAGATGGACAAAGTACGAACATAGATTTTTTTTTTTTAAAGAAAAAAAAAAATCTTGACTCATCGTCCTCTGCGGGCAAATATATATCCAAATCTAAATTCAAATTCAAATCTAAAGTAAAAAATAAATATATAAGCAAACACTAATTTTTATGCGTTCAAAAATTACAATTTTTTTGTGTTGGAAGCTAAACAATTGTCGATTTATAACAAGATAAAAGAGTTTAAATAACACAAACATATAAATATACAATATATATTAATTATTGATAAAAATCGACCTGTTGAAAAACTATAAATAATTTATGATAGTTTTTTTTACACATTTTTTTTGGGTAAAGAAAAGTATATGTCTAGCTTAATATACACCTATACATTCCATCAATCTAACTTTCGTACAAATTAAGGAAAACTAGCTAAACTGATGGAATACAACCTTAACTTCCGGCAACCCAAAAGTTCTCTTCCAAGAATGCCGCATCTACACACGCAAGCCATGAGCAGGGCAATCAAACACCATCACGGCTCAAGGCAGAGAGACGACAACACTCAGGATTCCGGCATTGTGATGCATGCACAATTGAAATTTTTCAGGGACAGATGATTTGCTAAAGGATCATTTGAAAGTGATCAAGACATATTTAGGTCGACCTTGGAAAAATCATTCCACTACGGTGATCATGCAAATTAGTCTGATCTGTACAACCTGATCGATCCAAGGGGATGGCTGGAGTGGAAAGGAGTTAGCTTAGACAACATGTATGATGCGGGTGACGTGTGTCAATATCTAGCTTATGCGTATGCAGTTGACCAAAATCACTGAAAATTAAAAGTTAATTTACCAAAACCAAATTTTGAAAAGTTAATGGACCAAAACAAAAACATGAACATGTTAATGGACCAAAAAAAATATTTTTCCTGTTAAGTTTAGAGCCAGAAACTTCATTAATAGTGAAAAGTGGATTAAATCAACTATGATGCGTTCAAAACTTTCCACATCAAATAAATTACCTCGAACTGGTAATCAACAAACAATTTCTTCAATAAACCGAGTCGAATGATCTCAAAATATTTTTGTGTATCAAAGAAAACATATGAGATGGCTCGCCCGAAGACGAAGCTACTCCGACGCTCAAGTCAATATAAGATTCAATAGAAAAGAGGTATGAATATTGCAAGAGATAAAAAATATGAGAAAGACGTGTAAAAGACATACGCGAAAGGTGTAAGAAAAGGGTTGGAAGAAGTTATGGATAAAATACAACCTACCTTAATAAGGGTTAGAGATCTCTTATTTATAGGAAGAAGGTCTAAGTCTATGTAAAATTGTAATGTATAATACGACTAGATTTATGCATATCCATGCAATATTATGATATATTGCTAAAATATAAATAAAAATATGATATGATTTTTATCATATCATCAATACTACCTCCCGGAGATAAGTGACGACGAGTGAAATGAGGAGGAACTTTAAAGTGGTTGAATTTATATGTTAGAGCATAAAGACAACATTCTGGCTGTTTGCAATTTCCTTTGAGCGTTCGTGCTGGAGTGAACTTATATGGTACCGAGATGGTTGGGCTTTTTAGACAACCACCGACGTGGATTTATAACGTCGGACCTGCCCGGAATTTTGAGACCACTGATGTGGATATTTTGATGCCACTGACTGATGTGGATTTTTGATGCCACTTATGTGGGCTTTTGATGCTAGACCTGCCTGGACTTTTTGTTACCACTGATGTGGGCTTTTAATGCCACTGATGTGGAATTTTGATGTCACTGATGTGGATTTTTGATACCACTGATGTGGGTTTTGATGCCACTGATGTGGGCTTTTGATGCCAGACCTTCCTGGACTTTTTGTTACCATTGATGTTGGTTTTGATGCCACTGATGTGTGCTTTCGATGCCGCTGATGTGGACTTTTGATGTCATTGATGTGGGCTTTTGATACCAGTGATGTGGACTTTTGATAGCACTGATGTGGGTTTTGATGCCACTGATTTGGGCTTTTGATGTCAGACCTGCCTGGTTTTTTTGTTATCACTGATGTGAGTTTTATGCCATCGATGTGGGCTTTTGATGCCACTGATGTGGACTTTTGATGTCACTGATGTGGGCTTTTCATGCCACTGATGTGGGCTTTTCATGCAATAACAGTCTGGACTTTTTGTTACCACTGATGTGGGTTTTGATACCACTGATGTGGAATTTTGACGTCATTGATGTGGGCTTTTGATGTCAGACCTGTCTGGACTTTTTGTTACCAATGATGTGGGTTTTTTATGATGCCGAACCTGCCCGGGCTTTTTGAGTACCCCCGAAGAGGATTTTGGTTTAGCACCCCCGGAGAGGATTTTGGGTTTAACACCACCGGAGAGAATTTTGGTTTTGCACCCCCGGAGAGGATTTGTGAAGTGTTGAGCCATGGATTGAGCCTTGTTGCTAGATTGCATGTCGATTTCTGTAAAATAACTCAAACAAAATACCAAGCAATAGAAGTATAATATAATATTGGGTTAATTAACCACATGACTCCACATACAAAATTTATTATGAGATATCTCAAAATTTTTCACAATAAGAATAGTTTGCTAAAAATAATTATACTTAGAACCCTTATCTTTACTTCTCGAGTTGCTGAGTAGGCTTGACTAGCAGGGCCGTCTCCAGAAAATTGGAGGCCCTAGGCTAATTTAAGATATATATATATATAAATTTTTTTATTAAAAATAAAAATATTCCATATGAACTGGTAATACTTAAAATGAACTTAACGATCACCAATGTATAATTTAATAAATCTATTGCATTTTTTTCTCGTCGAACTTCCAGATTCTAATGTTATTTTTTTCGTCATGATTCACAAGCAAATCTAACAAAACAAATACAAAAAAATAAATAAATAAATACTAACAAATATGGATCGATGATATGAGATATAATATAAACACAATATAAAATGTATTTTAGATGTTAATAAAATATTAATCACTGATTTTATTTACTGTCAAATTTTCAACAAAAAAAGAATCATACACTAATTTTATGTGAAAATCAAAATTTCAAATGGATCTTGCGACTAAAAATAATGACATAAACAATTGAATTGAATTTTTTAAAAAAAAAAAACACTAAAACTAAAAAATATTTATAACATAAACATAGTAAGAATCATAATACTAAGAAAACATAAATACTTGATTTTTCATTTTTAAGATAACAAAACAAGTACAAATTATAATTTAAATACTAAAATATGTAAGGAATTAAAAATCCCGAAGATCAAATTTCAAAAATAAAATATTTAAAAATTAAATAAAAACGCCAACGCATTATACAAAAAAACGATACGATAATTTACCCACTTTGAGCAACCTTACTCTTGAAAGAAAAAATTTAAGAAAAAAGAGTTTTGTATCTTATAAAGAATTTTTTTTATTTTTTATTTTTACGTAAACAAAACAAATTACCAAAATCAAAAAAATATTAAATTTTTAAATTTTTTACAAAATATTTAAAAATCCATGAACCATAATCCATCAAAGATTTTGAATAGAAAAAATAATACATACATATATAATATATTTTTTTAAAAAAAAAATTGAGGCCCTACCCTAGGGAGGCCCTAGGCAGCTTGCCTAGGTGGCCTCTCCCTGGAGCCGGCAATGTTGACTAGGTTGTCACAACTCACAACGTGTCCGTTAGTAAAAGTGTCATGTGTCGAGCCCAAGCAATGTTCATGTAGCCAAATATAACATGTTTTGAGTTCTGCACTAAAAGATAAAACCATGACAAAAGTAATCCAAAACAATATAATTTAGATGTATAACATCAAGAAAAATTTTATAATATTCAAATTCATGAAATGGAGAAATCTCGAACCATTGAAGCTTGTCACATAAGATATGACAATAAAATATCTTAGTAATTAAGTGGAAAACCAAATATTGATAAAATCAAAAGTGATATAGTCATTTATCAGGGATTCAAAAATTGAGCCTGTATAGCTCAAGATAATATTAATATCAGGTGCAAATAACTAAAGCTAGTACTTAGTCATGCATGGTTCTAATTAAAAATATGCAAGTTCTTCATGGAAGAGGAAAAAAGACAGAAAAATAACTTCGGCGCATGCCTTGGTGACAAGTCCACGAAGAAATTAAAAAAATCCTTGATCTATAATAATGTAAATCTATATATAAGCTCATGGTGGTGATGACACGATTTTGCCAATTCTCGTTTGCCAAATTTAGTGGGGATCGCATGAGAATTATGATTATTGTTTTTTAATTTTAAACAGAAACATGATACGTGTAGGGATGAACTTTGCTACGATCTGTGTAATTTATTAGTTTATTAGATTAAAGATTAGGGACGGTCCTGAAAAAAATATGATCCGGGGTAAAGTTAAAAATATGATCCCCTCTCATTAAGAATGTGTGTGTGTATGTATATATATATGCACACACATTTAATATTAAAGAACATTCACGTTAGAAAGAATTTTACCCATAATTTTTCAAAATAAATTATTCAACAACCAATATTATTTAAAATTCACTCTTATTGCATTTTTTAAAACAAAGTTGTCATTTTTTGACATTTTATGATGAATATTTGTGCAATAATGGAACTATTTAACTAAATTCATAAAAAAATGTAAAATAGTACTAAATAATGAAGTCAAATATGAACAAAAAATATACATATATAGGAAAGAGATAATAAATTAATGTAATATAAATTAATAAAATAATGATGCAACAATCCATTAGTAAATGAAAAGAAAATGAAAAGAAAAATTCTACCTTTTGTAAAATTACTCAATTTTCATAACCTGCAATCTAAGTAATCATCATGGTTTAATTGAATAATAAGTAAGAAAAACTTGAGGTATGTCTACGGTCTACCTATGATGCAACGTAGGTATGCGAGATATTTACGTGCATGGATTAAATTGGTTAGAGGGCCATATGAGGAAAGGAGATCATAAAAGTTGAACAGAGTTAGTGAACCATTTAATTCATTAAGAGCAAAATTTTTGTCATAAAAATCTATTCACGATTTATTTATTTTGTTATAATACTATTTATTAATTAAATTTATTTGGATATTAATTTAAATACTAATTTTTTAAAAATAATCAAGGGCCCGTCTTAAGGTGGGGCCCTGGGCGGTCGTCCGGCCCGCCCTACCTTAGGGCCGCCCCTGTAATAAAGATGTATTACGGAGTTAAATACAGAGATTGTGTCATTCTCTGATTCTATACTAACATTACATGCAAAGACATAAAATACTACTTCATCCAGGTATTTAAGCAAGATGACAAAAGCTTGGAATAGCTCAACCATAATATATCCATGATATGAAGTTAATTTGCAACTAAACTGTCAGAAGAAATACAAGGTCAATCTTACTACAATTATTTGCAGAGACCAAATATTTATGCAAGGACGGATGGAGCATTCAGATTGATAATAATCAATTGGTTTTTCTTCATTCTAGTATAAGATATAAGCTGTCACTAGTGAAATCCCCATGCTGCATGAAGAAGCAAGTTTTAAATTCTAAGCATTTTACCATCAAACCCCAAAGAATATAATAGAGACCAAGCATTTTCATGTTTCCAGCCCATAGAGAGGACTCGAGGAACTCCTCTATTGATATAAACATCATATTCAATTCCAGCACCAAGTTGTATATACCGAAACATTCGTAAGCAAGCAAATCTATGAGATGATTAACAGATCCCTACACTTTCTAATACGAGTTCATGGCAATTGTCAAAAGAAAAAAAGATATTCTCCGATTTCTCATTGAGAGCGTTCTCCTTTCTTTTTTTTTTCTTTTTCTTTGCTCGCCATGGAGAAATCATGGGTTTCAATTTCGTTCCCACAGACGGCGCCAATTGATGCTTTCAAAACTTTTCGCATCAAATAAATTACCTCGAACTGGAAATCAACAAACAGTTTCTTTAATAAACCGAACCGAATGATCCCAAAATATTTTTGTGTATCAAAAAAAACATGTGAGATGGCTCGCCCGAAGGCGAAGCCACTCCGACGCTCAAGTCAGTATAAGATTCAATAGAAAAGAGGTATGAAAATTGGAAGAGATAGAAAATATGAGAAAGACGTATAAAAGACATATGTGAGAGGTGTAAGAAAAATGTTAGAAGACGTTATGGATAAAATACAACATATCTTAATAAGGGTTAGATATCTTTTATTTATAAGAAGAGGGTCTCAGTTCTTGTAGAATTGTAATGTATAATACGATTAGATTTATGCGTATTCATGCAATATTATGATATATTGTTAAAATATAAATAAAAATATGATAGAATTTTTATCATATCATCAAACTGGAATTCCATATTATGTACCGTGACTTTTTATAAGTTATAACTAATTTGTTTCATGATATATAGAATTAATTTATTTTTTGATACTTATGTGTATGCTATCATCTCAATATTTCTTGCATGCATCCACATTGTTTTGTTTTGGTCAAAATATATATATATATATATATATATATTTATATATATATATATATTTATATATTTATATGCGAAGATGAAATAAGAAATATGATTAATGACCTTAATATGATATCAAGTCATCATTCGATCCAATTAATTCTAAGATAATACATTGGTATTGGGTATATCCAAAAGGGAAAAATAATAAAGTTTGTACAGTTAATTTTAGAATCAAGATATATTTCACAAAAATGGAATTATCATATCTTGAATTTTGCACAAATTAATGATATTGACCCATGATATCAATCCCTTTTAGATGCATAATTATAATATAACATCTTTGTAAAATTAGTTAATTCCACCAGATTTGGTGTTTTTTTTGTGTCATGATACATATATAAAATACTCCTTAATACAAACATTTACATGTATAAAAAAAAAGAATAAATATTTATATACATACATATATAAATACTAGTGGAGAGAAATGCATCGTCCACCGGTCACACAGGTTTTCCTCATCCTCCTCTTTTTCACACAAGTTATGTGCATGTCAATTAGCAACAATAATGTTGCTTCGATACAGAGTGTGCCAAAAAACACATAATTACAGTGTGTGTATTTCTTCTTTAAAATCCGATCCTCGTAGTCTCAATGCAGACTTGAAAGATCTTGTTGTTATTATGATGGACGTCGCATTAGTCAAGGCAACAAAAATCTCAGAACTTATTGATAAATTGAACAAAAGATCCTCTGATATAAGTATCAAGTCATGCTTGAACGTATGTAGTGCGTACTACGGTGTAGCGATAGATAATCTCCAAAGGGCAATACATGTGTTTGAGTTGGGTACTTACAAAGACTCCGATGAGTTTCTTGCTACTGCCGTAGAGGCACTGGGAGATTGTGAGGATACCTTTTCCGAGCCACAGATACATCGCAAGTCTCCATTGACAGCTACCAATGCCTACTTTGCTTCTATGGCTACAATTACCGAAGATATTCTATCCATTTTCATGAAGCCCAAGTCACCGTAATTTTTTTTAATTATTTTATCGATATTTGATCTTATTTTAAGTGGAGGAAGATTTTGATTGTTTATTTTTTACTCTTGCTTCCAACTCCTCCTTAAATTTCTGAATCGAAAAATTAAAAATAAAGTGCCCTAAATACAGGGATGGAGCAAGAAATATTTCAGTGTAGGCAATGATCTATATGCCCTACGAACTTCATCCCTAATGTTGGCATTATAAGCACAAATTGGAGTTCTTAATCCAGGATCTGCCGTAGTCGTGAGAAATCAAATTCTTCAACAACACTAATATCTTCATTGCCTTTGTATTCCTGGTTCTGGATCTTTTCTTTTATAAAATCTATGCATTGTATATATATTGATTTCCTAACAAAATAAAAAAATTATAAATGTTTAGAGTGAACTCATACAATAAAATTAAACAAATTATAGGCCAATGCAACAAAATAACTAAGAATAAAACCAACACAAAACAACTTTCATTTGATCTATTACTAAAAACCAATATTGTTTTAACAAACAAATTAACCCAATAATTATGTATCAAAATTCAAAAAAACAAAAGAAAAGCCCAACTCACTGTGTCCGGAAAAAAAAAAAGAATGCTAAATTGCCAAATGTCAATGGCCCTCACGTGAATCGTGATTATTCATCATTCTCAATTCTCCATAATTAACATATAATTAAAAATTTCAATTAAACAATATAAATAATAAGTTCAATTGAAACCTAATATCTCATCACAAACAAAATTATTAGTCTATTTATATTTTTACATGCCTAAATATGGAGACCAATCTAGAAAAAAAAGCAGAAAAGTCATGGCATCTCTGTCCCCGGACGAGTGACAACGATTTTTGAAGGATGAGACTTGAGAGTAGCGGCCGATTCAAAAAGGTCCCGACTTGAGTTATCGCAGTTCGCAAAAGAAGATTTGTACAAGGTGAAATTGGAATTATTAAGAAAACAAAATTTGGGTCAATCCAAATGTGTAGTGGGCAACTGGGTTTCACAATTTTTTTTTAAAAGAAATTAAGTAGTGTGTGCTGATTAGAAAAGTAGGTCATATATCCCTTTTTTTTTTTTTGCCCCAGTGTAGGCCTTAATAAGCTCCGCCCTACCTAAATACTAAAAATTATAAATTATGGAAAAAAAAAAAAAGAAATGCGAGAATTGGAGATTAATTAATTTTAGTAATAATTAAGATTAACGTATCATGGAATACACAATGCGCATTTTCCATAGAAAAATTGAAAAGTGGAGTAAATTTTTTTATTTTAAAATGATAGTTGTTAATTTTCGAAATTGAAATGATAATAGAAAAAACTATATTGATTTGTTTTGGTCAAAATATATATTTATATTTAAATATGAAATATGATTGATTGATGATTTTAATCTGACTAATAAAAGTAACGCACGTGGGAACACTTTTTATTATCGATAAACGTTGTTAAATAAATGAGTTGAAATGAGAAGAGATAAACATGCAGTTAGTTAATAATTTTCATGATATTTTAGTAAATATTAAATTCAATGTAATATGATATTTACAACATTTATTATAAAATGAGTGCGAAGAATCTTTGGTTAAAGATTTTATATGTTACAAGTCTAATTGAATTTATAAACGTTGTTGCAAATCATGGTTGTAAAAAATACTATAATTTTGTATAAATTAGACATTGAGAAAAATATATAATTTGATATCATGACATATTTAATAAATAAAATTTAAGAAAAAAAATATAATAAATAATACATAGTATTGAAAAATTATTTTATCACTACTGATTTTGAGAAAATAATAATAATAATACAGATAATGCATTCTAAACTTTAAATTACATTACAAAGTTTTTCTTTCTTTACAAAACTATTTTTTCTTCTTTCACGATTTTTTGTTTGTCATCCACTATTTATTCTTAAAAAAAATAATTTTCTCATCATCTTCGATAATAATTCTTGTGATGTTTACTCTATCAATTATTTTTATTTTTATATTTTTATTATTTGATTCTTTTGTTGGATTATGCTGAAATAATTTTTTGCAAGAGTATAAATAATTTCATTGTCTCCAACCTCCATTCTCGTGTTATTATCTTCTATTATTTGTAAGTCAATATCGTTAATAATCAATGTGTTATTTGATGTTTTTTTCTATTTTTAATTTCATACTAAGTTGTTCGAAATCTACTATTGTAATAATTTTTGTTGCTAAATTTTTGCTTGAATTTTGAATGTTTTTTATTAAAAATTTTAACACTCTGTATTGTATTTCAACAGTCTTATCCATTTTGAAAATAAATGTATATTCTTTTTTATTTAGTGTCTCTAAAATCTTGTAGTATATTGAAATGATGTTGTCCTATAAATAAAGAAGATTTTATTAATAATTTATAATAATATATAGGACCGAGCGCTTTCTGCTTTACCAAAAGATATAACTGGCGGTAATAGTGCAACTTAAATATTTTAAACCGAACAACAGCCAAGCGTCATGGTTCGATTGTTTTACCCAGCAAGGACAATTATCACACTCAACAATCTTCATTGCACTCCTTGTAATAAATGAGAATCGAACTCATGACCTTAGCTCTGATACCATTTGTAAGATCGATCGCTTGTCACTTTACCAAAAACTTATAGTTTCAATGTTCACCACTTACAGTTATCGTTATTCTATATATAGCTACATATATTAAAAGTTTAAAATAATATATTATCAATAACTCATGTTAGCCTATAGACATAATTTTTAATATAGTTTTATTTTGGCACAATATTGATATTGATTTTTATACAATTATTAACTCGAGTTTCCATCATTGGTTGATTAATATTGAGCAAGTATGACATTTTGGTACCATGCATTTGTTTTATTTTCTCTCTTATGTATGTATGATCTGAATCAATAAAATTTATTATGTATTTGCTAATAAGTGAGATCTGTTAATCAAATTAAATAAATATTTATTTTGTAATATTCTAATTTATGTGTTAATTACTTCTTTTACGAGTATTAATTTATGTAATAATAATAATAATAATAATAATAATAATAATAATAATAATAACAACAACAACAACAACAACAACATATATATAATGCATTCTAAACCTTAATTTAAATTATTAATAAATATTTTTTCCCTCTATATGTTGAATTTTTATCTATTTCGCGATTTTTTTCCATTTATCAAGCTTTATTTTTTCTCTCTGAAAAAATCAATATTCTTATCATCTTTATTAATAGCAATTTCTATGGTGGGTCTGGCCAAACGCGAAGACCCACCCGAACTTGTTTGTGAACACATTTGGGCGAGTCTAAACTCGTCTCTCTGGGGCGGATTTAATACAAAGCTAAGTTTAGACCCGATCCATAATCATCCATTTATTGAAGTGTTGTCGTTCTTTAAATAAAGTATATTTTATAATAATTGGTAATATATATACTATTTGAAAGAAAAACTATAATATGTTTAGTTATGAAATCAATATAATTTTTAGCATTGCAACTAATAAAAAAAATTTAATATTTTCGAACAATATAACACCCAAGTTTCAATCTTTTTTATCATTTATGATCATCATTATTTTATATCTACATTAAGATTTTAGAATAAGACATTATCAATACCTCATGTAAGCTTATAAATATAGTACTATGTAGTTTTACCTTTTCACAATATTGATATTGAAACATATGCAATTATTACAGCTATTGTTTTCTTGATTAATCTTGAGCAATTATGGTTTGTTTCGTATCATGAATTCGTCTTATTTTCTAACTCATGTATGTATGCTTTCAAACAAAATTATTTATTTTGTATTTGTTAATAAGCGATGTTGGGTTTTGGAACACAAGAAATCCTGATTTTGATGATAATAAAACTTGTTATTGTGTTTATAAAATATTTACTCTAGTGTGAAGTTGCAAAACTCAAGATGCAAGCCTAAACTCAAAGTTAGCAAAACTGAATCTCTGGCAAGCTCTATTATTTTGATGATATCTCATGACTCAGTGATGCAAATAATTATCCGCCAATATTAATGCATAGAAAACTCAATTTAAAACATATTGTATTTCACGCTAGTTGAGCAAAAACGGATGTTATCTATACCAAACGGACGTCTCAATACCAAACCGAATCCGATCCGTTTAGCAGAAAATACACCATTAGTTTACCTCAAGCAGTTCTCTTATTTTGACCATATCTTGCAGCTCAATTATCCAAATGGAACGATTCATCATGAGTTGGAAATATAAGACAATGATATACAAATCATATTCACAATTCGAAAACTGAATCGGATTCTAATGAGATGCTAAACTACGTTGAAGTTACTGGTTCAGAACATAAATTCTGCAAAGCTGAATTTCTAGAACAGTATGGTTTACTAAGCATAACTTTTGCATATGAACTCCGAATTGAGTGATTTTTGATTCCGTGGAAATCTAAGAGAAAGGGCTATAACTTTCATGTTATCACGTTGCTCAAAAATCAACTAATCAAGAGATATTGCACTAAACGTTTCAAATGCACTCAACTGATTCTATGCTAAATTGATTTTGAACAGTTCTGGTATTTCGAGCATAACTTTCGCATATGAATCCAAATTGATTGATTATGGTGGCGTTGGAAATCTGAGACCAAGAGATACAACTTTTGTATTCATCACTTTTTCCAGATATCAACGGATCATGCGAGGCTATTCGATCAGTTGAGCTTCGAGTTATTCAATCAGTTTGGCACTCCAGAAACAGTACAGAAACAGTACAAAAAGTATTCTAACGGCTCTATTTCTGTGTCTAACGGCTATATCACTCTTGGAACCTATAAATACAACATCCTGGAGTTCAAACACAAGCTTTTGAAGGAGATTCAAAGCATGGGCAGCCTATTTGAAGAAATCAGTTAGTTGAAAGCAAAGCCCAAGGTGTGAAGAACACATTAGAATTCTTGAGCATGAAAAGTCAAGTTCTTCCCACCCAACTCACTCACATATTCGAGAGATGTACTTTGATGATTAGTTGAGTGAGAGTCTTTACACAAAGACGTTAAAGATTGTGTTTGTAGTCTTGGCATAAAGAAGTAAAACTATATGCGGATTGTGAGGTTGCGACCTAAAATTGAGTGTGGCTAGGAGTTCTTGTTTAGGCAGTGGGTAAGCCCTAAACCGGATTGAGTTTGTACAAATGAGTTGTATAAATCAAAGTCTTCTAGTAGATCCTTTCGAGGTAGAAGAAGCGGTGAAGTAGGAGTTGTTGAAATCTCCGAACATCCATAAACAAATCATTGTCTCTTTATTTCTTGCATTTATTTATTGCTACTCTTTTGGATTGAATTGAAGCATTTTATGTGTTTTATAAAATAACTAAATGTTGCATTCTAAGTGTTTGATAAAATGCTTCAACTAAACTGTTTTCATCTTTCAACTTGCATCCTTTTAAAATGGTTAACAAAATGTTAAATTAGTTTCTACGAAAGATTATTTCGAGTGTCTTCCGTTTGGTTTGAAAACCAAACTCGATTTAATTTATCGGTTCTCAATATTTCAAGAACCGAGCTATTGTAGCTCAAAATGTATTAAAAGTGTGTATCCACCCCCCTTTACACACCGTGTTCAATCCAATCAAGTGAGATAAGTTAATTAAATTAAATATTTATTTTTTAATTTCTTATATTTTGTGTTGATTATTTATTTTGTGACTCTTGATTTATGGAAAACAAATGTAATATAGATAATGCA
This sequence comes from Henckelia pumila, assembly GCF_033568475.1. Classification (NCBI taxonomy): domain Eukaryota; kingdom Viridiplantae; phylum Streptophyta; class Magnoliopsida; order Lamiales; family Gesneriaceae; genus Henckelia; species Henckelia pumila. The sequence goes on from NC_133121.1 coordinate 137,733,251, forward strand.
TTCTAAACTTTTATTTAAATGATAATATTTTCTATTGTTTTCTTGATTAATCTTGAGCAATTATGGTTTGTTTTGTATCATGAATTTGTCTTATTTTCTAACTCATGCATGTATGCTTTCAAGCAATATTATTTATTTTGTATTTGTAAATAAGTGAGATAAATAATTAAATTAAATATTTATTTTGTAATTTCTTATCTTATGTGTTGATTATTTATTTAGTGACTATTGATTTATGAAAAACAAATGTAATATAGATAATGCATTCTAAACTTTTATTTAAATTATTGCTCAATTATTTTTTTCGTTTTATATTTTGAATTTTTCTCTCTCACTTTTTTTTCCATCTATCATCCGTTTTTTATTTCTCTATAAAAGAATCAATATACACATCATCTTAATAGAATTTTTTTGATGATGTATTTCTCCATCAATCATTTATATTTTGCTATCGTTATTATTTTATTTTTTCGTTGGACGTATTTTTTTTATTACTAAAAATTTTTAGTTACAAGAATAACAATAATTTCATCGTTTCCAACTATATTTTGGTATATATCGTCTTCTATTACTTGTATGTCAATATCGTTAATGATTGATTTAATTGTTGGACATTTTTTTTTTAATTTATTGTTTTTCAAAATCTAATTATCCCCTTTTGCTTATAATGTTTTCGTTGCTGAAATTTTTGATTGAATTTTAAATGTAATTAATTACAAATGTTTAGATTTCATCTTTTATTTCAAAATTTTTTTCTATTTTGAGAGTAAATGCATATTCTTATTTATTTTGGTGTATCTAATATTCCTTCATTAATTTCAAGACCATCTCATAATTTTTTTAATGGTTTTAGCTTTTATGAGGAGAAAAATTAATTAAATTATTTTAATTTCAACTTATATATATATATATATATATATATATATATATATGTATGATATGTGTGTGTTGGTGTGTTATTTATTTATTATTTTAGATTAAAATTTGACTCTACTTGAATTGATTTTTTTCAACATGAGTGTGTAATTTAATTAACACACACACACACACACACACATATATATATATATATATATTAATAAATTTTACAAATCTAATATTATTTATATTTAAATATGAACTCATAATATAATTATTTACATCAATAAATCCTTACACAAATTAAAATATATAAGATTTTTTAAAAAAAATATGTTTATTCAGTCTACAAACAAATAAAAATCAAGTATCTGGTGTTTCAATCTTTTAACAAATTGGATAGTATTTAATTAAGACTTTTGTGGATTTTTTTAAAAAAATATTCACTTTATCTACAAGAAAATAAAAAAAACAAAGTATTTTGGTATTTCATATTTTTTGGAAACTAAATCTTTATCTAATATGCACACACTTTGTCAATTTTAACCTTATTATAATAATTGATTTTACATATAGTAGAAATATTGATTTACGTTTATGCACTAACTAAAATGTTGTTTTTACTTTTATAACCCTATATATTTTATATAGTTTTAGTTATAGTGTAATAAAAGAACAAAGTTGTTATTTCACAATTGTAAACCTTTGATATTTTATTTACAATTTTAAATAGGTATAGATATAGATATTATAAGTCATCATTATGTTCATTCGATCCAATAAATTCTGACCATTCACAAATTAACTCATCAAAAAAAAATTACTCCTCCCAAACTTTAAATATATGCATTGTCGTCAATGTACATTAGTAAATAAAAACAAAAAACATGTACCTTGGCACCGAGCGTCAGTACTCGGCTCCATCATGATCATCCACTGCTTTTTTTTTCACGGGTGACGCCTAAACTCTTGCTGCTTCGCACTTTTCACCTACACAACTCAAAATTATTATCGATGTCTAGTTTTCTCATAAAATAAAATAAAATAATGAAAGAAAAGAAACTAAAATAAAATAAAAATAAATAAATCAATAAAGGATATTAGCTTGGGTTGCATCCCAAGAAGCGCTTAATTAGTTTATAGTATTTAACCCGACTATAGCAGGTTCCACCCGTTACCGCCACTTTGTTGGATGTTTAATTTTCCCTTATCTTTCACCCTCCAAACTTACTCAATAAACCACTTTTTGAATTTCGCTTTCTTTTTCTTCTTCTTTGGCACCTCGGATCCTTCTTCCTTGACAATTCTATTGTACTAACAACTTCGCAACAACATTCCATTCTCTTTGCTTGATTGATCATGAACACCTTCTCCATGGATGGATTTCTAGCCTCCTTGAATACATTAAAAATTACTTTCTCACCTTCACGCCCATCGTCAATTCTCCTTTCTTAACATCTATCTTGGCCTCAGCAATAGCCAATAATGATCTCCCCAAGATCAATGGCATATTTTCATCTTCCTCCATTTCTAACACCACAAAATCCACAGGAAAAATAAATTTATCAATTTTTACCAGAACATCCTCAATGATTCCACATATCTGCTAGCTGCAATGCAATTATAGTTGGCTTCACCTCGCCAAGTCTTAAGCTCATGAAAACTGACAAAGACATTAAATTTAGCTCCTAAATCAGAAAGTTCTTTATTAAAATTACAAGAACCAATAGTACAAGGAATCGTAAAACTCCCTGGATCTTTTAATTTATGTGATATCTTATTTTGAAGGATAGCGCTTGTAGTAACCCGCACCGTGATCACCTACTAAACAAGAGCTTAAGCATGCATTTAAACTTAATCAAACATAAACAGATAAATCTTAGCAGAAGCTAAAGATATACAAACCCAAGATAATTAAATCTTAAATACAGCCAAATCTAATAAATACCGGATAAAATCTTAATCTAGAACCCCTCTAGTGACCCCTGTTACCAAGCCTTGGTCATCGATCAACCACTGATCTCGCTCCTGGTCCACCTGCAAAAACTACCCCGTCGAATGGGGTGTCTGAGATAAAAATAGGGACGTGAGCGCTAACGCCCGATATGTAAAGTATCGAATATACAGGTCTATATGATGCATGAAACATGAACTATGAATGCTTTGGGTAAACTGGAATCATATCTGGAATACTATGCTCAGGACACAGGCGCCTCCAGTATGCGCACGATGCTCCGAATATTCAGTGGGTGCCACAAAATTCAGTGGATTCCACACATACTAAACTCGATCTTGGACTATCACCGTCCTGGGTAAACCGCACACGCTGCCCCGTCGGTTCAGTGGGTGTCACACGGTATCCGATCGTACAATAAAAACAACCTTAGGGCTGAGCGACCCTAGAACAACTGGATATCTCAAAAGGATAACAGGCTCAACATGGTATGCAAATGCCGCATACAAATCATGAACAGTATATCATGCACATCATGACAGATAATAATGTAACACATAATTATGCAACACATAAACATGTATATTCAGCTGGATATCTCAGTCTGTACTTACGTACCTTAATTACTAGGAAGTTATACCAGCTCTAAGATCCAAGCCTATATAAACAAAAATAAATAACACAAGAAATTAATTTTGCACGAGTATAAAAACTCATGCGGATGCCTTAGGACTAAATATCACTAGAAAAAATAAGATCAGTCTTACAAAGCAATACTAGTGATTTTACGAAAAATCAATAAATTCTAAATTTCTCAACAAGTTGAGAAATCAAACTTTAATCCTAAATAATCAGAGTAAAACAAATCAGATGCAACTCTCGTAGCCTAAATTTGAAGAGACACAAAAAATCTTCGAACAACACTATTCTCACAGTGTTGTCTCTGATGTCTTCAACACCAAAGGCAGTACGGGGACACGTAGTAACGACGACTACAAAATTGCTTCAGAATCTTTGAATTCTTCTACGTGATTTTCTGTGAAAGCTCTCTGAATTCTCCTCTGAAGTTCGCGTTAGTTTGTACGAAGAAAATCCCTTCTTATAGATGAGAGTCCAAGCATAGAAAAGATTTTCTTGTAGAGTCCTACACAAATAAGGAAATAAGTTTTTGTTAGGAATAAGACTCTTTTGAACACAATCAATAATATCTCGATAATATTTGATAACAATGATACACAATAATTCCTTATCATGATATTAATTAATCTAGGCAAATATCTATCTCAATATTTTCGATAATAGCACGTAAATATTTAACATATCATATCAAATCATATCTTAATAATATCTTATAAACATAAATCACTTAATTTCCTAATCAAGATATAATATTTATTTTAGGTAAATATCTATCCTAGTCAATATCGAGATCATATAATATTTACACTAGATCTTATCTTTTTCTAGAAGGGAAAATTCAAATGCAATCTAATTAATCCGAATGTAGAAATTTCAAGTAATTAAAATTCCTTTCACAAATGTTGTTAAATTTCAGTTGAAGAGAGGTCACTCACACACATACGAGAGACGTGCTTTGAAAGATTAGTTGAGTGAAAGTTTTAGCACAAAGACATTAAAGATTGTGTTTGTAGTCTTGGCATAAGAGACAGTAAATATTATACGGATTGTGAGGTTGAGACCTACAATCAAGTGTTCTAGGAGTTCTTGTTTAGGCATTGGATAAGTCTTAAATCGGATTGGGTTTTGTACAAATGGGTTGTATAAATCAAAGTCTTCTTATTGCCACTGTTTTAGTATGCATCGTTGAAGCATTTTATGTGTTTTTCATACACCAAAATATTGCATACAAAGTATTTGATAAAATGCTTTAGAGACCTCTCACATACGAGTAATTCGATGGGTGCATCCTCCAGTTGGTCATTTCAAATTAAACACAGATGGTTGTTCGAAAGTTGGAGGACAATCGGGGATTGGTGGTATTATCAGAGACCATGCTAGCAGACCAATCCTTGCGTTTCATGATGACATTGGGGTTGGAACCAATACTAGAGCCGAACTTAGTGCTATTCTAAAGGGATTGCAGCTTTGTGTGCTTTATAATTTGTTTCCATTATGTCTTGAGGTGGATTCAATGGTTGCGTTATCCATTATTGACGCGGATAATACCAGTTGGGATTTTCTCACCGTTCAAACTCAAATTCAGAGAATTTTGATTTCTTTCATGGTTAAGAAATCTCATGTTTTTCGAGAAGCTAATGCGGCGGCAAACGAATTGGCTAATCTAGGATTGGTTAATGGTGCGGCTATTTTGCATCCTCAAGATATCAAGGGGCGTCTCAAAGGAATATGCAGATTAGAAAGATTGGGTCTTCCTTATATTAGGGTTAATTCTTCTATTTAATTCCTTGTATTAAGTTCATTTTTTCTATGACTTTATTTAATGGATTTCTTGTAATTTGGAGAGGTTTTGGTCTAGTCTCCCTCTCTTGATTTCCCAATTTTTAATAAACGAGTAGGGGTCCGCCTAACCCCCCGCCACAACAGGGGGCTTTTGAAAAAAAAATGCTTCAACCAAACTGTTTTTATTCTTTCAAACGATTTTCAAAATGTTTATTCGGTTTCTACGAAGAATTATTTCGAGTGTATTCCGTTTGGTTTGAAAACCAAACTCGATATAATTCATCGGTGCTCGTTTTATTTTTGAACATTTCAAAAACGAGCTATTGTAGCTCCAAAATATTTTTAAATGTGTATTCACCCCCCTCCCCCTCCCCCTCCCCCTCCCCCTCTACACATATATTTCGATCCTAACAAAAATATTTTTTAAAATTTAATTTATTTGAAAAATATTTTGAAAAGCTATAAATTCGGGATTTTATAAAACACTTATTTTAGTTTAATTAAATGATTTTAAAAGAACTACAAGATCAATCCGAACACATTTAAAACTATAAAAATATTTTTTTAGAAAAATAATAATCATTTTCATACTTTAGATTCTTAATCCAAACGCACTGCGCACACACATTTATTTGTTTTCAATTATCTTTTTCTATATATAAAGAATATGCCCATTAGACATCACCTTTTTTTTTTTTTCTTTTTTTTTCTTTTTTACCAAAATTGCACTTATGTGATATAGATATTACGTTTTTGTTTTCTTTTGTTTTTTTTTAATTTCGATATTTCAAAATGCAGTTTAGTCTCTTTATAATTTTTACAACTATGATATTACTCTTATTTGAATATAAATTAAATTAATTACAAAAATATCATACAAACATACAATGTGTACATCAATACACTAGTATTTATAAAAATTTGGTTATACTAAACAATTTTTTTTTTATCAAACCCATTTTTATATATAAAATTTAAATTTAATTTATATTATATTTTTTTATTACAAATTCAATTTTTTAGCTAAAAATTTCGTTTGTGTGGTTACCAGCTTATTTTAATTCGTTTTGGGTGTGTGGTGCTAGTTTATTAATTATATAATTATAAAATAATTTTTTAATATCTATTATTTATTTGTTATCAGCCTTTTTTTAAAAAAGAAATTGAATTTGTAATTTTAATCTTCAACTTGATGATCTACTAAAACATTATTAGGTAACAAAAATAAAAAAAACATGTAAAATAATTATTTTGTAAAAAATATAATTACAATTGACATAAAAGTAATAATTTATATACATATATATATATACATATATATATACATATATATATATATTAAATCAAATTCATGAATAATCAATTATATGTTAGTGTTTGTTCTTGCAGTACTCAACGGCGTGAATAATTTATATAATGATGACATGATAATTATAAAATATTTGATAATTGAATCAGTTTATTTAATTTTGATTAAACTTAAATAGGTCTACTCGATTTTTTAATCAGATTGATTTGTGTTTGTCCAAAGAACAAAGGGTTCTCCACTAGCACAACACACCCAAATGAATTAAAATAATCTGGTAACTACACTAACGAAATTTTTAACTCAAAAAAAAATCAAATTTTTAATAAAAAGGTAAAATATAAATTAAATTTTTTATATGTAAAAATGGGTTTGATAAAAAAAGTTTGTTCAGTATAACCAAATTTTTTATAAATATAACTGAAAAGAAACAATTGTCTGCATTTGAATTAAGAATCTAAAGTATGAAAAGTGCTTTTTTTTTTTTATAATTTTAAATGTGTTTGGATTTATTGTAGTTCTTTTAAAATCACTTAATTAAACTAAAATAAGTGTTTTCTAAAATCCCAAATTTATAATTCTAAAAATATTTTTCAAATAACTCAAATTTTAAAAAATAATTTTAGCATATTTATCTCAAAGTAAAATTATTTCAACTTTTATTTAAAAAACTAAATTCAAAATAAAATACTTTTGTTTCCAAACGGACCCAAAAAAATTGGAATATAATTGATAACAAAAAATAATAGATAGTATAATACTATTTACAAATTATATAATTAATAAAAAAAATTAAAAATAATAATAATGCCACATAGATAGCGTCTGCTGTCAGTAACAGAAAATAATAATGCCACGTAGATACAGCAGCGGACGCTCTGAATTACCTCACATGTTGAGGTATTTTTGAATTTTTTTAAAAAAAAAATTTTAAAAAAAACCCCAATCAATCATTTGGTATAAAAAAACAGTATAAAATTTAATGATGACAAAATAAAATATTATTTCTGATCACTCTAAAAGATACATATATAGAAAGTTGATAGCCTTGTTTATTAGCTATATATACCGAAACAGTAAATAATTGTACGTATGAAATCAAATTGAAATTGAAATTGAAATGCATATATGAGCCGATTTAGTATCAGAGATGCATGTTTTATTCGACATTGCTTCGATCGACACGAAAAGGCAAAATAGTTGGAGATGGAGGACATGAAGAAATCATGATCCACATCAATAATGCAATATTTTTGAGGAAATTTCCAAACATATGACTAAAATTATCACGATCGATATAGAGTTGAAAATGAATTGGTTACACACTGATTTATCAAGATGCTAGACAATAATTATGTTCCTAGTCACATGAATTATTCTCAAAATATCTTGTTTGCTATAATTTCATTGTCACAAGGAATTGACGTGTGAAGATTGAAAACAGATGAATGAAGTAGATTAACCCTTTAATTATCTGGTTTTAGCAATAAAACTCAACCTATACTATACAGACACGTTTATATATGTTCGTTTCAAATCATTTTCCACACTTTTATCTTATATATACATTTTATGTTCATGATAATGTGAATATTTTCTTAATATTTTTACTCATCAAGCCATCACTTTATCCTATTTAACGCATGGATGTACCAAGTTTGATTTCATTCTTCAATATATCTGGAAATCGGTGTTTGGCTAAACTTATTAAAAAGAGCTTATAAGCTCATAGAGCTTAAAAGCTGTTTTACGAGCTTATAAACTGTTAGAACTTATTTTAAAAATAAGCTGTTAAAGTGTTTGGATAAACTTATTTCAAATAACTTAAAGATGTTGCTGTGTTTGGTATTATAAGATCTTTTTATCGTCGAAATTATCAAAAAAAGTATAATTATATGAAAATAATGTTTCAAGTCGAGTTATACATATATGAAAATAGTTTAAGAATAAACATATATTAAAAATAAAATTTTTATAATATTTTATTTTAGAAAAATTTATGTGATTTGAAATTTTTTTTAAAAATAATATTTAATATTTAATGGGTGAAGGATATGATGGAGATTTATTAAAATATTTAAGGATATTTTAGAGATATAGAATGTTAAAATAAGATCTTTTTGAAAAAAGTACCTCCCCCTTACTTTTTTAAAAACAGCTTATAAACAGTCAAACAACTTATTTTGACAGTTTATAAGCTGTTTTTTTAAAAAATTTGCCAAACAAAAATTTAGAGCTTAAAAGCTCTAAAACAACTTATAAGCTGTTTGAAAGAGCTTTTAAGCTCTGCCAAACACATAAGTTTTGATACACTTTGTCGACAGGAATTTGAAGAAAATCTTATCAGTTTCATCCTTCTGATATAGCTTTATTTTTACTCCAGGTGAGAAATTTTCTTTGTTCATGCGATCGTTTATAAGTTTAATTTTAATGTCTATACGTACAAAAAGATTAATTAACGTACGTAAAATACTTCATTTTCTTAACAATTAAGAAACTGTGAAATCTATCAAGAATTTCCTTTGCATTGTGGTCATGACCATCATCCTTGAAATACAACATGCATTAGCGCAATCGACTCAAACTGTATCCATAGATGACCAGGGAAATTTCACAACCATATGTCAAGTTGTGGCTGCAGCTCAAGACAATCATCCCTGAAGAACTATTATAAAGATAAAAACAGGTGTTTACTACAAAAATATTATGATTACCCAAGAAAAGATTAATTTGTATTTGATTTGTGAGGGAATGGACGTCATAAAAATATCGGGTAATAAAAGAGTCAAAATGGGCTTGCATACTTGGGAGACAACAACAGTCCATAAGTAGTTCCAAAGCTTTTTTTTTTACCAAATGAAAGTCATGGAAATAACGTAATTGTCTATCAATTTAATTCGAGGTCCGTTACTTGTGTTTGATCAAAAGTCAAAGCTATTGAGAGAGAGATATTACTTTGAGAACACTGCTGGCCCAAACATGGCTCAGGAAATTTCTCTAAGAAGCTATATCCTCCATACAACATTCTACAGGTGTCGGTTCCTTGAGTAGGGAGGAGGGAAGTAACATCACAATTATAATTATTCTTGCTTTTTTTTTTTTACCACTACATCTCATTTATTTTTGCCTGAAAAATATATGTTTGGTGTCGCTCTAATCGTGATAAGAAAGTTGAGATCCAGATGAGAGGTTAGTTTATTGTATGATACCCTGGAGCAAGTGCGACTCCAATCCCATCTGAATCTCAACTTTCTTATCATGACTAGAGCGACACCGAACATTTACTTTCCAGGAAGAAATAAGTAAGATGCAGTGGTAAAAACAAACAAGAATGATTATAATTGTGTTGTTACTTTCCTCTTCCCTACTCAAAGAAGCGACACCTATAGAATGTTGTATGGTGGCCATAGCTGTTTAGAGAAATCGCCGAGCTATGTTTGGGCCAGCAGTATTCTCAAACCTAATATCTCTTGTAACGAATCCATCAGGTTTGACTTCAGGTCAAACACAAGTAACGAACTCCGAATTAAATTGATAAAGCATTTGGTTATTTCCACAACTTTCATTTGGGGAAAAACGATGATATGGAACTACATACGGACTGTTATCGTCTCCCAAGTATGCAATCTCATTTTGGCGCTTTTATTACTCAATATTTTTATAACGTTCATTTTCTCACCAATGAAATACAAATTAATCTTTTCTTGGAAAATCATAATGTTTTCGTAGTAAACGCCTGCTTTTATCTTTATAATAGTCCTTCGGGGATTATTGTCTGGAGCTGCAGCTACTAGGGATGGCAAAAAAATCTCGAAATCCCAACCTTTCCCGAATCTCATCTCATTCTCGTCCTAAAAACCCAACCCGACATTTTTCCGACCCAATTAATATCGAGAGTGGGATCGAGAATAAAACCTTATCCCGACGGAATTTTCGACCCATCCTGAAATAATATTATTATATATTTTATTAATATATTGAGCTAAATATTATTGGATTTCAACACATATAACAATTGTTGGAACAATAAAATTGTAGAATCATGAAATGTCATTTTATTTTTGTCTATTTTTTTAAAAATAAATTAATAATTTAATTCATTAATATTACAATTATTTAATTAGAACAAATATGTAGAATAAGAAATGCAATTTGACAATCTATTTAACAAAATTTATCTAGTAATTTGTATCTGAATATTTTGTTAATAATTATCCGATGTACAGTATGATGTTCTTCTCTTGAAAAACCTTGAAGCATTATCTGAAATATTTTAATATTATATGTTTTAAATTGAATGTTTATTTTTTATTTAGAAATATAAGTTTCTAAATATTATTTTTTTATGAAATACTTACTTTTTTTTTTGGAACAAAATCTTGAATATGTAAAAAATTTCGGGATTCCCCTCCCTACCCGACGGGATCCCGAATATTCGGGTCCCAAAATGTGTCGGGTACGGGATCAAGAGAAAAAAAAAGTTTCTCGATTTTTTGCAGGACAAGAATTGAGTTACAAGGGCGGAGCCACACTTGTGGCCACCCGGGCGCCCGAATTTTTTCAAATTTTTGTATATATAAATTTTGAAAAATTTTGGATTAATTTTGTATTAGCCCAGGTAGCTCAATTGAAAATATTAAAGGATTCGGGAGCTTAAAATTTTAGCCCGGGCAGACCAGAAATCCTGGCTCCGCCACTGATTGAGAAGAAGATTATGGGACGAATCCCGACCCTATTCCACCCCAGCAGTCACAGATTGACTTATGGTTGTGAAATTTCCCTTGCCATCTTTGGATACAGCCAGAGTAATGCATGTGACCAAGAACATAATTATTGTCTCGCAGCTTGATATAATTCTGTGTAAACACTTCATTTTCAACTCTATATCGTGAACATTTTAGTCATTTTTTGAAATTTGCTTAAAAAATATTGCATTATTGATGTGGATCATGATTTCTTGACGTTCTCGATCTCCAACTATTTTGCCTTTTGGTGTCGATGTTGAATAAATTAAAACATGCATCTCTGATACTAAATCGGCTGAAATTTTAATTTCAATGACAATTTGATTGATACAGTTAATTAGTGTTTTTTATTATTCCGAAATTGAAAAAATTTATCTATTTTTCCCAAAAAATAAAATGCATTTCGTAATAAAGTTGTGTAATTTTATGGATGCATTATCAATTTCTTCGTACAACTAGACAAATCCCACAACTTATCCATAAATTGAAGTTGCATATATAGACAAGGTTAAAGCTGATAGATCACCAGTCGAATCGCCAATCTTGGCTAAATCTGAGTGATGGGCCAAGATAACGGATAACCCATTCCATCACTATTGGTCAAATTGTGGGTCTCTTCTCCAAAGATAGAGCCTTAGACCCAAAAATATTTAGTTGGATCTATGGAAACCTCATTACAAGATGGTCCAATATTGAATGAAGCCCAATCGATCATTCCAGTGATAAATCGAATTGTTGGTTCATACGAACGTAGTGTTTGAGATTGCTTTTATGAAATATTTTTTAGTTTTTCTTTGCTTATAGCTTTTAGTAACCAACAACTAACAATTCGAGCGAGAGCAGCGACGGTGAAAGTGAGAACTGAGAAGTGTGAAAAACACTGTTATAAAGGGCCCATTTTATTTTAAAAAATAAATTTCACGGGGACCGGGGGACGCCAGCTGGCACATTTGGTTTTCATGTATCTATCTATATATGTGTACTATTGAGCCAATAATGAACATATATCACCGCGGGGACGAGGAATATTCAAGTAAGAATTTGAGTAATGAGGGTTGGGCTGGGGACTTAATCTTCGCTGACACGAGGATGAGAATCCGCATATCCATCCTATTAAAGGTGATCATTATTTCGGTTAAATCAAATTAATCAATCAAACCATATGAATTCGGAAATTCGGTTTGGTTAATTCAAAAATTCGGTTTTAATGTTAGAAAATTTTGGTTAAATTAATTAATTTTGTTTGGTTTTCGTCATAAAATGGGTTAATCGAATTATAAATAATTAAATTTTGAATTATTTTTATTAGGCTTTACATGTTATTTTAAATTTTTTAAGCTTAATGTGTTTTATTATTATAAAATATCATATTTCAATAATTAATTTTATAAAATTTTGTATTTTTAATTTTATTTTGTAAAAAAATTGGGTTTAATTCGACTCGATTAAATCAATTTTAGCATAAATTCGATTCGATTAACCTAAAAAAATTCAGTTAATTCGGTTTAATTTTTGATCGAATTAATTGAATGCACACCTCTAACCCCATTCATGACATATATCCCTATCTCTTGTTAAGAAAATTTATTATTATATTGTTGGGGTAGACATAATTTACTACCAAAATTCTTATTTTACTAATAACATATTATCATGTGAAAATATGCCTTCCATCTCCATCTCTTCCCTGTCATCGCAAGTTATAACTGGATATCTTTAGTTATGCTTGAAGTCATTGAACTTCTGGACCAGAATATGTAGATTTAATTTGAGTTAACTGCCAGGGAATTCAAATGTTTTATAATATATTAATAACATATAATGATTTTTAATTCTAATTTTCTGCAAAATTAGAGTCAAGCATGGTATGAAACAAAGATATGCTATAAATTGTTCATCGCTTGCACCAAAAGGCTGTTAGATCAATAGAGGTTTATGGGTTTACATGTGAAGAATTATGTATTGTGGGATGTCTATTAAGTTATAAGTTCAAAATAAGTGATCAATTAAATTTTTTAGTTAATGAACTTTAATGTATCTGGTAGGATGTGGGTTTTTGATGCGTAAAAACTAAAAACTAAAGTATAATTTCTGTTTTCATGATGAGTTGAAACAGAAATATCAAAGATAATTAACAAAGTTATCTATATAACGTAGTTATGGTTCTCAGATCTCGCGTATCATGTTCTACAATCTCTAACCCCTATTATTGGAATATAACCAGAGAGAAATCAAAAGAACTCTCAAGAATGACAAGAAATAATGTGTAGATTTTGAAGCTCAACTGATCGTTCTTAAATATTTAATGAATAAATTATGTCGACCTCAGATCATTTGTTTTGTCAAAAATGAAAAAACGAACAATAATTTAGTAATAGCAATCACGGACACGCAATATAATACATATATGTTTATAAATTTAGATTTTAATTTTATAGATAGATTACGTGCACTCGTAAGAATAACATTTGATTATGAAACGTTATCCCTAAGCATGAAAACCGACTACTTCTTATATCGGGAATATTAAACGCTAACGTATTCTTCTAAAATATGATCTCATCGTAGAATATTCCTCCAATTAAGAAAGGATCACGCTACATGTATAAATTTAATTACATGTTTGGGTTACAAAATATATTTGAAATTATAAAATTATCCTAAATGTAATTTTGAAAGAATTTTTCTAAATAAAATGGAGGTGATCATCTGTGTTTCTATATAAATATAGAAGAGTACATATATTAATTGAAGTGAAAAAAAAATAGTTTTTGTTTTAGCTACAAGCCTACATCTAGTCATCTAGAATGATTTAGAAAATTAATACTTTTCTTAAAGATATTACGAGTCCAATAAGTTTATTAAATAAGAAATTTTCCACCACCAAAAAAAATCGAGGCATTAAATCAGTCTACTTGCCAACTGTATTCAGAACTTGGATTAAAAAAATACAATAGGAATGGACCACAAATAAATATCGTAATTAATAAATTCAATGAAGAATTTAGACGTTAGTATTTTTTTTAAATGCAAAGACCACATCTCATTTTCAAAATGAAAACAGTACCAACAGATAAAAAAAAATTATATCATCAGATGATATTGCTTGAAGCCCAAAAACGAAAATTAAAATGTTAATTAAATAAATCTTTTTTCAAGCATGCCGCTATCAATAAATCGAGTGAAATTTCGAAGGAAAAAGATGTACAATTTAACAACTTGCAACTTTTCATCATCCATAACAATTAATCAACAGTTCCCGTCAAAAAAAAAAAAAAACAATAATCAACAGTTAATTTCCAACGAAAGTTAAAAAAATAAAAAAATAATAATAAAAAATCACATCTTTTGGAGGCCCATTATATCTGCATATATCGCTCATGGTGAAAAACTTTTTCAAGCGTTACCTTTTTCCATCTTTCATTTTGTTGCCGTAATATTTCGTGGAATTGTACTAATTAACGTGAAATTAATCGCTCATGCATGCTTTATTCGGACATATCGTTTGACGGGGCCGATTAATTTTTACGAGAGTTTGATTGAAAAACAGCATATTTGAAAATCACCCGGAGCAAAAACATTCAAACATGCAAATGGATTTAAAAATTAAACCATAAATTTAAAATACCTCGATCCAAGGCCTCACTTTTTTGTTTCGAGAAATGTCAAATGAGACCAATTAACAAGAACCAGAAAGCCTGGGGAGAAACCTGATCAAAATAGCCAAAAATTAAACCTCAACATACCGATCTAGGATATCTCAAGAAAATTTTTGTGCCACATATAATACTTGTTGAATCGTACATTGAAATGTTTCAACCAAGAATTAATTATTATGCCATATATATATCTAAAATTTTACGCATCTTCAATCTCATACGGGCCAATGAAAACATGAATTCGAGAGATATTGAAGCATATATTAGCATTAGCAAAATCTCAGAACATAGAGTGAGGCCACCCTCTTTACTTACCTACCTAGCTTGTTTTCTGTGATGGTGTTGGGCGATCAAATGGTGTCCAATACTACGACGTCGCTTCCTAAGCTATCAAGATACGTTAAATATTTATCCTGCAGCTTAGATAATATATATATATTAAGGGCTTTCAACTTTAAAAACTCATAATTGCCATCAAGTTGTAATGCAAATTAATGTGAACCAACTGTACCTAGTATTCCATTAATTGCATTGGAATAAAAGTTAGATATATCAAGCAAAATTCCATTTATTAATGTTGATTTTGCAGAATGCATGTGGGTGTGTTTTTGTAAGTTTCCAGTATTAATTATATTAAACGTGCTTCAGTTTCTAAGGTGGAGAAAAAGGAATAGTGCCAAAAATATAATAGAGAAACAAATAAATTCACGACGCTGTTTGGGTTTTATTTACCTAAAATTGAATTAATTTTTTAAAAAAATTGGTTTGTATTTATGAAATATTATCCACATGCATTTAATGTGGTAAGTAAAATTGATGGAGGTTGGACCACTTTTAATTTATTTGTTCCATTTTAATTTTGTACAGTTTTGGGGCTTTCAATTCAACTAATTTGCTAGCTAGCTAGCTAGCTAGCCTTTCTTCACGAAACCGTTTGTATCTAAAAATGTAAAAAACCATTAATTATTTTTTAATCTTGGCATGCTCAGTTGCTTTCATACATTATTGCAAGAAAATGAAAGACACTCCGATTTTTGTAAACGTTGAAGATACGATATCAATTTTCTTTGATATATTTAGGGGTGGGCGCGGGACGGGTACCCGACATGTCATGACTACCCGAACCCATTATATTTAATACAATTTTATGCACTATATTAATATGGTTGAGGAATTCAAATGGATGATTCGATTAGACAAACTCATTGTTTGTTTTTCGTATTTTGAAACGATACAATCAGTTGGGCGCAATAACAAGTTATTTACTTATTTGTTTAAAAATTCTTTATTAAACAAACCAGAATTCAAGATGGTTCAACGTTGATCGAGTTTTGAAATCTTGACGCGATAACTACAAACTAAAAGTGATTATATTAGGGGATGAAAAATTTTCTCAAGCGAAAAAAAGAGAGAAAAGAAAAAAAGAAAGAGAGAGAGAGAGAGAGAGAGAGAGAGAGAGAGAGAGAGAGAGAATATATGACAATTAATTAGGCAGCGGATCAATATGCAATAACATGGACTAGTGCTACTAGTAGTGAGGCCCATGCTCTAATTTCTGGGCCGCAGAGCCTTTTTATCTTTCCCTTCGGGATCCACAATCAACCGTATCAGACATTATCAACCAAATGAAGCCCACTTGAGGAAAATAAAAAAACTAAAGTATTCTACTTACCATTCGATATATTTTAGTATTTTTTTTCCGTCATAAGCCAAATACTTGTTCCTTCAGCGGATCTATTTCCGAAAACATTACTTGTTTTTCAACCATGCATCCATGCATAAGAAGAGAAGATTATGCATATTAAGAAATTTTTTACCATTTTTTTTCTATCGTTTAAATTAAATGATCATTAAGCAATAGAATTGTTGCAAGCTTTTAAAAAATTCTAGCTAACAAACGTTATGGAAATTAAAGAGAGTGTCACTAGTCTTCGAAATATTACAAGTAGATGGATATTAATTAACCAAATTCGCATACATTTATTTCTATAATTGATATATAATTAATTAGAGTGGTACTTCAATAATGTATATCATAATGCATGGGAGGTTCGATATTTATATCAAATTCGCAAAGTTCTAATCTTCATTTCTACACTCGTATTCTCAAAATAAAAATAATGGTGGCATGAGTTTCCCTCTTAATAAAATTTGTAAATTTAAATTTAAGATGATACATATTTTAAGATTATGTTTGAATCGATGGATTTTATATCCATTGATTTCAAATTTTGCACGGACAAAACTGAATTGGATTTCAAATCATCTCCATATTTCAAAAAAAATTTAGAAAAAAGTATTATTTAAAATTCGTCTTGTAAGTCCATCAACAAACTAAGTTATTCTTCATTAATTCAAGTGCAACCTAATCCAAGCGCAACCTAATTTTATTGCTTAGAAATATATATATATATATATATATATATATATATATATATATATATATATATATATATATATAAACCATGGATGTCCTAAAAGGACCATAATTTCGAGTATAAATTCCATAGGATTCCATGTTAATGTTTCCTTCATGTAATGATAATCATGCAAAAAGGCCATGTTTGACCAATGCTTTATCCCAATTGGTCTCTCAAGTAGGTAATGTGGGGGAAACAAATATCTTCCATAATGACAATACGAAGCCTTTTTGACCAAACTGTATATGACCCTTCAGCTTTCTATATATTGTGTAAATGTTGCCGCCATGCACTTACTCATTCACCAAACTTGTCTGCAAAATTAAAGAATGACGTGACATTCGATTCTAATGTTGGTATCAACTTAAATGGAACCTATTTGTATTTCCGTATTTGACTGGTAATTCGAGCGATCAAGTATACGAAAAACATTTTTTTTCTAAGAAAAGAACGTCTAGTATGGCAATCATATTCTTACACATGTATAGATACAACCCGCGAAACTCGGAGATAAATCAATCAGTAATAGATGCTTCACATTAAATATTAAAACTAAAGAATATATACCTTATAACAAGGTTATATAACTAATTAGACGTACAAGTATTTTGAGAATTGAGATAGACCATTTATTGGGTTTCTTGTTGAGCATCGGCATAGCGGAGGAAGAAAGACTTAGAAATGACTATCATCGGATCAATGTGGACAATTGTGTCAAACAAGAAACACATATTTTAGGTTGCATTGAGGTCAGAAAAAACGTGGTCTTGGGCAAAGCTTAAAATATGGGCTCTTTCATATTAACTTGAAAACTCATATATATATATTAAAAAAATCCGAATAACATAATCAAAATAAACCAAAATACATAAATCAAGAAAATACACAAATGAAAGAAGGTTTACATAATTTCTCAAAATAATTTAATCAACAATAAATATTATTTAAAATTGACTCTTCTTGCATTTGTGTAGCAAAATCATCAATTATGTTGTCATATGATATATCTTTCAATATGTCTTTTGTCGATGCAGAGGATCGCCAAACCATTCAGTCTCTCTTGATTCATTGTGGTTCTCAAATAAGATTTCAATAATTTTAACTTGGAAAAACGTCTCTCACTGATGCTACATTCACAGGAATAGTCAATAGAATTTGATCATACGTAAACACGATCATATGAAAATATCCATTTTAATACAAACTCTAAAATTTTAATTGATGTTCAAGATTTATTTGTGTCATATGCTTTCAGAGGTAGCATCTCTTGCAATATTTGTAGTTCTAAAAATATATCATGAACATCGATATCACATAACCGCGAGCACAAAACCACAAACTAACAAAAGAGACAAAGTGTTATCGAAACTCTCAAAATTAAAAACTCAAACCCTTATTTTGTGTGGATGGATTTTGTGTGAGAGCATTATATATATTATATATATATAAATATATATATTTATTAAAAAAAATTTTGGAGCCCCATACAAGGTTGGGGCCCTGGGCACGTGCCCTGGCTGCCCAGGGCCAGGGCCGCCCATGATTGAGGTTCATGATGTATGCACTAAATACTGATTATGTGTGTAAACACCATCTAAATTAAGTGGTCGGGTTGTTGCAGACATCGGATTCTCAAAGGGTTGACAAATATATAATGTTGTTTTTAGTGTGTAATTGTCCCACATAGGTTGGATAAAAATTCTTAGAGGTTTCATGTGTGAACTTTTACAATCATTTCTCTTTAGCTAACTTTTGAGATTGAGTTAGGTCTAAGTCAACCTTCTTAAAAGTTGCAAATGTCTCACATTGAATATACAAACTAATAAAGAACAACTTATAAACTAGTGAGTTTGTGACTTTGTGTCATCTATTGAACGAGTTTGTTGGATGAAACAACTCGAGTATATAATTTAACCATCACTGATAATCAATTGACAAACCGTCGAATTTGAGTCGAGCTTTGACACTGACAAAAAAATATTTTATGAAAAAAATGAAGTAGAAAGTACTATTTATGTGATAACTAGATAACAAGTTAGATTGTGTTCTTTCAAAAAAAAAATTGTTAGATTGTGTACAACGCCTTTAATAATCCAAACGTTTGCCGTATATATGCATCACCCACCGTTGTCCAAATGCAAATGATCCTATGTTGTTAGCATGTGCAGCCTATGATTTTTATCTAATATTATCTTATTTTTATAATTAAAAAAACAATAAAATAAAGGAGGTAGCATGTGCCACAGGACACGGTCCATGCACCAAGTGTCAAAGAAAAAGACGCATA
Source organism: Henckelia pumila (assembly GCF_033568475.1). Lineage (NCBI taxonomy): Eukaryota > Viridiplantae > Streptophyta > Magnoliopsida > Lamiales > Gesneriaceae > Henckelia > Henckelia pumila. The sequence goes on from NC_133121.1 coordinate 137,752,901, forward strand.
CACGCAAGCCTCGCAAGGCTCCGTCGAGTGGACACGTGTCATCGCACGAACGGCTGCGCACATGACTTAATACCTACCTTACCATGTGCCGCCGCGCAACTTATTAATATTTTAGTGTGTGCGTTAGTTTTCCCCTCATGCATGCATTCTTATATAATATTATACATGTCCCATTAATTAATTAATTAAAAAGCATTTTTTCTTATGGATTGTCAGTGGTAGAGTGGATATTTTTTTTGTATTCTAGGAGGTGATTGGAGGATATACACTTCGAATAAAATGATTTCAAATTTGTGAATATGGTATTTTTAAGGCGCTAATATAATTTTAGAAGGTGGATGATTTTTTTTCCTTTTTAACATTTATGAGAAACTCACAACCTTTATTTTTTGAGTATGCATTAATACATGAGTAGTCTGCAAATCACGTAACCGATAAATCACACTATACAAACTCTCATATATATTTTTGTTGTTTATGTTTATATAAAGTAAGGCGAGTGCAATTTTTTTTTTTTTAAAAAAAAAGAATGGCAAGTGGTATTTTGAGGATGAAAGTGTTTGTGAATTGTGATCCCCTGCATAATTATAAGAGAAACAGTTAAAGTCGTTACCCGTTAGGGACTTTTAAGTGGAAAATGGTAAAAGTTGCTTCTGCTTTTTCAGACAGTTGCTTCGTGGAGCTCAAAAGATCTTTAATGAATGCATTTCTATATTATAAATGATAAAAGTTAAAAAGCTAGGGCCTATGATCACTCCAACGCTACAAAATCCTAATTAATGAATGCCATGATTTTTTTAAAAAAATATATGTCATTCAGTTTCAATAACGGTGAATTAATTTAGCAATATGATATTAAGTGACGCTTATTCCAAAGATGCATGCAAGTTTCGTGACTTTGTCAAATTGTGCTGCTAATTTTTTTGATAAATTGCCTTATATAGAGAATCCCCGTTTTCCTATATTTATATAATAAACTGGTTTTCGGTGGCACATAATATTAGAATTTTTTGATGCCTTTATTTTTTAAATCTGATATGAGAATTGTTGGGTGCAATAATTATCTCTGCTAGTAGACCGATCGAACCATGACGTTTGGACTGCTGTGCGGTTTAAAAAATTTGAGTTACACTGTTATGCTTTAGGCGTTCAACAAGATAATCGAGAAATACAATTCCAGAAGAATCGATCGATTGCCAATCAAAACGAATCAAATAATTCAATAAGAACACAAACGATATATAGTGGTTCGGATTAAAATCCTGCATCCACTTTCCAAGGCTCAATCACTATATTGAAAGGTGTATGAGAAATCGTTTGGATTACAATCTTCAAACACTCGATCACGTATGATCTAAACAAGCACACCCTCACATGCATAAACAAAGATACAGGACTCAGAAACTCTCCTAGCTTTCAAGAAATTTCACAGTCTCTCATACAAGGAATGGATCGAATTAACTTCTGCATGGACTTGCATCCCTTTTTATTGCTGCTTCTCAACGGCTTCTTGGTTAGTTAGGAGGTTGGTGGAGATGTTATCTGATGCATGACCACCCTAACTGATAATGGTGTACTGCCAATCACCAACCAACCGAGCTTGAACCATCATATGCAATCCAACTTAACAAATATCCACCTTGGATTCATATGAGCCTTGGACCACACACCAGCGACTAAGGAACCACATCAAGTTTTCCAACACTTATTGTGTCCAGACAGTGTTGGAATTTCACATTAGGCACAGATTTAGTGTAGTGACCCTGCATGGAATCACCTACTAACTGGCAACTAATAGTATGCATTAAACTTAATACAGCAAAATACTTAACAGAGTAAAACGTGCGGAAACATAATCCATAAATTACATATCAGAAAAATAAATCCAGGCTTAATACTGTAGTGATACAACCATATCGAAAAACTTAAAAGTAAATATTATACAGCTATATCGAATTCTGCTGTATAATTAACTCCTCAAGGCTCCTGCTCCCTAGTCCTGCCTTGAACTACCAGCTCCGTCCATCCTGCGACCTGCCCCATGGAATAGGGTGTCCAAGATAACAACTAGAACGTGAGCGCTAATGCCCAGTACATAAACATGAGTAAACATATGTATATAATGCATGCAACATGATGACTGGTAAATGGTCATCTGAAAAGTCATGCTCAGTACCGGCGCCACATGAGTGCTGCCACCGCACGGATCAACCTCTGGGTGCAACCACACTCGTCTAGTACACCAGAGTAGTCAGACATACATGTCCCCGCCGTCGCGGTACTCTCAGTGACAGACTATCGAGTATAGAGCTGAGCGGCTCTATAATCAGGTATAATAAGGTATAGGCTCAACGTGTATATGCACATGACATATGAGTATGGAAAACGGTAAATCATATATCATGCCATATAATAATGCCAAATAAATGCAACATATAAACATGTATACTCGCTGAAAATCTCAGTCAATGTGTACGTACCTCTAGGCTAGTTCAAGTATAGTAGATCCTAGGTTCCAAGCCTATATTCAAAAGTTCACCGTATCATTACACAAGTTCTATAAGTCTTAACTAAGCTAATAAATACTCCCAAAACTTAAATAGATTCCTGGACCATACCTTCGTCTGTAGATAGCCCTTTGGAGTCGCTAGTCCCGGATGACTATAACCATACTATAAAACTGATCGAAGAAGGAAACTCGGAATTCGTATTTGAAAATGAACTCCGGAGACCCCTATTTATAGCCAAAATTTTCGGACATGAACGTTGCGTCCGTTCCTGCATGTTTGACACTTGTCAAAACTCGTAGCTTAGTCATCAAGCCACCTCATGCCTGCCTGTATCTCAAGGAACGTTGCGTCCGTTCTGCCCCTCCATCGTTGCGTCCGATGGCCAACAGAAGCTCCGTTCGTCAAATCATCTTTTTAGTTGATTAAGCCCCGAAATTGGTTAATTACTAACCCTTAATCATGTTTATCATATTATTATCTTAAAATGGATTCTGGGTTACTACATTCTCCCCACCTTTAGAAATTTCGTTCGCGAAATAAAATCTAAATACAAATCAAGATAACAATAGGAAACATCAAACCATGTTTTATTACAACAACTGTAATTACACCATTTGTAACGACCCACTATATCAAGACGGGTCTTTTCAGCGTGCTTATGTCCTCACTCACACGCACCCTGAGAAACTTCCCAGGAGGTCCTTTTTTTCGGGAGCTCATCATATAAGAACTCCAAAGTTAAGCGTGCTTGACTTGGGGCAATTTTAGGATAGGTGACCTCCTGGAAAGTTTCTCAGGGTGCGTGTGAGTGAGGACATAAGCACGCTGAAAAGACCCGTTTTGATATAGTGGGTCGTTACAAATGGTATCAAAGCCGACCTCTCTTAGTACGGTATGGTTCGGGGACAAACCAAGCGGAAGCTGGTGGGCTTGTGATGCCCGGGGCTGAGGAGGCAGGGTGTGATCGCCTGTTCCAAGAGATTGCACGGACAATGAGCGGCTCCTGGTAGGCTTCTAGGCGGAGGGAGACATGAATGAACCGATCCCGTGCCGAAATTAGAGGGGATTCAGAGACTGTGTAGGTATGGGACTACATAGTTGAGGAGGGCTTAAAAGATTTCATATGTACTGCTCATATCAAGAAGGTGCATCTTTTTTTCGGGAGCTCATCATATAAGAACTTCAAAGTTAAGCGTGATTGACTTGGGGCAATTTTAGGATGGGTGACCTCCTGGGAAGTTTCTCAGGGTGCGTGTGAGTGAGGACATAAGCACGCTGAAAAGACCCGTCTTGATATAGTGGGTCGTTACACCTTTACATGGTAATCAAAAGTACAAGGCAAACAACTCAGGATATTCTGCTCGCATATGGCTCTCAGTTTCCCAAGTTGCCTCCTCAACGCCTCGACGCTGCCACTGTACCATCACAAGTGGTATAGTCTTGTTACGAAGAACTTTCTCCTTCCTGTCTAAGATACAGAGTGGTCGTTCAACATACGATAGATCTGACTTTAGCTGAACATCAGTAGACTGAATCACATGTGATTCATCAGCTATATACTATCGAAGTAACGACACATGAAAAACATTATGTATACTTGAAATAGATGGCGGTAACGCCAAACGATAAGCAACATCTCCAATCTTCTCCAGTATCTGAAAAGGCCTAATAAAACGAGGTGATAACTTGCCTTTCACACCGAATCTCATCACCTTCCTGAAAAGTGATATTCGTAGAAACACATATTCACCAGGCTCAAACTAAAGTGGCATGCGGTGAATATTAGCATAACTGGCTTGCCGATCTTGAGCAATTTTGATCCTTTGTTTTATCAAATCTACCTTGTCTACAATCTGCTGCACCAACTCAGGACCTTCGACTTGTCGTTCCCCGACTTCATCCCAGAATAACGGAGTACGACACCGTCGACCATACAATGCCTCGAAAGGTGTCATATCAATAATACGATGATAACTGTTATTGTAGGCAAATTTGATCAAAGGTAATTGATCCTACCAAGATAAGCCAAAGTCCATGACAGAAGAACGTAGCATATCTTCCAATGTACGAATCGTCCGCTCTGACTGTCCGTCAGTCTCCGGATGATATGCAGTGCTCAAACTCAGAGTGATACCCAACTCCTGCTGAAAACTACCCCAGAAACGTGAGGTAAATCGCAGGTCTCTATCACTAACTATGCTCACTGGAATCCCATGTAATCGCACTATCTCCTGGATGTATAAGCGTGCCATGCGATCATAAGAATACTCCCGGTTGTAAGGAATGAAATGTGATGATTTCATCAAACAATCAACAACGACCCAGATAGCATCACACTGACGTGAAGTCATAGTCAAGTGGGTGACGAAATCCATAGTCACGTGCTCCCACTTTTATTCGGGAATCTCAAGATTCTGCAGTAATCCACCTAGTCGTCGGTGTTCAGCCTTGACCTGTTGACAAATCAAACATCTCGAAACAAATTGATAAACACTCCGCTTCATCCCTTTCCACTAGAATCTGGTTCGCAAGTCCTTATACATTTTCATACTTTCAGGATGAATAGATAATCGACTCCTGTGAGCTTGAGAAAGAATATCGTTCCTGAGCTCCGCAACATCAGGTACAACCACATGATTCGATAAGAATAATAAATCATCTGCCTGATAATGGAATCCAGATGTATTAGCTCCATTGGCTAGACGTGCCAAACGCTGAGTCTTAACATCAATTATCTGAGCTTCCCTGATCCGGGAATACAATGCTGGCTCAGATAATATAGTATATAAACGAATTCCATTTCTTCCTTTCTTATGCTTGAGTGTAAAACTCAATGAACAACACTCTTGAACCATATGAGACATTTCACTAGTCTGAAGTGCAGAAAGTCTCACCTGCCGACTCAAGGCATAAGAGTAAGATTCGTAGAACCTGGATGATATTTGATTTCACAATCATAATCCTTCAAAAGATCCATCCAGCGTCTCTGTCGCATATTCAACTCCGCCTGAGTGAATAAATACTTCAAACTCTTGTGATCCGTGAATATCTTAAATTTCTCGCTATAAAGATAATGCCTCCAAATCTTGAGCGCAAATACAATGGCGGCTAACTCGAGATCATGTACTGGATAATTATTCTCATGCATCTTTAACTGTCGAGATGCATAGGCAATAACATATCCATACTGTGTCAAAACACATCCTATCCCCTGACCAGAGGCATCAGTATAGACAACATAACCTCCTGATCCAGAAGGTAGGGCTAGCACAGGTGCAGTAGTAAGACGTCTACGCAGCTCGTGAAATGACTCCTCACAATCCGAGGACCATATGAAGGTAACATTTTTTCGAGTAAGCTGAGTCAAAGGCCTGGCCAACTGTGCAAAATTCTCGATGAACCGGCGGTAATAACCCGCTAGACCCAAGAAACTTCGAATCTCAGCAACCGTCGTCGGACGAGACCAGTTCAGCACTGCCTCTATCTTACTTGGATCAACAGATATTCCTTCACTAGAAATCACATGACCGAGAAACACTACCAGATCAAGCCAAAATTCACATTTGCTCAATTTCGCATACAACTGCTTCTCTCGTAACGTCTGCAAAACAATTCTCAGATGATGTGCATGCTCATCCTTGTCATGAAAATAGACAAGAATATCATCAATGAAGACAATGATAAATCTATCCAAATATTCTCGAAATACCTGATTCATCAGATTCATAAAGACTGCCAGTGCATTCGTTAAACCGAATGGCATAACCAGAAATTCATAATGCCCGTATCTGATCCTAAAAGCAGTCGTAGAAATATCTGAGTCTCGTACCCGCATCTGGTGGTATCCAGATCTCAGATCTATCTTAGAGTAGACATAAGTACCCTGTAATTGATCGCACAGATCATCAATTCGTGGCAAAGGATACTTATTCTTGATGGTGACACGATTCAGCTGCCTGTAATCAATACATAATCGCATCGATCCATCCTTCTTCTTGACAAATAACACAGGTGCTCCCCATGGAGAAACACTCGGATGAATATATCCCTTATCAAGCAGATCCTGCAACTGTTGTTTCAATTCCCTCATCTCTGACGGTGCCAGACGATAAGGTGCTCGGGATATAGGCGTAGTTCCTGGTACTAGATCAATACCAAATTTAACCTCTCGAACCGGAGGAAAACCAGGAATCTCATCAGGGAATACATCAGAAAACTCGCTGACAACCGGTAGCTAATCGATACCCGGACTACTCGTGGACATATCAACTGCATAAATGAGGTAGCCCTCCCCACCTGACTCCAAGACATGACATGCCTTCAGAGCCGATATAAGTGGCATCGAAGGTCGCGCACCCTCACCATAAAAGTACCAGCTATCACCCTCATCCGGATGAAACTGTACCAGACGTTGATAACAATACACAGTAGCGTGATACAAAGTCAGCATATCTATTCCCAAAATACAATCAAAATCTGTCATCGTTAATATTATCAGATTAGCCGATAACACATTACCCTCAAACTCTAGAAGGCAACCCATCACTAGACGCTTAGTTACTACCTCCTGCTCCAACGGAGTAGATACAACTAAATCCATATCTAATTATACATAAGGTAATCTATGTATCTTAACAAAACGGCTAGAAATAAAGGAATGCGATGCTCCAGTATCAATTAAGACAAGTGCAAGAATACCACATAACAAAAAGGTACATGCCAACATACGATCGCTTCCCTCAGTAGCCTGATCCTAAGACAGAGCAAACACCTGCCCTTGAGTCTGTGGACGGTAACCAGAAGAACTCTATGGGGCTGGCTGCTGACGTGGAAAAGTAAAAACCTGAGATCCAACCTGTGATCCCGATCCACTAGCAGAACCCATACGCTGAGGACAATCTCTCCGCAGATGTCCCTGCTCACCACAAATATAACAAGAACCAGTAGCCTTCTGACACGAAGCTGCAGGATGCTTCCCACCACAGTGGCTGCAAAATTCCTCCTTCTTCTTCTTCTTCCCAAAGCGGAATGTACCTCGTGAGCCACAAGAACCAGACGAAGTAGTAGTAGTAGAAGAAGGCATAGGTCCAGATTGCACAACAGATTGAGCCCTAGGCCCAAGAGATCCACTAGGCTATCCTGGCATCATCAACAGTGCCCGCCTATTGCTGTTCTCCACTTGACGGCAACGGTTCACCAAAGTCTCATAAGATGTCGGATCATCACAGACGACAACTTGTGAGTAGATATCTTGATTCAGGCCTTGCAGAAAGATATCATACTTCGATGCATCACTGTCACTGATATGAGGACTGAAAGGTAGCAGATCAAGAAATCGTTGTTGATATTGATCAATAGCCATTGATCCTTGCCTCAGAGTCAGCAACTCCATAGATCGTGCTTGACGAACAGCTGGAGGAAAATACAGTTTCTGAAACTGCTGACAGAAATCCCCCCAAGTCACCTGTCATTTCTCATTACGTGCTTGAGTAGCCTTGGCATCCCACCATAAGCGTGCTCGATCCTCTAGAACGAATTCTAGAACTTCCAGTTTTTGCTCTTTAATGCAATCAAAAGCTTGAAACGCACTCTTGAGTTTAGACATCCAGCCTCTTGCCTGTTCAGGATTCTCACCTCCCAACAAGGGTTTCGGTTCTACTTGCATGAACTTATTGATAGAGTAGCGACGTCTACCCTCATGAGGACGATGTCGATCATCCTGATGGCAATGGTGACGATGATGATGACCACCTCCCTGGCCAACACTACCATGAGTTCGTGACTCTCGTCAGCCATATCCTGAAAAAAATTGTACATTAAAATCCCAAATGCGCAAAAATTACTCAAGACTAAACTAAATCCCAAGTACTAATTCCCAAAATCTATGCATGCTCTGATACCAAAAATGTAATGACCCTGCATGGAATTACATACTAACTGGCAACTAACAACATGCATTAAACTTAATACAGCAAAATACTTAACAGAGTAAAACGTGCGGAAACATAATCCATAAATTACATATCAGAAAAATAAATTCAGGCTTAATACTGTAGTGATACAACCATATCGAAAAACTTAAAATTAAACATTATATAGCTATATCGAATTCTGCTGTATAATTAACTCCTCAAGGCTCCTACTCCCTAGTCCTGCCTTGAACTACCAGCTCCGTCCATCCTGCGACCTGCCCCGTGGAATAGGGTGTCTAAGATAACAACTAGGACGTGAGCGCTAATTCCCAGTACATAAACATGAGAAAACATATGTATATAATGCATGCAACATGATGACTAGTAAATGGTCATCCAAAAAGTAATGCTCAGTACCGGCGCCACATGAGTGCAGCCACCGCGCGGATCAACCTCTGGGTGCAACCACACTCGTCTAGTACACTAGAGTAGTCAGACATACATGTCCCCGCCATCGCGGTACTCTCAGTGACAGACTATCGAGTATAGAGCTGAGCGGCTCTATAATCAGGTATAACAAGGTATAGGCTCAACGTGTATATGCATATGACATATGAGTATGGAAAACGATAAATCATATATCATGCCATATAATAATGCCAAATAAATGCAACATATAAACATGTATACTCGCTGGCAATCTCAGTCAATGTGTACGTACCTCTAGGCTAGTTCAAGTATAGTAGATCCTAGGTTTCAAGCCTATATTCAAAAGTTCACCGTATCACTACACAAGTTCTATAAGCCTTAACTAAGCTAATAAATACTCCCAAAACTTAAATAGATTCCCGGACCATACCTTCATCCGTAGATAGCCCTATGGATTCGCTAGTCCCGAATGACTATAACCACACTATAAAATTGATCGAAGAAGGAAACTCGGAATTCGTATTTGAAAATAAACTCCGGAGACCCCTATTTATAGCCAAAATTTTCGGACACAAACATTGCGTCCGTTCAAGGTTCGTTGCGTCCGTTCCTGCATGTTTGACACTTGTTAAAACTCGTAGCTTAGTCATCAAGCCACCTCATGCCTGCCTGTATCTCAAGGAATGTTGCGTCCGTTCTGCCCCTCCATCGTTGCGTCCGATGGCCAACGGAAGCTCCGTTCGTTAAATCATCTTTTTAGTTTATTAAGCCCCAAAATTGGTTAATTACTAACTTTTAATCATGTTTATCATATTATTATCTTAAAATGGGTTCTGGATTACTACATTTAGTAAGCATGTCAGCAGGATTATCTTCAGTTGCAATTTTCTCAATTTGGACCTTTCCATGCTCCACCAGATCTCTGATAAAATGTAATCTGACATCTATATGTTTGGTCCTCTCATGATGTGCAGGATTCTTGGCCAAATGTAGGGAACTTTGGATGTCCGTATAAATCTTTACTTCAACTATCTTCCCAAGTAATTCTGAGAGAATTCCTTTGAGCCAAATCCCTTCCTTAGCTGCATCAGTAATAGCTACATACTCTGCCTCCGTGGTGGACAAAGCTACTATAGCTTGTAATGTAGCTTTCCAGCTGATTACACATCCATTGAAAGTGAAAGTGTATCCACTTATTGATCTTCTTCTATCGATATCACCTGCATAATCTGTATCGACATATCCAATCAAACCTTCCTGGTTATCCTTGGCTTTTCCATATACCAATCAAGTAGATAAACTTCCCTTCACATATCTCAATATCCACTTAACAACATTCCAATGTGCTTTTCCTGGTTTACTCATAAATCTACTCACCAAACTGGTAGCATATGCAAGATCTGGTCTAGTACAGACCATAGCATACATTAAACTCCCTGTGGCATTTGAGTAAGGTATATGATCCATATATGACTGTTCTTCAGGTTCCTTCGGACATTGATCATTTGACAACTTGAAATGAGCATCCAGAGGAGTCATAACTCATTTTGATTCCATCATATCAAATTTAGTTACAACCCTTTTAAGGTAATCAGCTTGTGAGAGATATAACATCCTCCTGTTTCTGTTCCTCACAATTTGCATCCCAAGTATCTTTTGTGCTGGACCTATATCCTTCATTTCAAACTCAGCCTTAAGTTTACCTTTGAGTTTATCTATTTCACTCATATTCTTGCATTCTATGAGCATGTCATCGACATAGAGTAGGAGGTATATTGTACAGGTATCTGAATTCATCTTATAGTAGACGCAGCTATCATACTCACTCCTCTTGAATTAATTGCATATCATGAAGCTGTCAAAACGCTTATACTATTGTCTTGATGATTGCTTCAATCCATAACGGGACTTTTGCAGCAGACATACCTTATTCTCCTGACCCTTTATCTCAAAACCTTCGGGCTGCTTCATGAATATGATTTCATCTAAATTGCCATGTAAGAATGTTGTTCTTACATCCATTTGTTCTAGTTCCATATCCATACTTGCTGCTAATGCCAGGAGAATTCTGATAGACATGTGTTTGACAACAGGTGAGAAGACCTCATTGAAGTCTATACCTTTCTTTTGTGTAAAGCCTTTGGCTACTAGCCTTGCTTTAAATCTTGTGCCTTCAATGCCCGGTATACCTTCTTTAATCTTGAATATCCATCTGCTACCTATCAACTTTCTGTCCTTAGGTAGCTCCACCAGCTTCCAAGTATCATTCTTGTGCAATGCGTTTATTTCTTCAAGCATAGCTTCTTTCCATTTTTCCGTATGCTCACAACTCACTGCTTCCTTGTAAGAGTTTGGTTCATTGTTACACAAGGTTTTTGACACATTAAATGCATATGAAATCAAGTCTGCATATCCATATCTTTCTTATGGTTTGATTTGTCTTCTCACTATATCTTTTGCAAGATTGTATTCTCTCAATCCAGAATCATCATGTGAAGGATGAGTTACTTCATCCTCTGAATTTCCAGATTGTTCAGAAGACTTTCCTTCATAGGGCTCCACCACAATGTGATCATTCTTGTTATTTTGTTCATCTGAGCTTGTCTTGGCTTCAAAAAATGTTTCCTTCAGCATTTCATCTTCATTGAAGGTAATATCTCTACTGATAACAGCCTTTCCTCGCCCATTGTCTGAGATCCACACTCAATAGCCTTTGGTACCTTTTGGATATCCAAGAAATATTGACTTCTTGGCTCTTGGTGCAAGCTTCCCTTCTGTCACATGAATATAAGTTGTGCATCCAAAAGCTCTAAGTGTGTTATAGTCTGCTGGTTTCCCTGACCATGCTTCAATGGGTGTTTTAAAGTTCAAAGCTGCTGATGGACATCTATTTACCAGATAACATGCTGTTGTAGCTGCTTCTCCCCAAAAACTTGCATCCAGTTTTGCATTTGATAGCATACACCTCACCTTTTCTAACAATGTCCTATTCATTCTCTCAGCAAGACCATTTTGTTGAGGAGTGTGTCTCATAGTTAAGTGTCTTGCTATTCCTGAATTTTTAAAAAAATCAGTAAAATCTTGACTGAGATATTCCAAACCATTATCAGTCCTTAGTCTTTTTATCTTCTTGCATGTTTGATTTTCGACCAGAACTTTCCATTCTTTGAATTTTTGTAAAGCCTCATTCTTGTGCTTCATTGTGTATAGCCATACCCTTCTAGAGTAATTATCTATGAAGGTTATGAAATACCTAGAGCCACCGTGTGTTTGAGTTCTTGCAGGCCCCCATATATCTGAATGTATGTAATCCAAAGTGCCTTTGGTTTTGTTCTTGGCCTTCTCAAACTTTACTCTGGTATGTTTTCCCAAAACACAATGTTCACAGAAGCTTAACTTGCTTATCTGGTCCTGACCAAAAAGTCCTTGTTTGTATAACTCAACCATTCCCCTTTCATTGATATGCCCCAGCCTGATATGCCAAAGTAAAGTTCTATCAAGGCTAGCTTGTGCAGTCAGTGCTTTCTTTTCAATATATGTCTGCCCCTCCAGAACATATAATCCATTATTCCTCAATCCTTTCATAACAACCATTACACCTTTAGTGACAGTGAGAACCCCATCTTTAGCCTTGAATTCATAGCGCGATTGATCTAGCATTCAAGTGATATCAAGTTCCTCTTTAATCCTGGAACAAATCTAACTTCAGATAAAGTCTTGACAGTGCCATTAACGAGCTTAAGCTTGATAGACCCTATGCCCTCAATCTGACATGCTATGTTGTTTCCCATGAGGACTTTTCCACCATCAATCTCAGTAAAAGATGTGAATCATTCCTTAAATAGACTCATATGGTAAGAACATCCTGAATCAAGGATCCATTCCTTTTCATATTTATCAGTGGTTACCAGCAACACATCAGCGCTTTCATATCCATCTTCTGCCAAGGCTGCATCCCCTGATTCTGATTCCTTTATACCTTGTTTCTTATTTCTTTCTGGTCAATCTCTTCTGAAATGTCCTTCCTTATGACAAAAGAAACATTTCCTTTTGAACTTAGTTCTGGACTTTGATCGGGACTTGTTTCTTGGCTTAAATTCTCTCTTATCAGATCTTCCTCTAACAAAAAGCCCTTCACTCTGATCATCACTTTGGTTTCCAGATTTCCTGCTTAACTCCTTAGACATTAAGGCTGCATGTACTTCTTCCAGAGTGAGGGTTTCTTTTCCATAAATCAACATATCTCTTAGATTGTCAAATACATCAGGAAGAGAACGTAATAACATCAATGCTTGATCTTCATCTTCGACTTTAATTTCTACATTCTCAATATCCAAGATTATCTTATTGAAATAATCGATATGATCTTCGATTGATTTACCAGTTGGCATCTTGAATGTATATAGCTTTTGCTTGAGGAAAAGCCTATTCGCCAGAGATTTAGTCATATAGAGGTGCTCGAGTTTCAGCCAAATTGCAGCTGCAGATGTTTCCTTTGATATTTTGCGCAATACTTTGTCTCCAAGGCTCAAGATCAAAATGCTATGAGCTTTCGCAAGGATCTCCTTCTTTTCCATTCCTTTGATCTTTTCAGGCATGTGTTCATCTCCCAAGAGTGCATCCTCCACGCCATTTTGAACCAGCAATGCCCTCATCTTCTGTCTCCAAAGACTGAAATCATTCTTTCCCGTGAATTTCTCGATATCGAATCGCGTAGTGCTCATCTTCAAACAAGGCTCTGATGCCAGTTTGTTATGCTTTAGGCGTTCAACAAGATAATCGAGAAATACAATTCCAGAAGAATCGATCGATTGCCAATCAAAACGGATCAAAGAATTCAATAAGAACACAAACGATATATAGTGGTTCGGATTAAAATCCTACATCCACTTTTCAAGGCTCAATCACTATATTGAAAGGTGTATGAGAAATCGTTTGGATTACAATCTTCAAACACTCGATCACGTATGATCTAAACAAGCACACCCTCACATGCATAAACAAAGATACAGGACTCAGAAACCCTCCTAGCTTTCAAGCAATTTCACAGTCTCTCATACAAGGAATGGATCGAAGTAACTTCTGCATGGACTTGCATCCCTTTTTATTGCTGCTTCTCAACTGCTTCTTGGTCAGTTAGGAGGTTGGTGGAGCTGTTATCTGATGCATGACCACCCTAACTGATAATGGTGTACTACCAATCACCAACCAACCGAGCTTGAACCATCATATGCAATCCAACTTAACATGCACCATTACCACCAACTATAACTTTTGGTAAAACGAGAAGCGCTCGATCCTACAAGAATAAAAATGTTTTCCTAAGTTATATAATGATCACACTTGTTTATTATCAGACTTCGAGCGAGCTACATATATATTAATTAATCACTATATATCTTAAAAAAAAAGAGCTTAATAGTGAAATCAAGTTTATATTTGGATTCACAAGTTAAAATAGTTTTTATTTTTTATTACTCAAAAAAAAAAAAGGGTAATATTTGGTTTTGCATCACGTCTAATATTTTATTTATTTTAAGTTTTAAATTGTTTGGAAAACTTTGGAGGTGGGGAATTATAAAGCCGTGCATGTTTGAAAGCGCGTTTGCTTGCGTCAACTGCTATATGTGGAGAAACAAAGCACGAGACTAGATACATTGTATACAAGATAACTTAATTCAAACATATTTGTGTTCATTAAAATATGCATATTTAACTTTGTCCTCTTCTTAAAAATAAATTAATGCTCGTACGAGTAATTAACAAATTAATTAAACCTTAATGTTCACATTTTCTTGCACTATCACATTAGTTGTATGAATCTTATATCTTGCCACCGAAACCATATCCAAACTAGCCTAAAAAAGGAACCATTCATTTACTATTTAAAGAATTAATCTTACTAATGGATCGATGTTTTCATGTGTGATTTTGCCATTTTGGCGTCATATTGTCCCTAATTATGATGCAATAAAAATTCGGGTAAATGATTATAAATTAAAATTACTTAATGGGATGGTTCAAAATCAAAGGATGCGGCTTGTCGGGGATTAATAAATTTATATAATTAGTTTTATTCATCCATTGGAATGGAATACCTCACCCACGTTCAGTGTTTTGTCATATTTTGGTCCTTTTGCCCCTTATCTTCTATTTGTTTAATATTTGAAAAGTAATTTTTTTTTGAGAGAAAAAGTAAAATTATTACTATGGTACAATTACAGCGAAAATTAAAAATTTCGAAAAATATTAAATTAATGCGAAAAAATCTTAAAGCTTTGAAAAGTTAGGGGACTCAATTTACCCACTCTCTAGTCAATGAAACTTAATTTATATTTCCTAAAAAAAAACTTAATATATATCTATGAACATCACCCTAATATTAATTATAATTTTCATGCTTAAAACCATAAACCGGTTGCGTAAATATGTAATCAGATTACATAAATAAACATAAAAGTCAACAAAGAGTGATCTTTTAGGATCCTGGTTTTGTTGAGATTATTTTGCAGTATATTTAGGGATACATGGATATATATAAAAATATTTAAGCGTCATTTTCATCACATAACAAATGTAATTATTTTAACTTAGAGAATGTACAAGCATATATGATTCTTAAATGAGTCAAGAAAATGACGTGAGTTTTTTTTTTAAAAAAAAAACAAATGAAATGATTTTTCTTTAATTTTTTTAGCTAGATATTTCAAACATGAGAAATCAGGGAAATTTCTTTAATTTACATGTCATGAAAATATAGTGTATTGTGAAAAAATAAATAATTATATATTAAATTTAACTAAATTGTTGACCAAAAAAAGGGATAATTAATTGGTCGGTGTCGATTATCAATATGAAAGTCATGAGTCATGACGGGCCAAGGTTGCTATATAACCCATTCTCTATGGCATCCCAGATCCAAATGGTTAAAAAGTGCCACATGTTTTGCATTTCAAAATTCGAAGGAAAAAAAAGAGGAAAAGATAGTTTTTTTTATTAGACAATATCAAATATTCATATTCATGAGTTAGATTGACTCGATTCAATATAATAAAACATGGGTCATTGGATGTTGTACATGGGCAGTGCCCATATGCTAGCATAGACAAAGTCGTTCCCGAATAACACTTTTCCAATTCAAATGGAAAAAATTTCCATGTATCTATAACTTAGCAAGAAAAAATAAATTATAATGTACAGAAATTTAATCACTTTCACTTTCTCATTTACAGAAATTAAGTGCCCACCTTTGTCTTCTATATTATTAATGAGCAATACTACATGTACAATAAATTTTGTATAACAAATCTTACAACACAATGTAAAAATTATATATATCAAAATCTCACGATAAATTGAATATAAAATCTCACGATAAAATAGCAAATCTCACGATATAATTGTTGTAAATATCGTTGTATACGATATTTGTTGTACCTTTAGCATTATCCATTATTAATTAGCCAGGTTCTCACAAATTGCGTGACATTTCCAAAAATTTATAACTTACGTTATTCTTTAATTAATTCAAATTCCCCTTCCAAAAAAATTAATCTATATCTCGTAATTTAGCTCACTTTTTGGACATCGTAGTAGAAGGCCGTTCCTTCATTGAGGTTTAAAAACAAATGGAAACTTATTTTTTAAAATCCAATTTACCTTAATTACTTGAGAAGCCAAATTCAAATTCGCACTTCTCTAGGACACACAATAAATGGAAATGCTAATGTCAAGGTAATAATTAAGGAAAATCTAATTGGATTTAGCCATTGACTAAGATAGAGGCAAAATTTATTTTAATCACTACATTGAAATGAGAACTATACTTAAGTTGCCAAAAAATATTGGTATATAAGTTCTCTTTGCAATGAATTTTAAAATAAGTAAACTCAATCTCTTCTATATTTAATTTAAGTTGATCTTGGATTCTTAGTTTTGAAATTTTGATTGTTTCATTATTCCCCTCCAACAATATGTATGATACCTTAATTAAAAACGTACGAGCCTATGTTTTCTCATATTTTTCACTCATATATTGCATTTGACCGTGATTACAAAAAAAAAAAAACAAATGTTGATATTTTTTGATAGATAGTGCATATTATTTAGTTTATTATAGGCTATATTGAATATAAATTTAAATGATTGCACAATAAACTGACGTAAGTAGTAACAGAAGACAAGGTTCCTAAAACGAGGGAAAATTCAATTTCTTCCTTGAGAATTCAGAGAGAGTGAGCGATGGGGTTTCCACTTTCCATGATTTATTTTAGAAAGTTTTCAAGATTCCATATCTATTTTTTTTTTATCCCTCTTCCAAAAAATATTCAAATGTGAAATGGTTTGTTTCGTGGTTTCTTGTGAGAAATTATTTTAATTTTATAGTAATATTTAAAAAAAAAAAAGCCTTTGTTTTGTTCTAAGGTTGCTGATTCTTTGTCTTTTATTAGAGTTTCCACTCTATATAAGCCTCAAATTCTTCTCACTCACAACTCCCTTTTCTACAAAAAAGATTTCCTTTATTTCTCACAACAATTCAACAACACATCATTTCTGGAAGAATGGCGATGGGAGATATGGCTAATTTATGGGGATACGAAGAGGTGAACCCCTTAAATTTATGCTTCGTTTCTTGATTTTTTTTGTCACTTTTCTGTCTGGAATTGAGCCCCATTTCCAAGTTATGGTTATGGATTTTTCTTTGTTTTTTTTGCACTAAATGAGATTTATTAGTCTGCGATTTCGGTGTCAAGAATTGGCTTCAAACTCAATAATCCTTATCGTTCCCCATTGGTGGAGAAAACCACCGGCCCTGTATTCTGTGTGAGTGTAAGTGCAGATCTTGTGGAGTTATTTCTATATATGTAGAGATTTGAATGGTTTTTTTTGGTAAAGTTGGAATCTTTTTTGACTATTTGAGACATTTGTCGATGATTCTCGGAACAAAACTCGTTATCAATTTTGGGATCCACTCCACACTTGATACTCTGTGTCTTTTATGATAGGTGTCCAATGGTCATAGTTTTTGTCGTTCCCTTGGTGAAATTTCTAGTTTATCTTGTCAGGAATGTGTTTGTTTGGGAATCACACGTTCTTTTCTTCTTTCTGACAAGAAATTCTCTTATTTATGCAGTATCACGAAGCAGAGCAACTGGGACAGAAGCTTTTTGTGACGTCCATGGAACTGGAAAAGTTGAAGGCCGAAGCCAAGGAGGAAGTAAGGAAGAACAATGAGTTAATCTACCTGCTAAACTTTGCCTTGAAAGAAAGAGATGAAGCCAAGAACCAACTCCAAAACCTGCTCAACACCACCGAAAAGAGCCTACCCACCATCCCCCATTTCCACTCCGAAAGCCCCGTGAGAAAACCTGCGGCAAAAGCCAATTCAAGCGTAACAGAATCCAATAGTCTCTCAGAAACATACAACTACCACTCACACGGTTCCTCCCCCGTCGACTGCCTTTTCGACTCCGTCCCGTCTCCGGAGTTCACAAACATCAACTTCGTTGTTAGCAACAACACCACTTTGGTCCAAGAACCGAATGTCACCAATCCCAACAGCCGTGTCACGTCCGAGGTCATGCCGAGGTTCGACGAAGGCTCGTTCGTAATAGACAATCTGGTGAGGGGGAGACCTTTGCCTCAGCAAGGGAGGTTTCTGCAGGCTGTTCTCGATGCGGGGCCACTTCTTCACACGCTTTTCATGGCCGGCCCGCTGCCTAGGTGGCGGAATCCTCCACAGCTTCAGCCTGCTCAGATCCCTCCAGTGTCCATCAAAGGATGCGACACCGATGTTTTCGCTCAGAAACCGCCGGCTACCCCGGGACTTTTGCCTCAAAGATTGCTAAATCTTCAGCCTTACGCACAGATGTCTTGTGGGTCGTCACAAGTTCTTTCGGCGCCTATGTTGAGTTTCGCTA
This sequence comes from Henckelia pumila, assembly GCF_033568475.1. Taxonomy (NCBI): domain Eukaryota; kingdom Viridiplantae; phylum Streptophyta; class Magnoliopsida; order Lamiales; family Gesneriaceae; genus Henckelia; species Henckelia pumila. The sequence goes on from NC_133121.1 coordinate 137,771,672, forward strand.
ATGTGGCGCCTGGATCATGCCTGAGTGATGGTTCTGCTATGCCTTCTGGGTTAAATGCTGGTGCCTGTGTCCCTTTTGGTAAGAGACAGAGGCTGTGTTAAGCTGGAATTCATGAAGTTCTACAACAATTTTTGTACATTTAGGTGGGGTTTTGGTGTAAATGCTGTAGTTTGATTTTGGTCTCGAGTGGACTCGGGTTTGAGATTTCATTTCCGTTAAAGGTAGTTGATTTGAATGCTTGATAAGTTAAGGCCAACTTTTTTTCATCGTATCCTCCTTTTCAATTCATTTTAGTTACAATACATTTGACGATTTACAAATATATATATATATATATATATATAGATTATAAATAACAAGAAGTAACCGTATAATAAACGAATATGATCTTCACGTTACCAACATCCTATATAACGGTACGGTTCTATAATTTGTCCCATGAGTTCGATAACATTAATTATATTTATGTGTTCAAATATGAACGGTTGGATTCATGATTTGTGTACGATTCTTATGCTAGGATCAACGTAGCCCAAGAGAGATTTCCTTCAAATGGTTGAAGTTTCCACCTCTTGAAATAAAATTGTTAAGAACTGGGCGTGACAAGTGGTGCAAACAAGGCCTGGTAGGATGAAGTGGGCTAGTCTTTTTAAATTCCCCTGCGTATAATTGGGCTGGTCTCCAACCAAATCCAAACAATGTTATTCCAATTGAATCGTATCAACTAAAGTTTTATAAAGCATTTTTTCTTATTTAGATCACTTAAAAGTTCAATAAATTCATAAATTCACTGGTTGCACCAAAAGTAACTCTAAAAGCAAGGATAATAAAGATATATATATATATATATAGTTTCTTTCAAGTGCCCACCCATTATGCTCACCACCATACCCACCAATGATGTGGCACTATTCTATTGGATGTGATAAAGATGTGATAAACTGTAGGTCCAATAGAATAGTGCCACATCATTGGTGGGCATGGTGGTGAGCACTTGAAAAAAACTCTATATATATATATGTATATATATATATATATTATTACTATATTATTAAAGTAGAGATTAACAAACTTTCAATTAATTGATGAAACTTGATTTGAAATTACCATTATCTCCTAACTTAATTTTCAATAAAACCAAATATATTGGGCAAAAGAAAATAGTCAATTTTATACAGTTTCTCTTTTTTAGCCATTAAAAGCTTACTTTGTGTCCTTTGATATTATTTTATTTACAAATATGACACTCACTTGATAAGATATATAAATTTTTTGTGAATATTTGTTTAGTAAAACGTTATATTTTTATTATTTTTTAATTTTTTAATTTATTATTTATTGTTTTATTATTTTTTAATTTTACAATTTATTATTTATTTTCTTTTTTTTAAAAAAAACAAAACATACGAGCACGCAACGCGTGCAGCGGAATATTAGTATATATATAACTAAACTCATAATAACTAAACTACTTTATTTTTAGGAAAATAACATGAAATTCATGTAACCATTATCAACATCTGCAATTAAAATTAAAATAAAAATAATTGCTCTCTCCCTTAGGTCTTTGCAGCTCGTGCATATCCCTCGATTTAACCCCACATGAGTCAATGGGTCTCTGACTCATATGGGATGGGGTCCCCTTCGGGGTCAACCCTTTTGATAAAAATAATTGCTATCGTGAGAAATAAATTTAAAATGTAGATAGTTTATATTATAATTGAGATTTTTTTCCTCTTTTGAAATTATATATGTTGTAAGTCAAATAAGTAATATAAAACTCTAGATACAAAACATTAGATAAAGATAAAAGAGTAGCGCATGCTCATATCATAATACACTCTTTTATAATGTTAGAAAAGTTATATATTACATATATTACACAAATAATTCGTAATCCGGAAACAGAATTAATGGTAAAAAAAATTTAAATATCTTTGTCAAAAGGCCAAAAAAATTTTAAATTAATTTTAAATCTAAAAAAATCAAATTAAATCTTGGAAATAAATTTTTTTAAATCTAAAAAACAAAAGCAAAAAAGGCCATAATGATTTTGATCGTGCCTCCGCAAAATGATTTAGATCGTGCACATCCCTCGATTTAACCCTGTATGAGCCAATGAGCCTTTGACTCATGTAGGATGGGGTCCCCTTCGGGGTCAACCATTTTGATAAAAATAATTGCTATCGTGAGTAATAAATTTAAAATGTAGATAGTTGATATTATAATTGAGATTTTTTTCCTCTTTTGAAATTATATATGTTGTAAGTCAAATAAGTAATATAAAACTCTAAATACAAAACATTAGATAAAGATAAAAGAGTAGCGCATGCTCATCATAATACAATCTTGGAAAAATTGCTTTTTTGGTCCTGTATGTTTGTCAATTTGCGATTTCAGTTCTTTATATTTTCAGATTTCAGTTTTAGTCCGCTATCTTTATTTTTTTGGCAATTTTAATCATTTTCCGACATGGCGCTGATGTGGCACCAATTCAGTGCTGATGTGGAGCTGACGTGTATATTGCCACGTAAGCATTTTTGAATAAAAAGGATCAAAATTGCCAAAATTCAAAACATGCATGACTAAAACTGAAATGTGAAAATATAGAGGACCAAAATCGCAAAGTGACAAACATATAGGACTAAATTTACAATTTTTCCTACAATCTTTTATAATGTTAAAAAAGTTATATATTACACATATTACACAAATAATTCGTAATCCGGAAACATAATTAATGGTAAAAAAAATTCAAATATCTTTGTCAAAAGGCCAAAAAAAATTTAAATTAATTTTAAATCTAAAAAAATCAAATTAAATCATGGAAATCAATTTTTTTAAATCTAAAAAACAAAAGTAAAAAAGGCCATAATGATTTTGATCGTGCCTCCGCAAAATGGCCACGAAGTGCACATTCTTGGAAAATTGCTCTCGAATGCATTAATTTTTCAATTATTCTATTGTTTAATATTTAAACAACAAATTTTAATATTTCAAAAGAAAATCTTTATTTTCAAATCAAAATTAAAGCATCATCAACATTAGATAAGCTTAAATCAAATATGTAGAAATCCACTTATATATTTTAATATATTTGTTTTTCGAAACGTATTCTAATATATTTCGAAATATATTAGTCCGACAATTCTTAACCAACTAAAACATTACAAGAATTAATCTTGATGTATCTCAAAGAAATAAAATAAATCTTTCTGTTACGATCTTATTATCCGCAAAATTCGAATTTGACTAGGACTGCGCCACTTCATTCCATTCACCTCTATAAATAACTACCCAAACCCATACTCCAATCCACGCTACATTACAGTTCAGATTTATTTATTTGTTATCTGCTTTCAAAAAAACAAAGAAGACATGGAGATTGATTTGTCACCAAAGTTGGCCAAGAAGGTGCACGGCGGAGACGGTGGCGCGTACTATGCGTGGTGCCCCGACGAGCTGCCGATGCTGCGCCAGGGAAACATAGGCGCCGCCAAGCTTGCTCTCGAGAAGAACGGCTTTGCCATGCCTCGCTACTCCGACTCCGCCAAGGTTGCTTATGTTCTTCAAGGTATGATCTTTAATAATCTTCAAAAAAATTTCTTAAGAAATTTGTTCGCTTTTTTGAATGCATATATGATATATTATTGTTATGTACGTGAATGAGATCATACTTTTCCGATTTAGTTTTATGAACACAATTTTTAAAAAATAATTCTTCAATTGAACCAATCAATAATCCCTAAATTTTTCTAGGTGGAGTTCTGAATTGCTTCGAATTATTTTACTCTCACTTTGTCTGTATAGCGATTTCCTTCAAACATATTTTATAACCAATGTTTGGTTTATATATTTGTAATAGTTATCGTAAAATCCCTTTCAAATCCAAATTATTTTTTTTGGTGGCCAAGTATATAGTTGATATATTATTCCCCTTGAATATGTTTATATTAAATATTAGTTGTCATCATATCTTATATATCCTATGAAATATATCTGAATCTCAATCTAAAAAATAAATCGTGACATATATATATATAATAATTAGGTAGTGGAGTGGCTGGAATAGTTCTCCCCGAAAAAGAAGAGAAAGTTGTGGCAATCAAGAAAGGCGACGCCTTAGCCCTCCCCTTCGGCGTGGTCACATGGTGGTACAACAAACAAGACCCCGAGCTCGTGATCCTTTTCCTCGGAGACACCTCCACGGCCCACAAGTCCGGCTCCTTCACCGACTTCTTCCTCACCGGCCCCAACGGCATCTTCACCGGGTTCTCCACCGAGTTCGTGGGCCGTGCATGGGACTTGGACGAAGCCACAGTCAAAACCCTAGTGGGCACACAATCTGGCAAGGGCATCGTGAAGCTCGACCCCGGATTCAAGATGCCCGAACCCAAGAAAGAACACTACAAGGGCATGGCTCTTAACTGCGAGGAAGCTCCATTGGACGTGGATATCAAGAACGGAGGCAAAGTTGTGGTGCTCAACACTAAGAACTTGCCGTTGGTCGGGGAAGTCGGGCTCGGGGCGGACCTCGTTCGTCTGAATGGAAACTCTATGTGCTCCCCAGGGTTTTCCTGTGATTCTGCGTTGCAAGTTACTTACATTGTGAGGGGAAGTGGTAGGGTTCAGGTGGTTGGAGTCGATGGGAAGAGGGTGTTGGAGACAACCATCAAAGCTGGCAATCTTTTCATTGTTCCTAGGTTCTTTGTGGTGTCCAAGATCTCTGATCCTGAGGGCATGGATTGGTTCTCCATCATAACAACTCCCAAGTAAGTGTTTGTTGAGCTACAAGTCATCGACTTTAATTATCTCGATTTGAAAGTGATATTAATGGTGTTTGAAATATATATAATTGCAGCCCGATATTCACTCATCTGGCTGGAAGGACCTCAGTTTGGAAGGCCTTGTCTCCTCAAGTGTTGCAGGCATCATTCAATGTAGGTGCGGATGTGGAACAAAAGTTTAGCTCCAAGAGAAAGGCTGAAGAGATCTTCTTCCCTCCACCAAATTAAATCCAGCCATCATTTTATTATTATTCTCGTTTTAATTTTATTAGCAATAATTGTTAGGATTTTGGAACACTTTATTTTATTTTATTTTTCCTTTCAGATCCTTTCACTTTCCGGATTTTATTTTTATTATGGTTTTTTTGGGATGTTATGAATTTTATGATAAAAATTATTTTTTCGTTATACGGACCATAATTTTTAGCGTAGTGTGCACTCTGCCTATATCTTTACAAATATATGTGTGTATATTATAATCCTTTCTCATATTATAAAAACATTAGATTTTATTTAATAAAAACAATTCATTAATACACATTTATACAAGAATATAATTCAAATCATTATTTGTAATTAATTTAAGGTAACATATACCCTGTGTGCGTAAATATGCATATGAAATTAATATAATTAAATAGTACATTGTCATTAAAAAATTACTTGTTATTTATATTATAGTTTCGAATATTTTAATGTATCAAAACTAGAATAATTTAACATGTAAATTATGAGAGTTCTTAGAAAAAAGTACAATAAATTTTAACATTTCGGATTTTTCGGCATTCATAATTATGAATGAATTTTTTCAGGGCAAAATGAACATTTATATTTTTTAATATAAAATTAAAATTATTTATAATGGATTTTAATTATCTTAATTTTTCCAGTACTCCCACGAGCAGGAAATTTGTAACATTTATTTGTAAAGATGTGAAAAATATCAGGTTAAATTTATTCAGAGAAGTTCATACTTTTATAAAACAATGATCAATTAATGAAAGGACTTTTATTTTTTTTTAAAAAAAGAGAGAAATTACAAAAAAAATTGAAAAAAAGAAAATTTGATTGATTTTAATATGCATTGTTTTCAATTATGTTGGTACAAGAATTACACACACACAAAAAAAAAAATTAAGCAAATAAAATTTACCAAAAATATTTATTTATAAAAATGTATTCGATTGATAATGCTCCATGTCAAATAGAACAGAAGGCATAACCGCATAAATACGGCCCCCTTAGATTTATTTATATTTTCAAGGAAATTATATTAATTTATATTTTCAAGGGAAAATTGTGTCTTTGGTGCAGTGTTCTAAAAAGTTTGATTAAACCTCGCTTAATTTCGCTTAAACTTGAAATTTTTCCAAAAACGCTTCGCTTCGATCAAAAGCAGTAAAAAAACAATCAGATATAGGTTGATCATGACATCATGCCAAGTGTCATTAAATACGCTTAAATGTGACTTACTAAAATTGATTAATGAGTCGAAAAATGATCATAAATTAGCGATATTATCAGTAAGTGATTGTTAACAATGTTAGAAATGTACAATATTGGATAGTTAAGTGTAGCGATGATGTGAATGCAGTATATATTGAGGGATTTTACAGCTAATTTTTTAAAGTATACCAATTAATTTAGTTTATGTTCGATGACACGTGATATGAAATGAACGATGAAATAAATTAAATTATAATCACACAAAAATTAATGCATTACACTTGAACTTATTATATCCATTCATTATTTGCTCCGTTAATTGTTTGAGATGACTAAAATTATAGTTTAAATTAAAAATATTTTTTTATGCTTAATCTCGTACTAATCACGCTTAAACTTAAAAAATTTGAAGCTTGAATATCACGTTTCGATGCGTTTCACGTTTTTCAGTATATATGTATATATTTTGGAAAACAATATTATAATATAAATATTTGGCCCCCTCAAGTACCGCGTGGCTTATTGGTAGACCATGCTTTTAACTTGATGATTGAAATGCTCAAGTTCGTATCTCTGTCCAAATTTTTTTTCCGTTTTACCTTTTTTTTATTAAAATATGTAAATTATTGTTTTCAATATATATACAATAATAATAATAAAAAAAATTTGCAAACTAATAAAAATAAAAAGAAAGAGTACTCTATTCATTCAAACTAATAATAATAAAAATAAAAAGTGAAAACCCCTACTATTTTAATTTTCTTTTTCTAAATTTCCTCTAAAATTATATAAAATAAAAAATTTCAAACTAATAAAAATAAAAATAAAATGGGTATTCATCGTGAAAAATTAAAATACATATGCTTTTCCTATAAGTTTATATATATATATAGATATAATAAAAAATTTCAAACTAATAAAAATTAAAAGGAAAGGGTTGTTCATCTTGAAAAGTGAAAAATCGTATTATTCTAATTTCCTTCTTCTTAATCAAGAGGTTTGAAAAAGTTTCACCCGCTTGCATGGCTGCACCAAGTTTTCTAAATTCTCACAAGATTTTTTTTGTATGCTAATCGTGAGTATTTTTAATTCGTTCTAACGATATGCTGATATACATGTTTTCTGCTTACTTTGTTTGGTTGAGTTATTTTAGATTTTGTTCGGTTAATGTTTTGGATTGAATTCAATTTTTTTTTTATCATTATTAGTTGCGTTCTCATTTCAATGATTTTTTTTATATTATATATATATATATATATATATATATATATTAATCAATCTTCTTTACCTGAGAACATTTTAATTATTAATATTTCCTACTCTCCAAATCAAAAATTGTCTTGATGATCAACTGCCTAGATTTAATTTATTTGTGTCAATAGTTGGTAAAGACTAAAAAAGTTGTTATACACGACCTTGTTTTTAGTGTGATAATGTTTGTGTTCGTTCCTTTAGCTTAGCTTATACAGGTACAACGGAATTGTCATTCTCAGCTATAAATGTAGTCAAAACTAGGTTTCAGCAAAATGAATGATATTTTTTTTCGAATGCATTGATGATATGTATTTATTGAAAGAGACGTTGCCAAAAATCTTTGTATTGATTTGAAGACTTTGAAAATTTTAAAGGACATTTGAATTTCTTTTAATTAAAAATATATTTGTTAAAAACAATGTAATTTTTATCTTTTTATATTTTAATATTTTGTCTATATTTTGTAAGCTGCCCCCAAAAGTCGAAATCCTAATCCGTTTTCGGTTGCTTTTGTGTTGTATATTAATTTGTTTCATTGTTTTTTTATATATTTTTTCTATTTCGATCTCTGCACTGCCTCGTTAAATTTAAATTTTAATATATTTTTTCATTTCGAAAATTTCTGTTTTTCTTGTCTGATCGAGTTGATGGATCACTGGATCAGCGACACGCCAAGGAAAAAAATTAAAATTATATAAAAAAATAGAAATAAATATAAACAATTAGTTATAAATAAAAAGGTTAAAAACCCCATAAATGGCGACTGTAAACTGGAAATACAAAAGAGATGGCACCTCTGGAAGCTCTGGCGCTTGAATATCCTCTCATTGATTCCAATTTCAGAAAATTTTGTGCTTCTCACGGCATTTTCACCGGTCCAATTTCCTTTCCTTCGTATTCTTACTTTTGATTTTGTTCAACGCCCAATTTTTTTATTTATTTATTTTTTAATATATTTTAGATGTGCAATATTATGAGAAATCAGGTGTTCAATCGGCTGTTGGAGAACCTAGTTTCTTCACCATCTCTTTTCGTTGCAATTTTATTGTTAAAAAGAATCTCGTTTTAAGAAAGCGGGGTCATTGTGTGGGCACTTTCAGCTACTTCACTTGTGCCATTTTGAATTCGAGTGTTTTCTTTCAACTTGGTAATTGCGTTTTTGCGAGGAGTATTGAGAGTTCACTTGCTCGGGATTTTCACGCATTCCATGATTCTTTATTCATTCATTATTAGGATCACTAAAAAAAAAAAACAGTGATTGTTAGCTTTTGGCTTAAAAAAATCATTTTTGTTTGTTTTTTAAACCAAGATTATGTGTTAGCTTATGCTTAAGTTAATTGAAATTCAAAAGCTAGTCATGTGGTGATTATGATTTTTAAAATTTTGATTCTAAGAAGGTTAATGTTAAAATCATTCTAATCACTTGTTTATCAAACACTACCAAACTTTGATTTTTAGATTTTAACATTTGTTTTCAAACACTACCAACTTTTGATTTTTCTTAACTTTTTTATAATCTATAAATTAATAACTTTTACAAAAACACAATCTATTGCAAACACTTTCTTATAAAATAACGACTGATTATGTTTCTTGTCATGCCGTAGTTGAAGATTTTCTCGTACATGATCTCTATGCATTAGCGGCTTTTGCAGAACAAGATTGCTCGTCGGATGAATTGAAACAGGTTAATTTAGCTCTTTAGTAACATTTTTTGTTTTTCTATGTTTTTTTCCCCCCATTTTTCTTGGCTTTTATATGCTAGTACTGGGAAGTAATTGCTCTCCCTCTCTCTGTCTCTCAATCTGTTTTGTGGAAAAGTAGGGCATCACACAGGTTTTATCCATATTAGATAATCAGCATCGACCATGGTTAAATGGTTTGGAGTTATTAGAAAACGCTGAACAAAAGAAGCATCTATCGACAGGATGTGAAAGGTACCCTCGACGTAACTATATAACAGATGAATAGGGAACAATGTGCAAATGACAGGAGAGTTGGTGTTAAATTTTGGATTAGGATTGATGTTCTTCTGCAAGGAGGATTACGTGAAGGACATGTAACAGAGCTTGTGGGACCATCATCCTCCGGTAAAACTCAAGTATGAGTGTTTTTTTTGCATGATTAATGTTGATCTCCAACTGATCACGATCAATTGGTCCATGAATTTGATGTTTTTATTTTTTTTGACCTTCAGTAATGTTTTTGTATTGTGTTGCATAGATTTGCCTGCAAGCGGCGGCAAATGTTGCTAAAAAATACGCGGGCATGGTCGTGTACCTTGACTCGGGCAACTCCTTCTCACCAAAAAGAATGGCACAGTTTCTCAGTCGGTCTTTCAATCCTGCTAATTCAGAGGTTAAAAATTTAATTTTTCAGGATTGGTTTGCTATCTCTTCAAAAATTTAAAAATTTAATTAGTAGAAGGAAATCAAAGAAATTTTTGATTGAATTGTCTAGATGCTCATTGATCTGGATTTATGTGGTCAAGATTTTTTGCTGTTGTCTTTCCATATATTCAATGACAGCATATGACTCAGTTGATAGTGAATCTAGTTTATATCCAGAGTCTAGACACAAATATGTTTGCAGAGAGTAGAATCGATATTACATGTCACAAAAACAACCAATAACCATTTCTATTTTTATTTTTATAATCATTTTGTAGGTTAACCAAATTCTTGAACGAGTAATGAGCAGCATAATGCACCACTCTGTCTTTGACATGTTTACTCTACTGGATCTGCTTCATCAGTTATTGCACGATTTTAAATCTCAGGTTTTCATGATGCAACATCGTTCTAATTTTTTTTCCATATTCTTAATTTTTTGGACTCCTGATTCTGAGCACCTGGAATCTGATTCATGGTGTATACCAAAAACTTTCATTCAGATATGTTGCCAGGTCAGGATGGTTATAATTGATTCACTTTCATCACTTATATCCCCAGTTCTTGGAGGTGGTGGTGCACATGGTATATGTTCTATAAACACCATTGGCACTTCATTATCTAGTATTGGTACAGTCTAATTTCTTGTGAATCACAATTGTGTTTCATACTTCCTGTATTTTTAGATAAACCTTTCACTGACCAACTTGGACTATTTGTGCAAATAGTCATCCGAGTAAATGCGTTATATAAATATATTTTAGGATAAAAAGGAGTATCCTTGTCTTTACCAAATAATATTGTTCAATATTTTCTGTATGTCTTAAGATTACCTTTAATTTAAGTCAGCGGAGCATGAATATGCATTTGCAGTACAATCTGTATGTGCATGTCATTTAATCATACTTGGGATATTGGTAGCGCTTAGTGGTGTCGCGCCCAAATTAACCCAACTCAGATTAAACAATGAAAAATATAGTAGTGCGAGTAGGGATCATTCCCACGAGGAAAGGTAAATTTAATTGTGTTCTTAAAATACTGAAAATAATAAAAGGGGATTTGATAATTTTAGAATTAACTACTATGCAAGAATTAAAATAAGAAAATCAAAAAAATAACGAGACTTGGTATCGGTCGACTACACCCTTGAAATCATTCACTCGATCATCGATTCCCTAAAAATAATTAATTCACATCGAATATTCATCATTGGAAATCAAATTCATGTTTCACCTTAATTTTAGTTAATTAGAAAACAGCTTTCTAAATTAACCCTTACCAATAAATTAACCCGATAAAAGCAATCTAGATTTAAACTTACGGTAGCATTCAAATGAGTAAAACTAACGAAGCTAGACAACACAAACACCAGCGGTTGTATTTAACCTAGTCAATTGTTGTTCCTACGATTTAACAAATTCAACAGCAGAAAATATCAAACGTAGTTGCTTCACAAATTAGATGATTCAAATAATTACGGATTTGAATTCTAATTTAGCGGTAGATTGTAAGAAATAATTATCAGGTGATCAATCTAATAATCAAACACACAAGCATGAAATAAACCAGAACAACTCTTGATACTCGATAAAAATCAAACAATGAAAATCTGAATCTCACAAGATAAATAAATTCAAGAGTTCTTCTTCCTCAACCAAGAATAAAAACTAAAAGAATTAAAATCTAAGAACAAGAAAGATAAAACCTAGCCGCCAGATCGTTCTTCGCGTTCCAAGCCGTCAAGAGATCTTCAGAATAATCCCTAAGACTCTAAAATTCGAGATATATATTTTAATTAAGGCTAGAGTCCTTAATAATAAAAATTCCTAAATTACAGATTTTTTCCCGAACAGCATGTCTCGCTCGATCGGCAATATGTTGCGGATCGAGCGAGCAACTTTTCCAAACTCTCTGCCCCGATTTCTTAAGTGTCCCGCTCGATCGGTAAAGAACACCCGATCGATCGGTGGAATTTATTCTTCAATTCTGCAATGCGCTATCGCGTAACAACCATCATGCGCCCTTCCCATCCGCCATTCTTCAATCCCTTGCGCGTTTGCGCTCTCCTATGCGCTAACCAAAATCCTCCAGCGCGATTGCGCTTCCTTCTTCCTTTTCTACAGCCCTTCGTTAGAGCGATAGCACTCCTTCAAGGGCTGTTCGTTAGAGCTGTTGGGTAGAGCTGTTCGTTAACAGCTCTAACGAACCGCTCTACTTTTTCATCTTCTTTATTTGCTTCTTTTCTTCAATTCTTTTGCACTCCAAACTTTCTTCATAAAATGTTTTTTCCTACACAATAAATCCGGGAGCATGTTATGTAGACATGATGCATGAAATATAAACAAAATACTTAAATTAACTAAATAAATGCATGCTAAACGACAGTAAAAATTCATTAGAATATGCAACTAAAACACACCTATCAAATACCCCCACACTTAATCCTTGCTCGCCCTCGAGCAAGTCATGCAAAAACAGAATGAAACAACAAACAAACATGTAAGTAAGGACGATCATGCATAATATAACCTCAGAGAAAACCACTTTCATCCAAAATAAGTTCATAGCTACTCTCAATCATCAATGATACACCTTCAGTCGAATGCGAACGTGCGTGTGTGCCATGTTACCCCAGTTACATGCAACTTCAAAAGAACAAAGTTTTAAGACTGTTCGCCGACCTATAACAATTCAGTGCAAGTCTCACTTCAAGTGGCCATTCCTTCCAATGACCTCTATATACATCCACCTCCCTTGAGATAATGAATTACACACCTCCGGATTTTGCACCCGGTATTGCTTTAGCCCCAATAATTACCCGCAAACTTAGCTACAACTAAGACAGGATTAGAATTTCAATCCACTCGTCTATAGCCCGGATGGAGCATCAACCCATTTTATCCGCATACTTAGCCTTGAATTTAATCTTTTAGGATTAAGATTTCAATCTTTTCTAGGCCCGGATGGAGTTGTATATAAATTTTTTTTTTTTTTTTACTAGGTGCGCCCAAGATCATAAGTGTCTTACTAGAGTTTCATCAAAATTCATAGAACACAATCAAGATCCACAAACCACCTATTGTCAAGCAATAGTCCAACAGACATCCACGATATCTAATACATCGCTACACTTCACTGGTTAAACATGCGTGTTTAAGAATATTCAACAAACAACCTACGGTTTCTCAAATCCAATCAAGAGTTAAATTTTTTCAAAAATCATCATTTTTCAACTATCTCGTCATAGGCTAGAAAGGCTAGAAATCATCCTTTACTTATGCACACAAAACACTCATGAAACAATTTACGAACTAAATGCATGTACGCAACAAACACAATGCAAAACAAACAACAAAACACTGAATGCACCCCCCCACACTTATCTAAAGCATTGCCCTCAATGCTCTAGCATTAAAAACACAACACACAACACAAATAACAAAATGATAACGAGATGCAAAATTAAAACAGAACTCCCCTGGTTCAAGTATTGACATTGTCGTCCTCTTTGGCCTCAGGTTGAATAATGAAAGACTTCTATTGAAAATTGGACGGCAGATGGGGTGGCTAGGCTCCTGAAAACAAAACAAAACAAAACAAAACAAAGCAAAAAACAAAAATGAAATAAAGGAAAAATACACTGGGTTGCCTCCCAGCCAGCGCTTGATTTTCAGTCATCGGCTTGACTCTCAGAAGCACTGCTCAAAGAGCGGCTGACGCCCAAAATAAGTGTCATATGACACCACAAATGGGTCTTGGTTCCATAAGCCCTCAAGCTTGGCCAGATATAAACAGTTAAAACTCGTCACCGCAACAACACTCCAAAGTAGCTGATAAACATGGGAAGAGAACGTCTCGGTGGGCTCTTGAAAACTAACATCTTTTGAGGCTGGTACGAATGGAAAGGAAGGATCTTGGGGATGTGTGTATGATAATACTATCGATGAGCTCATATTGATAGACTCTTGAATTCCGTCATCCTCAAACTCAAGTGGTAACATATTTCCATCATACACTATTTCTTCCAGAACATCTTCCGACTGCGGTTCAATAAGAAGAGAAGACTCAAACGCCTCTGAATCTTCAGCAGGAATTGATGCGCGCTCCCAATTCTGGTTCTCTGAGTCATCATCATTAAACCAAATTGGGTTGGTCAATGCTTGAGTATCTTGCTTCACTTCATGTTCTCGGTCTTCATGGACGAATGATCTCTTGATATTCTCCATGTGCTCCGCAAGGTCACATCTAGACTTTTTCAGAACTTCTATAGTTTCCACAGTCGATGCCACAAACTTGCTCATGATATCTTCCAGCGAATGTAAAATCAATTGCGAACAACTTCCCTCCTCTTTTTGAAGCTCAAATGGTTGGTCTGTAAAATCTGGGTATTGAGATTGTGAATACCAGTAATAGTCAAACTCTGCCATATCATCTAACAGGGGTCTCATGGTATCAGCATCTCGGCAAAATATTGATATACCGGTTGTGAAAGCTCCATCAATTACCCATCTTCTTGTCACTGCATCCAAACCACCAAGAAAATATGTTAGGAGAGAATAGTTAGAAAAATCACGATACCGGAAGATGGTTGCCAAATCCTTGAATCTCCCCCATGCTGCGTAGAATGGCTCTCCGTGTTGCTGAATAAAACTTGGGAATACTTGTTGATTTAACATCTCGAAGTATTACACCGCAATAATCCTCCTTCGCCTATGCAAAATTCTTTCTATCTCTGGGTCGTAGGGAAATTCTTTTTCTTCCGAAGATTCACCTGCACGCACGAACAAACCAGAGTAGCACTAGGAGAAATAATAATAAAAAAAAACAAAACACAAATAAATTAAACGCCTTTCCCCTGCAACGGCGCCAAAATTTGGTAGCGCTTAGTCGTATCACGCCCAAATTAACCCAACTCAGATTAACTAAATAAACATGTAGTAGCGAGAGTAGGGATCGTTCCCACGAGAAAAGTGAAATTTATTTGTGTTATTAAAAATACTAAAAATAAATAAAAGGGGATTTGGAAATTTTAGAATTAACTACTATGCAAGAATTAAAATAAGAAAATAAATAAATTAACGAAACTTGGTATCGATCGACTACACCCTTGAAATCATTCACTCGATCATTGATTCCCTAAAAATAATTAATTCACATCGAATATTCATCATTGGAAATTAAATTCCTGATTCACCTTAATTTTAGTTAATTAGAAAACAACATTCAAAATTAATCCTTACCAATGAATTAACCCGATAACAGCAATCTAGATTTAAATCCACGGTAGCATTCAAATGAGTAAAACTAATGAAGCTAGACAACACAAACACCAGCGGTTGTATTTAGCCTAGTCAATTGTTGTTCCTAAGAATTAATAAATTCAACAGCAGAAAATATTAAACGTAGTTGCTTTACAAATTAGATGATTCAAACAATTACGGATTTGAATTCTAATTTAGCGGTAGATTGTACGAAAGAATTATCAGGTGATCAATCTAATAATCAAACACACAAGCATGAAATAAACCAGAACAACTCTTGATACTCGATAAAAATCAAACAATGAAAATCTGAATTTCACAAAGTAAATAAAATCAAGGGTTTTGTCTTCCTTAACCAAGTACAAAAACTAGAAAGATTAAAATCTAAGAACAGAGAAGATAGAACCTAGCCGCCAGATGTTTCCTCTGTGTTCTTCAGCCGTCTCCAATCTCTCGTTCGATCTCTCCTTCGATCTGATAATCCCTATTTTGCGTCTAAATATCATGTATTTATATTGCTTTGAAAAGCCCACAAAATAAAGCCCGCAAAATTATATTTTAAATTTTCGAAATTCTATTTTTTTCCTCTGCGCGATATCCTGCTCGATCGGACAAAGTCAGCGGATCGAGCGAGACATTTTCCCAAACTCTCTGTCCCGATTTCTCAAGTGGCCCGCTCGATCGGACAAGTTCCGCGGATCGAGCGGATGCTTTTCTTCTCGCAAATCTGTACGCACAGATCATTAAGCGCACTTCATTCTCTTTATGCGCGATTGCGCTCAACAGCTGCGCCCTTCATCTCATTGCTGCGCGATAGCGCTCCATATTGCGCCTTTCACCAAGTATCAAGCGCGATAGCGCTTAAGACTAGCGCTAACCACAACTCCAACAGCGCATCATCCTTTCTTTCTTCCTTTTCTACAGTAAGAGCCCTTCGTTAAAGGATAGCACTCCTTCAAGGGCTGTTATTTAGAGCTGTTGGGTAGAGCTGTTCGTTAACAGCTCTAACGAACCGCTCTACTTTTTCATCTTCTTTATTTGCTTTTTTCTACAATTCTTTTGCACTCCAAACTTTCTTCATAAAATGTTGTTTCCTACACAATAAATCCGGGAGCATGTTATGTAGACATGATGCATGAAATATAAACAAAATACTTAAATCAACTAAATAAATGCATGCTAAACGACAGTAAAAATTCATTAGAATATGCAACTAAAACACACCTATCAAATACCCCCACAAGTTTGGATTAACTACTAAAAACTTTAAGCAATCAAAATTCACTAGCATGCAAAATTTAAATAAAAGGCTGGAGAAATTCAATAAGAGACGAGACTTGGTATCGGTCGACTACACCCTTGATATTCATTCATTCAATCATCGATTCTCTAAAATAATTAATCTTATTAAATATTCGTCATTGAAAATTCAATTCCTGTTTCACCGTAATATTAGTTAATTAGAAAACAACATTCTTAATTAACCCTTACCAATGGACCAACCCGATAACAGCAATCTAGATTTAAATACACGGTAGCATTCAAACTAGTAAAACTGACGAATCTAGACAATACAAACACCAGCGGTTGTATTTAGCCTAGTCAATAATTGATCCTACGAAGTAATAAATTCAACAGCAGAAATTATCACACGTAGTTGCTTCGCAAATTAGTTTATTCAAATAATTACGGATTTGAACTCTAATTTAGCTATTGCTCGCAATACAAAATCCTAAGATGGCAAATCCTAAAATCTCGCATACAAACATAAAATAAAACAGATCAAAGATTGATACTTAATAAAGATTAAACACTACAAATCAAATCTCATAAATGAAGTATACCAAGGGTTCGTCTCCCTCAACCAAGTAAAAAGAGTTTAGCTACAACGATTCATAGCAAAATTCACAAAATTCAAAGAAAAAAAGAAGAAAACTAGAATTAAGAATTCATGAAGAAAACCTAGCCTCCAATGTGTCTCCACAAGTTTGATAAAAAATCCTACTAAAACGGAATAGTAGTCTAATAAAAGCTAGGAACTAAATTAACAAAGTTTTCAAAAATATATTTTTTTCCGAAACATAACGCCCGCTCGATCTGCAGGAAATAGCGGATCGAGCGGCGTGAATATCCAACTGCTACTGCCTCGCGTAAATAGGGCTCGCTCGATCGGTAAACATCTGCGGATCGAGCGAGAGAAATTGTCCTTCCTACTGTCCTCAAAATATAAGCGCTCGCTCGATCTGCATACTCTTGCGGATCGATCGAGAGAGAATTTCCAGAAATTGTCCAGCATTTCCCTTGCTTCAAATCTCCGTTCCTCCGAGGTTCCATCTTAGTCCGCAAAATAAGTGACCTAACCACAAAAACAAGAATCCCATCATGCAAACACGGAAAATGCAATACGAACAAAATGCTAAAATAAAACATGCAACTAATGCGAAACAACAACAAAAATGATACTAACAAATGCAACAAAAACACAACTATCAAATATCCCCACACTTAATCCTTGCTCGCCCTCGAGCAAGTTATGCAAAAACAAAATGAAACAGAACAAACATCTAAGCAAGGATGAATCACACAATTCATAGCCTCAGAGAAAACCATTTTCACCTCAAAAAAATAAGTTCATAGCAACTCTCAATTATCAATGATGCACCTTCAGTCGAATGCGAACGTGTGTGTGTGTCATGTTACCCCAGTTACATGCAACTTCAAAAGAACA
This sequence comes from Henckelia pumila, assembly GCF_033568475.1. Classification (NCBI taxonomy): domain Eukaryota; kingdom Viridiplantae; phylum Streptophyta; class Magnoliopsida; order Lamiales; family Gesneriaceae; genus Henckelia; species Henckelia pumila. Next base: position 137,789,538 of record NC_133121.1, read on the forward strand.
AAGTTTCAAGACTGTTCGCCGACCTATACCAATTCAGTGCAATCTACACCATCAAGAATTCTCCTCCCAACAATCCTTCAACACAACACAATTTTCTTGAGAATAATTACGCACCTCTGGATTTTACACCCGGTATTGCTTTAGCCCCAATAATTACCCGCAAACTTCGCTACAACTAAGACAGGATTAGGATTTCAATCCCCTCGTCTATAGCCCGGATGGAGCATCAACCCCATTTTATCCGCATACTTAGCCTTGATCTTGCTCTTTTAGGATTTCAATCATGTCAAGGCCCGGATGGAGTTATGAATTTTATTATTATTATTATTATTATTATTATTTTTTAGGTGTGCCCAAGATCATTTATGTCATATCAAAGAAATCATCAAGATTCAAACACTATCAAGTTTCACAAACACCTATTGTCGTGCAATGGTCCAACATACATCCACGATATCTAATACATCGCTACACTTCACTGGTTAAACATGCGTGCTTAAGAATATTCAACAAACAACCTACGGTTTCTCATATCCAATCGAGAGTTAAATTTTTTCAAAAATCCATTTTTCAACTATCTCGTCATAGGCTAATGATTTCATCCTCAACTCATGCATTTGGATAACTCAAACGAAAATAACAACAATAAGATGCATAAACAACACAAGAAAATGTAACGAAACAAAATGCATGTAATGTAACCCCCCACACTTAAACAACACATTGTCCTCAATGCAAAAACAAAAGAAGAACAAAACCAAACAACGAAACAAAATGAAATGCAAGAACGCAAAACGGGACTCCCCTGGTTCACAGGTCTCTGGCATCTTCCTCTTCAGCCTCCGGAGGAAGGAAAGGGGCGGCGTATTGGAATGGGAAAGGTGGTGGATACGGCAGAGCGGCTGGCACAACATTTGGATCAAGACCATGGTGGATTGTCAGATTGCGCAACAAAGAATCCAAAGCCTGCGAATTATGCGCCGCCACTATATTGTATGCATCCTGATGTTGGGCGAAGGCCGTGAGCTCGCGGATGGCATCAGCTTGAGATCGCCGAGGAGGAGGAGGTGGCCTTGGCTGGGCTTGCGGTGGTGGTTGAAAGTGACCATCCCGTATAAAATGCTTGACACGGTGCACCCTCTTAGCTTCGATGAAAGCGGAGTCGAGTGGTCGCTGAGGTGACAACCACTCTTCATCATTCCGAACTGAAATGCCGGCGCGTAAGCATAAACAGGAGATGATCATGGGGAAATAGAGACCCACGGTGACATTATGGATGGACTTTTGGATCTCGCTATGAAGAACCCGCCCCACATTAATGGGTGCTCCTACTTCCAGCGCATAAAGAATGGTGGCGCGCTCTAAACTGACGTCGCTTGAATGCAAGATCGGCATCAGACGCCGATTCACAAAAGCATACCATGTTGCAGGAATCACACGCAAGAACCGCTCCTTGAAGTTCAAAATAAAAGCTGGATTGACCCATGTAGCACCGAGGTACGCTAGTTGTTCAAGTAATTCATCCAAATGCGGGCCGTTTTGCAGGCTTTGGTAGAGTGAGTCGTCCACCTCCGGTATTTCCAATAAATCATTCAGCTCATGGGGCAGAAAAGAGATCAGTTTCCCCCGAACAAATGTCTTGCTATCTGTTCGTTCAGCTGCATTTGCATAGAATTCGCGGACAAGCGGCACTACAGCTGGCGGAGGATCATCGCAGAATTTCGTCCACCCACGCTCATGAATAGTCTGGACAATATCTGGATAGGCCAAGTTTTCTTCAAAACCACGTTCAGGGATGGGTGAACGACTTACCTTGGCTTCGAAGTACCGATGACGAGCGGCGTCATTGACAAAGTGGCCGACGAACTCGGCATAAGTACGATCAGCAGCCCGAGAAGAGGATTCGCCTTGGTGTCGGGTGCGTTTGGGACCCATGAAGAGTAGGGAGATGAGAGTAAAAGTGATAGGTGCAATTCGTCGAACACCTTGCGTGCGAATAAAAATCCTTTAACTCCTTGAAAAACACAAGATCAACAATGAAAAACTACGTCGATGCCTAAGGAGAATCAAATTAAATAACCCACGACGACAAAAAATTGAGGATGGTGACCGGCGGTGGACGTGAGGTCCGACGTGAGAGAGGCCGGAGAAGAGGGCAGAGAAGATGGCGTCCGAAGAGTTGTGGCGGAACTTTCGAGAGATTTGCCTGCGAATTAAAAGATGGAAATATAAAATTAGGGAGGAAAATTAGCTAAAAACGAAAGGTGGGGCTGTAGGGAGGCACAAGAGAGAAAAGAGAGAATAAGAAGGAAAGAAAGAAAGAAGGGGAAGGGAGTCGGCGTTTTAATTAAGGTAAAAGTACTCTCGCTCGATCCGCAAGATGTTGTGGATCGAGCGCAACAAATGTGCAAACTCACTGTCCCGACTAAAAGTGCTCTCGCTCGATCCGCAAGATGTTGCGGATCGAGCGAGACAAAAGTATAAACTTACTGTCCCGAGCAAAATAGCACTCGCTCGATCTGCAGGAAATAGCGGATCGGGCGAGACAAATTGAAATATATATATTTTTTTTTCGATTTTTCAAAAAACGAGCAGAAGTAAAAATGAAAGAAACACTGGGTTGCCTCCCAGTCAGCGCTAAATTTGCAGTCAGTCTATAGCTCGACTGCATGCCGTGATTTATTCGACATTTGGCGGGGCATCGAGAGTGATATCATGCTCTTTCACTCCGACGTTCACTTGGACTCCTTCATAATAGTGCTTAAGCTGATGGTCATTCACCTTGAATGTTTTGGATGTGTCCAAACTTTGGATTTCCACTGCACTATGAGGAAAGACATTAGTTACAACAAAAGGTCCATTCCAACGCGAACGTAACTTACCTGGAAACAACCGAAGTCGTGAATGATAGAGCAAAACTTTCTAACCGACTTCGAAGTACCGTCGGGAGATCATCTTGTCATGGAAAGCCTTTGTTTTGTCCTTGTAAATTTTAGAGCTAGCATAGGCATCATTCCGGATCTCTTCTAATTCTTGCAACTGTAGCTTCCGGTGTCGCCGCTCTCATTTGTCTGCATGTTAAAAGTTTTTATAGCCCAATAAGCTCGATGCTCCAACTCCACTGGTAAATGACATGCTTTCCCAAAAATCAACCGATATGGAGACATTCCAATCGGTGTCTTGAATGCGGTTCTGTATGCCCACAAGGCATCATCCAATCGCAAGCTCCAATCCTTTCTCGTAGGATTCACGGTCTTCTCTAGGATAGATTTGATTTCTCTGTTGGATACATCAGCTTGACCGTTGGATTGTGGATGATATGCCGTGGAAATCCTGTGCGTCACATGATATTTCTTCAGTAGACTCGTCACGGTTCGGTTGCAGAAGTGTGTGCCTCTATCACTGATGAGGGCTCTAGGAATTCCAAACCTAGAGAAAATGTGATGCTTGATAAACTCTGCAACAACTTGAGAATCGTCAGTACGGGTGGCCTTTGCTTCCACCCACTTCGAGACATAATCCACAGCAAGTAATATATAAATATAACCATGTGAATTCGGAAAGGGTCCCATGAAGTCGATGCCCCAAACATCAAAGATCTCACAAACTAGAATAGGTTGTTGGGGCATCTCCTTTCGTTGGGAGATGTTACCTGTCTTTTGGCACTGGGCGCACGACTTACAGAACAGGTAGGCGTCTCGAAATAAGGAGGGCCAGAAGAATCCGCTGTCCAACACCTTCCTTGATGTCCTTCTCGGTCCAAAGTGGCCACCACATGCATAGGAATGACAAAACGTGAGAATAGGGATTACCTCGCTCGCGGGAACGCATCGTCGTATAACTTGATCAGCGCAGTGCTTCCACAAGTATGGATCATCCCACACATAATACTTCGCATCACTTCTTACTTTGTCTTTTTGCGCTTTAGAAATTCCAGAGGGGAAACCATTAGTAACTAAATAATTCACAATATTTGCGTACCATGGTAATTCGGTGGTCGTCGAGAACAGCTGTTCATCAGGAAATTCGTCACGCAAATTCAGCTCCTCATCAATATGAACTAGACGACTCAAGTGATCAGCAACTAGATTCTCGGCCCCTCTTTTGTCTTTGATTTCTATATCGAATTCATTCAGCAGTAGTATCCATAGGATCAGCCTTGGTTTTGCCTCTTTCTTCGCCATCAGAAAACGAAGAGCTGCATGGTCAGAATAAACAATAACCTTAGCACCAAGTAAATATGAACGAAATTTTTGTAAAGCAAAAACTACTGCTAAAAGCTCCTTTTCAGTAGTGGAGTAGTTTCGTTGGGCATCGTTCAGAATGCGTGAAGCGTAGTAGATAGCATGCGATGCTTTCCCAACTTTCTGGCCTAAGACAGCGCCGACGGCATAATCACTGGCGTCACACATAATCTCAAAGGGCTTGCTCCAATCCGGTGGTTGGATTATTGGTGCAGATGTCAAGGAGTTCTTCAATTTGTCAAATGATGATTTGCATGACTCATCAAACTCAAATGACACATCTTTTTGTAATAGCCTGCACATGGGGATGCGATTTTGGCGAAATCTTGAATGTACCTCCTGTAAAAACCTGCATGGCCAACGCACTTCCCGCACGCATGTGGGGTAAGGTAGAGATTGAATGATATCAATTTTAGCTCTATCTACCTCTATTCCCTTTGATGACACAACATGACCCAAAACCACACCTTGCCCAATGACATTTTTCAGAATTCAAAACGACATTGGTTTCGACACACCTCTTATGCGCTATCGCGCAACAACCATCATCAAAGCAGCGCCCTTCCCATGCGCCATTCTTCAATCCCTTGCGCGTTTGCGCTCTCCTATGCGCTAACCAAAATCCTCCAGCGCGATTCCGCTTCCTTCTTCCTTTTCTACAAGTAAGAGCCCTTCGTTAGAGCGATAGCACTCCTTCAAGGGCTGTTCGTTAGAGCTGTTGGGTAGAGCTGTTCGTTAACAGCTCTAACGAACCGCTCTACTTTTTCATCTTCTTTATTTGCTTCTTTTCTTCAATTCTTTTGCACTCCAAACTTTCTTCATAAAATGTTGTTTCCTACACAATAAACCCGGGAGCATGTTATGTAGACATGATACATGAAATATAAACAAAATACTTAAATCAACTAAATAAATGCATGCTAAACGACAATAAAAATTCATTAGAATATGCTACTAAAACACACCTATCAGATATACAAGCTGAGGAGGGTTCAAGGGTTACAGGAGCAAAGGAAATTTTCATTACCTTTTTCATTTATGGGTAATATTGGCCTAAAAAGACTTTGGTGTTGTGGGTTTTATGCAGGGCATGCCTTAATGGTTTCTGCTGGATTCTTGTTGAAGGAGCTAGCGCATGAGCATAACCTTTCTGTTGTGGTATCTATGTATTGCTCTTGTATTTCTTTTGCTTTGCACTGTTGTGTTTTTTTCTATGCCTGAAGTTTTTCTATTTCAAATTATACTAGATATGCCATCTAACAGTTGAAGCTGACTATTGTTATTTTTATAGAAATAAATATTATAAAATTGACGGAAGAATCAACCTGGCATGGGATTGGGTTAAACTGGTGGATTGCATAAATTTCTAAGAGAAATAACCGTATTCGTCTACATAATGGTAAACTATATACTCCATATGGTCATGCGTATATTGGATAAATTAGAAAATATTAGTTGGTCGGACTAGCGTGGCAACTGGCAAGCATGCGAAGTCTTAAAAAGACGGAAAATTCGATCCTACCCATGGGGTAGTACCCCATGGGTAGTGTGGAAGTATTTGATTGGCCAAATCATGTGGGGCCCACATGATTTGGACCAATCATGGAACTCCACACTACCCATGGGTAGGATCGAAGTTTCCTTAAAAAGACCTTCATGCAGATTGCTATCCTAAACAGGGATGTTGGACAATTTAAAAATTATGTTGAACAAGCTGCCTCTAAATGCCCTGTTAATGTACATTTGCTTGTTTATGTAGTGTCTTAGGCTCATTTTTGTGTTTTTTAGTAAGTTATAATTATAATATAATCTGTCCTGAATGATTTTTGAACGTCAAAATAATTCACAAAAATGATCTCTTGCATGTTTTAATGTTAAATATTTTCTTATCTGCTATGAAATTATATCTGTTTTGATCAAATAAGTAAATGGTGATAGAAGCAAAAGAAATGACTCGTGAAAGTCAAGTACTCTGTCTGCCATAAATTAAGTAATGTAGCATCACTCAACGTACCTGGATTGATGTTTATTTCATTTGTTCAAATCATAGTTTCAAAAAAAGCCTACGCCAAGGCATAAGCAAACATCTTGGTACACCTTGAGAACCCCTTGAGTGATGAGTTTAAGTGGATTCCATATATAATAGTCATTCACATTTACTACTTGTAAAATTTTAGATTTGTTGCTCAACTGTTTGTAAATTACAGTTTTTTATGCTATGTTTCTCAATTTTCATATTACATTTCGATCATAAATATGATTGTGCTTTATTTTGAAACACATGGCTTGCCATGCGCCTTGAGCCTAAGTTTCAGCATGCTCTGCGAGTTTAATGGCTATGGTCCGAATAGGCTAATAACACAAACTGCTGCCAGGTGACAAATCATATGGTGGCTGGGGAGGCTGGTGCTTCTAAACCAGCACTGGGAGAGAGTTGGAAGAACATCCCACACGTTAGGCTTTTGCTATCCAGATACCATGTCGCTAATGCTTGCTGCATTTCAATACTTAAACATCCATACTTGGTATGTATCTTTGCTTACATCTGTTTCAAGTCTGAACGCCTATGCTGTCCGAATGGACACCTTATTAAATTATGTCCAACTTATTTTGAAAATTTGAACTTTTACGACGCATGGTCAAAGGGTTGCGATTCTTAGTGACACTCTATGTCAATGCCTTCATCCTCAGGAAACTGGAAAGACCGTGGAGTTTGTGATCACATGATTTGCGAGATTATATCAGTGTTTTGAAATGCTGTTGAGAAACTGTTTCAAGAAGTAAAGAGGTGCGACAGCAGTGCGTTTGTTTTTACTGTATATGTTCTGGAATTTATCAAGTTTGCAAGTAAGATTTTGAATCACAAGGATGACTGTATTCTTGAATTCAATGAAACTCTGACTTATTTTCGTAGAGAAGATAGCTGAGAATCTTAAAAGTAAATTTCCAAATTTCATATAGACTTACTGTATTGTTTTTAAAATTCTTGCGAGACTTCCTTTCTCCAAAAAACAATTGAGTCAAAACCCAAGTGTTTTTTTATATACATTAAAATATTCATATGGAGTTTTGAGTTACATATTTAAATATATATATGGGCGGCTTTAGCGCCTTTTCTTTCAATGATGAATTGGGAAATTTTAGCTCTCTTGAGATAACAAAGCAAAAATTTATAAGATGTATCGAGGAAATTAATTGCCTATTGTATGTTTTTTGGTTATTTATGTCTACATCCTTAAAGTTTATAATAATTACAAAAATATCTAGTTAACTTTGAAACTATATATATCTCGGAGATTTGTACTATGTTACATTTATACCCGATTTTTAAACGAGTATATATATATAGAAATTTTCAGCTGCTCAATTAATGATGTTCAACTTGTCTTCGATCATTAAAATCCGATACCGTGTTTTAGTGATGCGAAAAAAAAAAAAAACAACTAAAACCCGGTGTTGAGTTTTAGTGATCGGGGATGAGTTGATCAGGAATGATTGGGCAGCTGAAAACTTCTCATATATATATATACTTACCCACACTTATTTCTTGAGGCTGTGTTCATTTTACAAGTATTTCCTTGAATATGATGAGATAATTGTAAGTTAGCTCAAAATCTCATAAGATATGAATGCAATTTTTAATTATTAATCTTAAAATAAATAAATGTAAATTGATATAACTCTCGAGGAACGTACATATAATTTAAAGGTCAATGGGTTTTTTTAAAAGAAAATTATTATTATTGTAAACCTGAAAGAATGTATATATAATGGATCCCAATTTTTTTTATTTCAAACATTTTCCAATTTGGTGTTACGTAGCTTATGCTATGGTGCAACTTTAAAATGAAAAAAAAAAAAAAAAAAAAAAAAACAAGCATTGGTAATTTGAGGTATCAATTTGAGTCTAAGCTAGTGTTTGAGAGAGCATTTAAAAAATACTTATCAGTTTTTCCTACACAAAATTTTGCATGATTAATGTTGAAATTGGATGTCCCAATATCCAAACTCACCCATTCCACCAACTCGCAAACTCGTTAAGTAATATATTTTCAATTTGAAAAAAAAAGGTTCAAAAGCTAATAAATTCATCATAGTTAGTAGTTACATCTCAATTGATTGGTGTCAACGTACAAACCGGACAAGTCCGAGACATAACCGGTTACTAGCCCCGGACCAACTTTTGGATCTGAGTTAGTTAGTAATATAAAGAGTAATGCTATATGTACAATAAAACTTGTACAATAATTTTTATAAATTCAATACAACAAATTAATTTATCAAATTTCATTATACATTGAATATAAAATATCACGATATAATATCAAAATCTCACGATATAATAATAAAATATCACGACATAATTGTTATAAATTTCGTTGTTCGATATATTAGCTGTATCTTTAGCATTAATTTAATATAAATAACTGTGGCGGAAAATATAACTAAATGGTTGACCCAAAAAATATAAAGAAATGAGTTAGTGATTGGATAGATAACCGTATCCAAAGACATTCCTTATGGGTAATTAATTATTATTATTATTGTATAATAAAGTCAGGGAATGGAAAAAGATGGATTGTCGATTACATGCTACTTGCCAGCAAGCTAGAGCTACCAGTTTGGTGACTCTTCTACGTACTCTCTCTTTATTAATACACGATAATATAAATTATACAATTCAGGTGCTTCCAACCAACTGGGTCGTCAGATTAAAATATATATATATATATATATATTTTTTTTTTTTGTGTTCGATCTGAATTAATAGTCAGATACTTGGGACCTCTCGATCTTATAAATATTTAATACCATTCAATTGGCCGAGATTACAAACGATATACATGTTATGTTTGTGCATGATTTAATACATAAACATATATAATGTAAATATATTTATCGCAAAACTTAAAAAAAATATTATTACAGAAAAGATAATGTTCAAGTTCAGGTTTTTATGTAAATGGAATTTTGAAAACAAAATATATATATTTAGAAACAATGAAAAACTATGGAGAATAGAAAGTGGATGCTTGTTGCATGTTGAGAGACATTAAGCTTAGAATGTACGTGTTACTAATATTACAGTTTATTTTTTTGTATATTTAGGTTTTATCCATTTATAGTTTTTTTTTTTAAAAAGGTTTTATCCATTTATGCTTTCTATAGGGCTAATTGCATTCACACCCCTGTGAAAAGTCTAAAAGACATAAAACCCCCTGTGTAAGATTAATAGCATGTTAGACCCTATGTTTTAAAAAAATTAGCATAAAAACCCCTATGAGAGGGTATAAATGTGCCCGAGTTTGTATAACATAGGGGTGAAATATGCTACATTTTAAAAAACTGAGGGATGCATTAGCCTATTAATATTTCTTAGGAGGTTTTATGTCTTTTAAACTTTTCACAGGGGTGAATGCAATTAGCCCCTTTCTATATCTATATATAGATATATATACAACTATATTTTAGAGAGTGAATAACTCATATATAGTAATTACCTAATTGGTACGAATTAATACTTCAAAATTGCAAATAACAAACTTATTTTAATTGATTTACTAATTATTCTTTGTGTCATTATTTTATACAATATTTTTAATCTTATTGTTTTGAATTATTATAAATTAACACAAGATTTTAAATAAAACCAAGTACTGTATTTAGCTCTAAAAAACTATTAAATGTCGAATAGAAATGTCGCGAATATAAAAACCCATGGCATATATACTAACAATGAGTTTGCTTTTATCACAATATAAATTTGTATGTATATTCGACAGAAATTGTAGCAATTTTAAACTTCATATTTTGCAAAATTTGAAAAGTTTATTTGTTTAATCTTAAACATATGGCAAATTCTAATTTATTACGACATCTTTTCGTTTGACTTAAAATCATATAAAAATGACAATCTTTTAACGTTCAAACTCACATATTAAAATCGTTGAATTAATCTTGTAAAGTTTGAAACTCAGCCATGCACCATGCATTTTCTAGGTTGTTCTGGATCAATCGCACGCTTAGAATATATCGATGGAGATATATATATGAGAGTAGCTAGGGTAATTAGAAACTGCATGCAACGAACCGGAAGTTAGGGTTTTTCTAAGCTCCCACCCATCGTGCAGGTAAGTGACACTATTGGATTAATTGGACCACATTTCTTTAAACTTATATACATCCATTCATATATTAAATTAAAGGATTTGGACCACATCTCCCAACTTCTTTAAACCGATCATACATCCATTCATAAATTAAATTGGCATGTACGTACCCAGTTATTTTCATGTCTGAAATAATGTAGTTAGCGGCATATGCACTTTTTGTCTGCTGTAAAGTTGTTCCTTTGCATGTGATCCCCAAACCCCCCCACCCCCTCTCTCTGTTGAGTAGTTGCGGCATATTCACTTGTTGTCTGCTGTAAAATAGTTCATTTGCATGTGATTCCCGGGTTATTCTATGTTATATTGAAAGTGTTTCTTCCTTTGTTTCAATATCATTAGATCACGTGGAACCCTTATATTTTTATGGAAATTGACATGTGTATTGATGATCCAATTATTAACATTTGACCACATCATAGGAGAGAAATGCTCCAGATATATCATAGAATAATACGATGCCTCCCAACCCCACCCCACCCCATCCCATGACTCTGTTGTGTCATTTCTTTAAAGGTATTGATTAAAGCCAGAAAATATATAAAGTTGAAAATAAATTTGAGGTAATTTAATTTTTCAACAATTATAGGGAAAACTGTAATTTTGGTCCTTTATGTTTGTCATTTTGCGATTTTAATCCTCTATGTTTTTATATGTTCTGATTTTTGGCAGTTTTAGTCATTTTTCTTCGAAAATGCTTACGTGACACTATATACGTCAGCTCCACGTGGGTACTGCAATGGTGCCACATCAGCACCACATAAGAAAAAAAACTAAACTTGCCAAAAAAAAAAATAAAAATAGCGAACTAAAACTGAAACATAAAAACATAGAGGACCAAAATCGCGAAGTGACAAAACTACAAAATCAAAAATACAATATTCCCACAATTATATTTATCGGTCTATTAATTAAAAGACAACATAAGACTCCCGCGTCACCTAATTAACGCAACTTAACGAACGTGTACATGTAATTAGTATAACTCAAAAAAATAATAACATAGAACAAAATAAATTAAAAGTGGGCACCGTTGGTTCCACCAAACACAGACTTGGTATAATTAATTATTATAGATAGTATAAAAAGTGACGAGGAAGGAAATGAAAAACAAACGAAACAAGAGCATCCAAACTACCATGGATTTTACCGAAATTGGTTTCTCTGCAAAAATTATAATATTGTTCGTAGCCACACTAGTGTTAATCATCGCCATTTACAAGCAAAAAAGAAGCAATAATATTCTCCCATCCCCGCCGGGGCCATTCGCCCTCCCCATTATCGGCCATTTACATCTCCTCGGCCCAAGAATCCACCAGACTTTCCATCATCTGTCGCAGCGCTACGGCCCCTTATTCCAGCTCCGCCTCGGCTCCGTGCTCTGCGTGGTGGTCTCCACACCGGAACTCGCTAAAGAATTCCTCAAAACCCACGAGCTTGTCTTCTCTTCACGCAAGCACACCACCGCCATTGACATTGTAACCTACGAGTCTTCCTTTGCTTTCTCCCCTTACGGCCCTTACTGGAAGTATATCAAGAAACTGTGCACTTACCAACTTCTGGGCGCCAGGAATCTCGCCAACTTCGAGCCCATAAGGAAGATCGAAATAGTGGATTTCTTGAAAGTTGTGTCGGAGAAAGCGAGAGCAGGAGAAATCATTAATGTTACGGAAGAGCTGGTGAAGCTCACGAGCAATGTGATTTCTCACATGATGCTTGGTCTACGGTGTTCCGGGACGGAGGGGGAAGCGGAGGCGGCGAGAAATGTGATCCGGGATGTGACGCAGATTTTCGGGGAGTTTGATGTTTCGGATATCATATGGTTTTGCAAGAACTTTGATCTGCAAGGGATCAGGAGGAGATCGGAGGATATACAGAAGAGGTATGACTGTTTGCTGGAGAAGATCATCACCGACAGAGAGAAAATGCGACGCGCCGGAGGAGGCGGCGGCGGCGAAGCCAAGGATTTTCTTGATTTGTTGCTTGACGTCATGGAGAGTAAGAATTCGGACGTGAAATTCACCAGAGAACACCTTAAAGCTTTGATTCTGGTAAGAAAAATTCTACTCAATTTTATCATATTAATTAATTATTCTTTCCATTTTTTTTTTATGTTTAATAAATTGTTTTATATATAAAATGACACATTCATGATTAGTTATAAATGGTTTAAAAAAAAACACAGACATTCCTTGATATATAACATATAAAGTAATGTTCTTAAATAATATATTTTCCTTTTGAACTGCATTAAATTATTGAACTAAGCCACTTACGTCCATATAAAAATACAGTAATCTTATAAAATAGTAACACTAACTATTCTTTATTTGGTCAAATCAATATTATATGGATAAAGTTTAATAAATTATTGAACTAAGCAACTTACGTCCATATAAAGTTTTTTGTTATATATATATATATATATATATATATATATATATATATATGAGAAGTTTTCAGCTGTTCAACCATTCCTGCCTAACTTGTACCCGATCACTAAAATCCGGTACCGGTAATAAAAAAAACCACTAAAATACCGTACCGGATTTTAGTAGTCGGAGACGACTTGTACATCATTGGTTGGACAGTTAAAAATTTATATATATATATATATATATATTATGAACGAAAAGTGACTCGTTGTGCCACTTGGGAAGCAAGTGGTCTAGGTGTCCAAAAGCATACATGCGATAAAATATCACATGAATAATGGGGAAATACCTAATAATAATTTAATATAAATACAAATTTGAAAAAAAAAAAACATCAAAGACCAAATATGAAATATGGGGGTAAGAACATTGATTTTCAAATAATAATAATTAGGGTCGTTTGGTTGGTATACCGAAAATTTTCACTCATTACATATTATATTGAAATTTTCAATATTGAAAAAATTATATCGATTTCATATCGAAATTTTCGGATATTTTTGTAACATATCGACTGTATCGAATATTTACGATACACTGAGTTGTCGATATGATATTACGTTTTGTTGATTCCAAAACAACATGATCAGTTTATAATTATAAATATGAAAATGAGGACTAGAACATTATTTTATAAAATGAAAAATGAAGGCTAGAAAACCTTTATTTTTTAGAATAAAATTTATTTTATGTATTTGATGGTTTCACTTTCACCACCACTGCTACTAAATCTGGGCCCATGTATAAATCGCCATTAAGGATTTCTTCACTGCCGGCACGGACACAACCGCCATTGCAGTAGAATGGTCAGTGGCGGAACTCCTCCGCAACCCAAAGGTGCTCAAAAAGGCTCAGGAAGAGATCGACAGCGTCGTAGGTATGCAAAGGCTTCTGCAAGAATCCGACGCCCCTAAACTTCCCTACATCATGGCAACAATCAAAGAAACATTCCGGCTTCACCCCCCCATTCCGATGATCTCAAGAAAATCTGTTTCTGACTGCGCCATCCACGGGTGCATGATCCCTGCCCAAACTCTCTTGTTTGTCAACATTTGGTCCATCGGCCGGAATCCCAAGTACTGGGAGAACCCCATGGAGTTCCGTCCAGAGAGATTTCTGGGTCCGGGCTGCGGCTCCATCGATGTCAAAGGCCAGAATTTCGAGTTGATGCCATTTGGGACGGGCAGAAGGGGCTGCCCGGGGATGCTGCTGGCAATGCAGGAGTTGGTTTCCATACTGGGAGTTATGGTGCAGTGCTTCCATTTGGAGCTTCCCGATGGTTCGCAGGATGTCGACATGACGGAGAGGGCCGGCTTAACCGCGCCTCGGGCATACGATCTGTTGTGTCGTCTGGTGCCGAGGGTTGATGTGGGGGCGGCGGCGGCGGTGGCGGGCAACTGATGGATGCCTGAGGATATATATGTGGTGTGCATGCATGCTATTATATTTGCGTAATTTGCTGTGGTTAATTTTGTGATGTGGATATCATTTATTTCGTTTCAAATAAGCACTCAAACCCAACTATTTTATGGTATGCATTAAATATCATCTATATTGTAGGTTGCAGACAATTTTATTGTTGTATGCATTAAATATCATCTATGGCTAGATTTTTTTAAGATTAATGCTATACGTTTCAAATATTATACTCATCACGTGTTCGATCTGTGCATTTCCACATTACCGACTCATATATATATAATATGCTAAAGTAAATTTTGTTTGGAATTCAAACTTTAGAAACTATGTACGTAGTTAGTGACATGCATGCATGTATCAAAAGATTGCAATAACAATAGTTACTTGATGTAAATATAAAGACCATGCTGAACATATTTTCATAGGTTTTATATCGATTAGAGCCTTCATGCTGGTGAGAGGCGTGAAAGTATGCAGTTTTTTCAAGAATTAGAACAGTTTCAAATTGCATTGAAAGTAACATTGGCGATACGATGGGACTGTTGTCTATGCTTTTTATGCAGTATTTCTCCATCGCATCACATGGGATGAGATAGGCTCTGTAAAAATAGAAGAGAAAAAATTGTCGGATTGAATTGACGATGCCATGATGTGGTGAGGGAACAAGGGCGGATCCAAGGATTTCGATCACGGGAGCGTCTATAACATCTCATTCCCTTTCATTTATTTTAAAAATGTTATTTTATTTACTTAAAAAATATATATATGTCTAGCTTCAGATAGATTTTTTTCTGAACTCAAGTTTCAGATAGATAAATATATATATATTTCTTTTTTCACATATATTAACAATTTGTTTTGGAAATATCAATTGGTAAAAAAAACTTTCCAAGTTTTTCCTTATTTAATGATTACTTATATGGTGTCATTATTGAATGTAATTCATATATTTAATGACAAGAATAATTAAATATGAGTATATTAGTAAAAAGTGGAAAAATATTGCTAAAATTATCGTACAAATCTATTTATTTTGGGAAAAAATGAATAAAAATGATTTATATATGAGAGAAAGAGTATAATTTTAAATGATGAATTTTAAAGATCTCAATAAATATATAAATATTTTAGATATTTGGAGATATATCTTCGATTAATATGTTATCTACTTCCATTTTATTTGTTATTATATTATAATGTCATTTTATTTTATATAATTTTAGAGAATAAAATTTTAAAATAAATTATTTATCATTAATTGAACATAATAATAATTTATATATTCGGTGACATTAAAGAAGAAGAAGGAGATTAAGAAAAGAAATAAAATAGAATTCAAATGAGAGAAGGAAGAATCGAACATTCCTAGACAATAGGCATAATGAATAAATTATTAAATATAACCCAAAAAGATTCATTTTTATGACATTTTCTTTGTGGTTCTGTACCAGGATGTCAAGAACGCGTTCATGCTCTAAAATAAAGTATGGAAAATCAAATTTTTTGGATTAAGTTGGAATGGGATGAATCTTGATTCAGTTCTTTTCCACGACATCTACCATCAACTTATAGAGCGCAAATCCGCCTTGGTGACATCCAGGCATTTGCGATGAAATCTCAGCTACATCTTTCTGACAAACAAAAAACATTGTGAATGATATTTTAACAGGATGCCAGTGCGAAAATGATAGCTGCAAAAATGTTCCTGAGTTTTAATCTTTTATGATCATGTGAATGCAAAGATGGTTCAAATGGTTCTTTTCTTTGTGATCCAGCAAAAAGAGAGATACTTTTCTGATGGAAGAAACTGGAGGCCTATTTACTTTATGATTTTTATTAGATTATGCATGGATTAGCATCAATAAGGACAAAGATCTATTTTCTCCTCGTGAATGGGCTAAAGATGTTTTTCAGAGAATGTAATGAACTCCATAGTCGAAGAGTCGAGAGAAAATCATACTGACCATTGGCATAGTACAGAGCTGAGTAGACTCATATCTGTCTTGCGCGTTATAATATAGGTGTTGAATCTCCTTTGACGGAAGACTGCATTTGATGAAGAAAAATGCTGTTGGCCGAACATTCAACAGCCTCTGGGAGACACCAATAAAAACAGGATTTCCCTGCATTGTAAGGAGGAAATTTGTTTAGAAACCTGTATCCGTTTCTCCTGACAAATGTGAATATGATCTTGTAAAGGCAAAACTGCGGGTAACTTCATTGATACTTAGCATGAAGATGATAGGTTGCAAAGTATTTGTAATGGCCCGTACCACGCTAACTTTTTAGTACTACAACACCCATTTGAGAAGAAAAGGCGCAAGACAATTTGTCCCACAAGGGAGTTTCACTGGTGTTGGAAATCCATGGAAGAACTAAAAGTGAATGAGCAGCTAATCACGATCCATGGCTGGGTTTAGAACTATTAATCCTATCAGGCTTAGACGTTAATTCATATTTTTAGACCAATTATTTCTTTCTCCATCCCGTCACACGCCATAAACAAGCATGGCAACATATAGAAACTAAAAATTTTAATTCTGGCATCTAAGCTTTTCAGGCTGATTAATCTGCTGACAGAAATAAATAGTCAAAGCTGCACCCTCTACAAAGGATATGCCGCAGCGGAATGGTTAAATTTATAATTAGATGAAGAAACAAACATTTAGCTCCCCTTGAAAATAGTAATATACAGTGCGTAAACACGTGAAAAACAAATGGAAAAGGTTGAAAAGAAAATTAAGTTGAACTTTAGGAGTGAAATATGGAAGCATACTCAATATATCAAGGGGACCATTAAGCCCAAATTCAGGCACCTCTAAATTACAAACAGCAGAAAATAATTGCTACTTACTAGGGTAGCAGCTGGAACTCCAATTTCTTCAACTACTTCCCGGATGATGCTGTCAAACATTTCACGAGAAACCATGTCATTGACCATCTGTTGGCTTAATTCAGAGTTACAGTGATGGCCTGTTATTCCAACTTCTTGGGGCTGTAAAAACAATACATATGGATATATTGCTTCATGTGTTGTTAAATTCAGAATTGAGATTAAACGAATCGTGATAAAGTACTAGGAAAGATGCACTTTTGATAAATAATAAAATTATTAATGTAAGAAAGAATTGGAACATCTAATTTGACTGGTCTCTAGGAGAATAGATTAATGATAGATTGTATGTGAAGTTTCGAACACATTATATCTCTTGATATTACTTGCCTTCTGTTGGAAAAAAAGTAGTGAAATCCATGAGAATGCAGTGACTGTACCTCTGGATGGCCACCAGGGAAAACAAAATGTCCAGGAAATTCACCTACATTAGTACTTCTTTGAAGCACGACTATATCTTTTTCAACAGTCTCTACGATCGCACCATTGCCAAGAGGATTAGAGGTATGTTGGCACCGTCTCCAATCATCTAGAAACACAACCTATTAATAAAGCTGCCTAAAATATAAATTACAGTATGTCAAAATGTCAACTGGCTATTTTGTCAATTATACTCAAGTGATTTCTTTGGCTGTCAGAATTTCAGGAGCATTTCCCCCTTACAGAGAATTTTAGTGCAGGCTAGTTATTATTGTGAACCATGCTATTCCTGTCAATATGCTCCTCTAACTTCTTTGCCTACCATAATTTGTAAAATTTATCGCACCAAAGAACCATCATGTTTATGTGTGTGTGTGTAAAACAAAAAATATTCATCTCCAAAAACACCAACCATCAGCAAACTTGGAAAAATATCATGCAAAAAGTAATAAAACTTATGTTTTTATGTTCTCTTGGCTTCACCATTACAGATCATGAGAATTTCATACCTTCAGATGGAAAAAGAAATCTTTCCCATAGAGGATTCAAGTTTGTTCCCACAAATGTCCTGAATATGAAAAAGGGAGGGTAAGATAGCATAGGCTTTTGCAAACACTAATGAGCCACACTGATCTTGCAATTTATGATGGTAACGACTTCCACTTTACTCAATGAAAACTAAGAAACTAAATATAGTCCAAAACATTAGACAGAACTTTCTGCCACATATTATCATACGTTTGAGTTCATTTAGGCAACTCCTGTTGTACTTGTAACTTGTAAGCAATAAGTAACACATAATAAGCTGAGAAAGAGAGAACCTGTAATCAGTCAAACCAAGATGAAGGCACACATCAGGCTCCGGAGAGGAATCAGCCCCGCCACTAATGTTGTGTCCTCCATACTGTCAAAGTTATCAGCTGAATAAATAAGTGACCCTAGTAATATCGACGACATAAATAGCATAACCCGAAGTCTCAAATCTCGCTAAAATTACAGAAATCATACAACTCTTAAGTTTTAGGTAGTGTTTGGGAGAGCTCTCCCAAACACTTCCTTAATACCCCTTCCTGAGATAAGAAAAGAAACTATAAAAATTGCATCTTGGATGATCCTATCTAGCACACCAACAGCAAAATCTACTCGGGAAAGACATAATCCTATGAAACAGGGTACATCATTCTGAGATTTTGAAGTGTGGCGTGCAAATCAAGCAAAAAGAAGCAAACGACTATAACACAAGTCCACATACCCTGAATTTCAGTCCATTGTAGAAAGATGGGTTTTGCTGAACTCTGCGATCCCATATCTACAAATTGGATAAAATTTTCAGCCAAACATCACAAACGCGTCCAACGGGGGATAAAAATGCTGCTTCAAAGAAGCAACGTCTCACATTTTTCAACACGATTTGACAAATACCGAAAAAATTTTAATTTAAGCATTCAGATAGGAGATAAAATAAGCTTGATTCTCCACGGTTTTGACATAATATTTACCTCTGAAATGGAATTTTCCAAGGTGGCATCGGGATGAGGAATTCTATCATAGGATGGATCAAACACCACTGATAACTGGACACAAGTAGCAATAACAAAAATAGAGCTCACGTCTGAAGCGAGAAAAAGGGTAGGCAGCTTAGAGAACAAAGAAATTCACCTGAGATGGGGAGAGACCAGAGGGACACGAGACGAGAAGCTTGAATGCGGGAGGGCAGTGATCGTCGGCTTCAGAACGACTCTCCATTGCTCCCCAACTGTTAGATGAATTAACCGGGCTTCTCGTGCACACGCTGCCCCATCCATGTATTCTGAATTGATTCTTGCATCTAAATCATGGGTAGATTTAGGTATATTCCTTTTTCTTTTGTTTTTTTTTAACAGTATTCCTTTTTCTTTATATGGTTTCAACACTCCCCTTGTGATGATGATCGTGATATGATGACTGTCTTCATTACATGTTTTATACTGTCTCGTTAAAAACCTTACTAGAAAAAACCCAGTGGGATAAAAACCATAGCAAGGAAAAAAGAGTGCAGCCACGTAAACTCCCCCTCATGTAAATATGAGTGATTCTTCACATATTCCATAGATTGCGCATCCCAATGTTGTATATATGCTTTCTGAATATCGTCGTGGGAAGTGCTTTTGTGAAGATATCTGATGAGTTCTCACTTGATTGAATGTAACAAATATCAATATTTTTATTTTTCTCAAGCTCTTGAGTGTAGGCAAAGAACATTGGGGGATATGTTTGGTTCTGTCACTTTTGATGTATCCTTCTTTCATTTGAGAAATACATGCAGCATTGTCTTCATACAACGTCACAGGCTTCTTGTCTACTGATAATCCACAAGAAGTTTGGATATGTTGTGTCATTGATTTTAACCACACACATTCACGACTTGCTTCATGTAATGCAATAATCTCGGCATGATTTGATGAAGTTGTTACGAGTGTTTGTTTCTGTGAACGCCAAGAAATTGTGGTGCCTCCACGAGTAAATACATATCCGGTTTGGAAACGTGCCTTATGTGGATCAGATAAATATCCAGCATCAGCATAACCAATGATACTTTGATTGGTATCTTTTGAGTACAAAAGTCCCAAATCTGTTGTTCCTCGTAGATAACAAAATATATGTTTAATTCCGTTCCAGTGCCTCTTTGTTGGATATGAACTGAATCTTGCCAATAAATTTACAGCAAAAGATATATCAGGTCTAGTGCACTTTGCAAGATACATAAGGGCACCAATGACACTTAGATATGGTACTTCTGTACCAAGAATAACTTCATCATCTCCACATGGACGGAATGGATCCTTTTCTATGTTTAATGATCTTACAACCATTGGAGTACTTAATAAATTTGATTTATCCATATTAAAACGTTTAAGGATCTTTTCTGTATAATTTGCCTGGTGACCAAAAATTCCACATTCTTTTTGTTCAATTTGCAAACCCAGACAATACTTGGTATTTCCAAGATCCTTCATTTCGAATTCTTCCTTCAAGTACATCATAACTTCTTGAATTTCTTTATTCGTTCCAATGATGTTTAAATCATCAACATATACAGCAATAATTACACATCCGGATGTTGTTTTCTTGATGAAAACGCAAGGGCATATTGGATCATTTACATATCCATTTTTCATCAAGTGCTCACTTAGCCGATTATACCAAATTCGGCCAGATTGCTTTAACCCATATAATGATCTTTGCAATTTTACAGAATAAAATTCTCTGGGTTTTGAACTTTGTGCTTCAGGCATCTTAAATCCTTCAGGGATTTTCATGTATATATCACTATCAAGTGATCCGTATAAGTAAGCTGTAACAACATCCATAAGACACATTTCTAAATTTTCAGACACTGCCAAACTAATCAAATATCGAAACGTAATTGCATCCATAACAGGAGAATACGTTTCTTCATAATCAATTCCAGGCCTTTGAGAAAAACCTTGTGCAAAAAGTCTAGCTTTATATCTTACTATTTCATTTTTCTCATTTCGCTTTCGAATAAAAACCCATTTATATCCAACAGGTTTTACACCTTCAGGTGTGAGGACTATAGGTCCAAAAACATTACGTTTATTCAGCGAATCCAATTCAACCTGGATGACATCTTTCCATTTGGCCCAATCATGACGAGTTTTACATTCACCAAAAGATTTTGGTTCATGATCCTCATTTTCATTTATGATGTCACAAGCCACATTATAAGAAAATATCTCATCAATATCTTCTATGTCTTTTTGGTTCCATATTTTTCCAGTATTAATATAATTGATAGAGATTTCACGATTCTCGTCAGTTTGTGGTTTTGACAGAACATTTTCGTCATCAGGTGTTTCTTTTGGAACACCATTTTCTATTTTATGATCATCGTGCTTCTCTATGCCTTTTCTTTTCCGAGGATTTTTATCCTTGGAACTGACTGGCCTTCCACGCTTCAGGCGTTTAATGACATCATGAGTGTCTTCAATCTGTTTCTTTGGAATTTCAATTCGAGCTGGGGCATTTACAGCATGTATATATGATTTTGTCACCCCTTTTGTGTCTGCAAATGCATCTGGCATTTGATTTGCTATTTTTTGCAAATGTACAATTTGTTGTACATCTTTTTCACATTGTTTGGTCCTTGGATCCAAATGTAACAATGATGGTACATACCATGTGATTTCTTTTTCGATGTGTTTCTTTTCTCCCCCTAACACTGGGAATATTTCTTCATTAAAATGACAATCAGCAAAGCGTGCTGTAAACACATCGCCTGTCTGAGGCTCAAGATATCGAATGATTGATGGACTATCATAACCGATATAAATACCGATTTTTCTTTGAGGACCCATTTTTGATCGTTGAGGTGGTGCAATAGGCACATACACCATACATCCAAAAATTCTTAGATGAGAGATATTTGGTTCTTTACCAAATGCAAGTTGCAATGGGGAGAATTTATGATATGCACTTGGTCTGATGCGAATTAATGCCGCAGCATGTAAAATTGCATGTCCCCATATAGAAATAGAGAGTTTTGTTTTCATAATAATTGGTCTAGCAATCAGTTGTAGACGTTTAATCAATGATTCAGCTAATCTATTTTGCGTATGAACATGAGCTACAGGATGTTCAACAGTGATTTCCATTGACATACAATAATCATTGAAAGTTTGGGATGTAAATTCTTGCTACAACTTAAATTGTAATTCACTCAAGTGTAGGTTGTCTGCAAGTAATATACTCGTGAGTACGAGATCGATCCACGGAGAGGATGCTGTAAGTTTAATTTTAGCATGATATATTATAGATGGAAATATTATTATGAAACTTCAAATACACAAATTATAAAATTGTCAAGGTTTCAAAGGTTCATTGTTGGTTTATTTAAGATTGCTTAATAAAAATAAATAAAAGAAACTAAAATAAGAATAAACATAAAAGAACAATGAAATATTTAAACAAGTATATCATATAATATAGTTCCCACTATATTAATATCAGATTAACCGATATTTAATACATGGTACCCATAATATATATATAGATGAATAAATATAAATATAAAAAGAACAATTAAATATTTAAACAAGTATATCATATAATATAGTTCCCACTATATTAATATCAGCCGATATTTAATACATGGTACCCATAATATATATATAAATGCATAAATATAAATTGACATAAAAGTAAATGTTAGATCAAATCACAATATTTCATTTAGAACAACCGGCAGAGCCACGCTATCGTCTAAATAAAATATATGACTTTATGTTAGATGCGATAAAGTAGATGTTAGTTGCGGAAAAATAAATGTTATATGCGAGAAAGTAAATGTTAGTTGCGAAAAAGTAAATGTTAGTTGCGATAAAGTAAAAGTTAGATGCGAGAAAGTAAATGTTAGTTCAAATCACAATATATTATTTAGAACAACCGACAGTGTCACGCTATCGTCTAAATAATATATATGACTTTATTATAAATAGATACTTATATTTATAGTATATAATTATTGTAGTATTTGTTGTATCATATTTGACAACAAATCAAGGTAACCACATTCAAGGTACCAAGCATTTGATGTAAATAGATAACAACAAATCTTCCAAAATTATACCTACAAATAAGGATCAATTAGAAAAACAAAATAGAAATAGAAAAAGAGAAGAATATACAAAATATAAACAATCTTACTTGACCAACAATGAAACCTTTTTACCTTGACATAAAAATATTTAGCTTGCCATGAACATAAAACTCAAGAGTAAGGATAAAATAAATTTCATACTTGAACTTGAGAAATATGCACACTCAAACTTTTATTCTCACACACACAATATTTATTTTACAAATGAGGACTTCTCTACACTCTTGCACACTACAAAGCTTATACAACACATCTATTTATAGGCCAAATGAGAGTAAGGGTCCAAGACTCATTAAATATGGAATAGTAAAGTTGTTGGGTGCTTGTCTCCTTGAATGTCAATACATTGACCCAACTTTAATTGGCATGTTTGATGCCTTAGACTTCCGATTTTGCTTCTGCACAAAACATATAACACGTAGCTCTTTGTCTGTAGATGTGTTTTGACAACCCATTCACCCCTTTTGGATAAAATATGAAATACTTAAGATATTTTTACTCCAAGCTGGTCATAGTAAAAGTAAATCTGTCTCCATTTTGATGTTTGATTATTTTGATCATCTTAATGAAGTTTTTGGAATTTTTTGTCTTCTACAAAGTTGAAAATGCCTCTTTTGTGATTCTACAGGTTTTGAGATTACTCCATTATGACCTTTGTAGCTTGAGTAATTTTATTTTTAAAAAACCTGCGCAAATCGTAAAATACAACATTTTAGTAAAACATTTAAATATAAACACATAACACTAAAATAATACAACTTCATAATTTTAATTAAACTTAAATTTTAAAACACACTTTTTAACATATAAATAATTACAAATTTTAAGTTTCATCACACCCCCAAACTGGCTAATTAATAGTTTCTTAGTAATAAAATTTCATAAAATCACAAGTTAGATTTTTATTCCTTAATATATATATTCAAATTTGCAAACTTTGAAATTTTATAACATACTTGTAAGAATATCATATGTTTATTTATAAATCTTGATATCAACTAATATATTAATATATAATTGGATGGGGTATACATATATATTTCACACAATATCAAAATATTAAATATAAATAATTTTTTATATAAATATTTTCTAAAAACTTTGAGAATAATATAATTAAAAGGATAATAGAAATCATTTTCATAACATGTATATCATCAGGAATATTAATGTAAAAGTCTCAATTCCATATTCTCTCGGGTTAAAGTATTTCATATATAGCTGTTTTTCACTCATGGAGTTGGAAGAAAATTATACACTCATTGAAAATGGTTAATATGTAAAGCAGACAATCAAATAACCTAATATTGAAAATAAGATAGGATAATTTACAAAGAATAAACCCATTTTGTTTTTATTTTGTTTTTTTTTTATTTTTTCTATTTTTCTCTTTTTTGCTTGGATGCAAAATTGTTTTACATAACCAAATACCTCCAATAAACTTTGAAAATGTAACATATTTTTTTTTCAAAGTTTATTTATTTGTTTATTTTTTATGAGGTAAATCTATTACATTGATAATTATAGTAGAGATATTAATACTCTACATCTTTACAATCAAACTTCAAACAATCTTTGCAGCCAATTTTCATATGCACAATAAATTTTTTTTTTAAATGGGTTTAATCTAGTAATCAACCATTTCTTAATAATCAATAAAAGCTTATAAGTTGTTTTCTCAATTCTCACCTCTCACTCACAAAATTTATGTGAGTAAATATTGCACTTTTACAAATTAATTTCCTCAATTATACATGTTATTATTCATTCAATCAATATCACTTTAATTATATACTCATAAAAGTTTTAAAAAATATGTTATTTGAAAACACACAATTATATATTATTTATAACTTATATCCCATCAATTACATATTTTCTATTAAATTGATAAAAAGAAGAATAAATAAAAATCTATACAAAAAGACTTCATTTTTTTAGTAGTTTGAAATTTAAATATATACGGAATATTAAAATCTAATCTATTGTGATAATATGATAAATAAAAACTAATGCGTGTCAGGAGTTTTTGACTCCTTACTCTGCCATTGAAAAAGGAAAAATATATATTATTATAGAAATATTTTTTAAAAAAATTTTAAATTTTTTTTTTAAATAAACCCTCCCCCAAACCTGAGTATGACATTTTTTTTAAAGAAAAATAAAGAGTACATGATGAAAGAGATATCACCTAATTTATTGAAGATGAGGAACAAACACAAACTATTTCGTGACATGTTGAATCAATGATCCAGTTTTCTTTTCTTACTGGTTGGTTGAGACCAATTGATCTTTGTTATAGCCGAATCAGGTTGATGAACAAAAGCTTGGAGATCATCAATTAATTGGTCTTCATTCGAAGCAGAGATGAGCATCCTTCGTGAATTTTCTGAAATAAAATTTTGTTCCACGGCTACATCAAGAAAAGTCAACAAACCATCATAATAGTTATTGAGATTCAACAAGCCAACAGGTTTATTATGGATATTAAGTTGTGCCCAAGAAACAACATGAAAAATTTCTTCTAAAGTACCAAAACCACCAGGTTAGGCAATAAAAGCATCAGAATTTTCTATTATTTTAGTTATTCTCTCGTACATTGATGAAACTTTCAACTCTTCCCCAACCGTAACACCTGTAATATTTCCTTCAGCTAAAGCTGTAGGAATAATACCCAAAACCTGACTACCTCCAAGATGAGCTGCTATTGAAATAAATCCCATTAACCCAATATTTCCTCCTCCGTAAACCAAGTGAATTTTTCTCTCTGCTAACTTTTTTCCAAGATTAATTGCTGCATCAACAAATATTTCATTCTTTTCAGTATTAGAACCACAAAAGACACAAATATTTTTCAATTTTTGTGAAGAAGATCCAGTCATGTTTTTTTTTTCTTTTCAAAAATATAGAGAGAGTTGAGTGATTTTATAAGGAAAACAAGGAATAAGACAGAAATAGGAATACAGATGTGAACAAAATGATGAAAATAGTAAAAAACAATAATATATAATAATAACATGCATGCGTATAAACAGTGATGTGATTGTGGCTCACAGTGTTCTTTCAATATTTATGAGTTGAGGGTTGGCTTACCATCCAATTTTCTTATAAATTGGCAAATAGAATCTTTTTTAGTCAGATTTCCAAGACCATTACCATGACGCTGCGCTTGGAATAGTTTCCATAAACGGAGAAGTTGACCTTGAACATCTCCACTAGAATGTGTCTCAAGAGTCAATGAGATATCATCTAATGACTCTTTACTCAGCCCATTCTTAATGAAATCAATTTTATCTTCTCTATTTGTGGAAACATATCCCAAAGATCTGCATTGTCTATTACAAGTACATCTGGCACAATTATGACAAACATCTAACCTTTTAGCCCTTCTTTTCTTCGCATAGGTACTTTTACCTAGTCCAGACATATTTCGAACAAGTAAGAATTTTGGAACTTCACCACCTAATCGAACCTTGGCTTCAATTATAAGACGAATATCCTCCGGGATTCCTTTTTGCATAAGCATTCTCAATCTTTCACATCTGCCTTCATAAATCATTCTCAGAACTTTTTTAGAAACAGATGGAAAATATTTACCAAGTTTTTTGATAGCTTCATCCATAATATATATTTATATATATATATTCAATTATTTTGGGAAATTGAAATAAAACCGACTGAAAGTAGTCACGGAGTACCGTTATCCGCCACTTAACCGGGAAGTGAACTCAATTCTGCAAAAATAAAATAAAAATATAAGTAACAATTAAGTTGGATCATATAAAGGCATAAACTCTTCATTAAGAACTTTATTTTCTATAAACGGTTTAAGTCTTTGCTCATTAACTTTAAATACATTATTATTTTTAGGATTTTCAACATCAACAGCACCATGAGGATAGACAAATTTAACAATAAATGGTCCAGACCATCGCGATCTAAGTTTTCCTGAAAACAAATGCAAGCGAGAATTATAAAGTAAAACTTTTTGTCCGATTTCAAAAGATTTTCTCATAATATTTTTATCATGAAATGCTTTTTTTTTATCTTTATAAATCTTTGCATTTTCATATGCATCATTTCTTAATTCTTCTAGTTCATTTAATTGCAATTTTCTTAATTTAGATGCATCATCTAAATTAGTATTAAACGCTTTAATTGCCCAATAAGCTTTATGTTCAATTTCAACAGGTAGATGACAATGCTTTCCAAAAACTAATCTATATGGTGACATCCCCACTGATGTTTTAAATGCAGTTCTATATGCCCATAATGCATCACTTAATATTAAAGACCAATCTTTTCGATTTGAATTGACTGTTTTTTCCAAAATTTGTTTTATTTCTTTATTTGCAAGTTCAACCTGACCATTCGTTTGAGGGTGATATGGAGTAGAAACTTTATGTGTAATACCATATTTTTTTAACAACGAAGAAAATGATTTATTTATAAAATGACTTCCCCCATCACTTATTATAGCTCTAGGTATTCCAAATCGACTTAAAATATTTTCTTTCAAAAATTTTATCACAACTTTATGATCATTAGTTCTACATGCAATTGCTTCAATCCATTTTGAAACATAATCAACAGCCACTAAAATATAAGTGAATCCAAAAGATAATGGAAATGGACCCATAAAATCTATTCCCCAACTGTCAAATATTTCAATAATCATGATTGGATTTAAAGGCATCATGTTTCGTTTTGAAATTAAACCCATTTTCTGACAATTTTCACAAGATTTTCAAAATGAATGTGTATCTTTGAATAAAGAAGGCCAATAAAATCCACATTGAAAGATTTTTGCAGCTGTTTTCTTTGACGAAAAATGACCTCCACATGCCTCAGAATGACAAAATTTAATGACACTACTTACCTCATTGTCGGGTATGCATCGTCGAAAAATTTGATCAGGACAATACTTAAACAAATAAGTATCATCCCAATAAAATTTTTTGACCTCTTTCAAGAATTTATTTTTATCTTGTGAACTCCAATGAGAAGGCATTTTATTTGTCACAATAAAATTTACAATATTAGCAAATCAAGGCATAGTAGTAGCATAAAATAGTTGATCATCCGGAAAATTTTCATTTATTGGTATTTCATTTTGAGATGATTCAGAAATTATTCTTGATAAATGATCGGCTACTACATTTTCTTTTCCTTTTTTATCTTTTATTACAAGATCAAATTCTTGTAACAACAAAATCCATCTTATTAATCTCGGCTTAGCATTTTGTTTATTTGATAAATATTTTATGGCAGAATGATCAGTGTAAACAATAGTAGTAGAACCAATTAAATAGGATCGAAATTTATCTAATGCAAACACTACTGAAAGTAAATTCTTTTTCAGTTGTTGAATAATTGATTTGAGCACTATTTAAGGTTCTACTTGCATAATAGATCACATAAGGTTTACCTTCTTTTCTTTGTCCTAACACGGCTCCTACAGCATAATCACTTGCATCACACATTAATTCAAATGGTAAAGACCAATCAGGAGGTTGTAAAATAGGTGATGTAGTTAAAAGATTAATTATCTTTTTAAAAGCAGTTTCACATTCTTGAGTCCATTCAAATTGTGTATCTTTTGTTAAAAGATTTGAAATTGGTTTTGATATTATGCTAAAATTTTTTATAAATCTTCTATAAAATCCCGCATGACCCAAAAATGATCGAATTTCTTTGATCGTGTTTGGTGATGGTAAATTAGCAATAACATCAACCTTAGCTTTATAAACTTCAATTCCTTTTTCAGATATGACATGCCCTAACACAATTTCGGATTTAACCATGTAGTGACATTTTTCCAAATTTAAAACAAGATTTTTTTCTTCACATCTTTTTAAAACTTCTTCCAAATTTTTAAGACGGTTTTCAAATGAGTTTCCAAAAACAGTTATATCATCCATAAAAACTTCCACAAATTTTTCAATCATGTCACTAAAAGTACTTAGCATGCATCTTTGAAAAGTAGCCGGGGCATTACATAAACCAAATGGCATTCTTTTAAAAGCAAAAGTTCCGAACGGACAAGTGAAAGTAATTTTTTCTTGATCTTCTAATGATATTGGTATTTGATAATACCCCGAATACCCATCAAGAAAACAATAATAAGGATTACCTGCCACTTTCTCTAAAATTTGATCTAAAAATGGTAACGGAAAGTGATCTTTTCTAGTTGCATCATTTAATTTTCTATAATCAATGCACATACGCCAACTAGATGGAATCCTAGCTTGTAATAATTCTCCCTTTTCATTTTTTATAACAGTGATGCCTGATTTTTTTGGTACTACTTGTGTTGGACTTACCCATTTACTATCCTAGATTGGATAAATAATTCCGGCATCTAATAGTTTTAAAACTTCATTTTTAACAACTTCTTTCATGTGTGGATTTAATCTTCTTTGTGGTTGTTGATATGTTTTATCATTTTCTTCCAAGTGAATTCTATGTGTACATATTAAAGGATTTATACCTTTTATATCTTGCAAAGTCCATCCAATTGCATTTTTGTGTTTTTTAAGTAGTGTTATTAAATCTTCTTCTTGTTTTGGTAAGAGGGTAGAAGATATTACAATAGGATATGTTTGATTTTCACCAAGAAAAGCATATTTTAGTTCTATTGGTAAGGGTTTTAATTCAAGTTTTGGATGATCATTTTCTTTTACTTCTTCAAGTTCATTAATTTCTTCAAATAACTTTGATTTAAAAACATTTTTTGAATCAAAACTTTCCACTAAACAAACTTCAGATTGTTGATTTAAGTTTTCTTGGTGTATATTTTCTTCCACGATTGTTTCTATTGCATTATCATCTTCATCTTCATTAATATTTGGTTGTTTACATAAATTGAACACATTAAGTTCTAAAGTCATATTTTCAAAAGACAATTTCATTATTCCATTTCGACAATTAATTAAAGCGTTTGAAGTTGCTAGAAATGGACGTCCCAATATTACTGGAATTTCGTTATGTACTTCTATTGGTTGTGTATCCAAGACAATAAAATCCACGGGATATATGAATTTATCAACTTGAACTAATACATCTTCTACAATACCTGTAGGTATTTTGATTGACCTATCGGCTAATAAAAGAGTAACAGATGTAGGTTTTAAATCTCCCAACTTAAGCTTTTCATAAACTGAATAAGGAATTAAATTCACACTTGCTCCCAAATCTAACAAAGCTTTTTTAATTTTATTTTTTCCAATAATACATGAAATTGTTGGACAACCGGGATTTTTATATTTCAAGGTAGAATTATTTTGAATAATAGAGCTTACTTGCTCCGTTAAGAATGCTTTCTTCTTTACATGCAATTGTCTTTTCACAGTACATAAATCTTTTAAAAACTTTGCATAAGAAGGCACTTGTTTAATAGCATCTAATAATGGAATATTTATTTTTACTTGTTTAAAAACTTCATAAATATCAGAATCATTTTTTTGTTTTTTATTATTAACTAATGCATGAGGAAAAAGAACATGTTTATTTGACTCACATATTATTTCAGATAATTTATCATCAACTTTCTTAATCTTAGGACTCAAAGTATCATCTTTCTCGAAAGTATCAATATTTTCATCCTTACTCTTTGAGTTTGACTGATCTTTGTTTTCATCACTATATGGATCATTAACTATTTTACCACTTCTAAGAGTAATAACAGATTTTACTTGATCAAATTTTTCTTGATTTTGATTTTTAGGATTAGGTTGTGGTTGAGATGGAAATTTTCCTTTTTTATGAATATTAAGTGCAGATGCAAATTTTGCTAGAGTTTCTTTCAAATCATTCATAGATTGAATGTTTTGAACATTGATAGACTCTTGCTTTTGAATGCATGCATGAATTTCATCTTCAAAATATTTTCTTGGAGGTGGGATATAAGGAGCATAACCTTGATGACTTTGGTTATTGTGAAAAGGTTGTTGTGAAGGTTGTGCATTATTATCGTTCCTTCAACTAAAATTAGGATGATTTTTCCAACCAGGATTATATGTTTGTGAAAAAGGATCTAATGTTGATTTTTTAAAATTGTTAACATAATTGGCTTGTTCATGGAGACATTCTTTAAATGAAGGCAAAGTAGGACAATTTTTTGTAAGGTGATCATGTGTGTCACATATATGACAAACAATTTTTTGAACACTTTTTAATTGATCACTCTTTTTCATTTCTAATGACTCGATTTTTCTTGCTAAAGATGCAAGTTTAGCTTGAACATCTACATCATCTTTAAGATGATAAATATCACCCCCATTTGTTGAATTATTGGTTTTACTTGGTGGTTCAATTGAGCCTATATTATCCCAATTTTGAGCATTTTCTGCTAATGACTCCAAATATTCTATAGCTTCATTTGAGTTTTTATCTTCAAAAGTTCCATTACACATGAATTCTATCATTTGCCTATCTTTAGGTATTAAACCTTCATAAAAATGAGAAACTATCCTCCATATTTCAAAACCATGATGTGGGCATGTATTAAGTAACTCTTTATATCTATCCCAACATTGATAAAATGTTTTCCCTTGTTTTCGAGAAAAAGTTGTAATTTGTCTTTTAAAAGAGTTTGTTCTATGGGAAGGAAAAAACTTTTTTAGAAATTGTTGTTGCATTTCTTCCCATGATCTTATTGAACTTGATCTCAAATTTTGCAACCATGTTTTAGCTTTATCTTTTAAGGAAAAAGGAAAAAGCTTTAATCGAACAGTATCCATGCTACAATTTTGATCATTATAAGTGTTGCAAACCTCCTCAAATTCTCTTAAATGCAAATATGGATTTTCAGAATCTAAGCCATGAAAATTTGGTAAAAGTTGAATGACTTGTGGCTTAAAATTGAAATTAGATGCATCAGGAGGAAAAACTAAACAAGATGGTGTACTAGTTCTTATTGGATTCATATGGTGCCTAAGTGTTCTTGGTTGTTCATGTTCTTGATTATTATTATTATTATTATTATTATTATTATTATTATTATTATTATTATTATTATTATTATTATTATTATTATTATTATTATCTTGATTATTAGAATTATCGTCCATGTTTAAAATATTTTCAGTTACTCGAACAAGTCTACCACTTTGTTTACGACTCCAAACAATCATACAATTAAAAACAACATACTATTTACATAATAACAAAATTAAACTTAATTTATACCTCCCCGGAAACGGCGCCAAAAACTTGCTACAACTTAAATTGTAATTCACCCAAGTGTAGGTTGTCTGCAAGTAATATACTCGTGAGTACGAGATCGATCCACGGAGAGGATGCTGTAAGTTTAATTTTAGCATGATATATTATAGATGGAAATATTATTATGAAACTTCAAATACATAAATTATAAAATTGTCAAGGTTTCAAAGGTTCATTGTTGGTTTATTTAAGATTGCTTAATAAAAATAAATAAAAGAAACTAAAATAAGAATAAACATAAAAGAACAATGAAATATTTAAACAAGTATATCATATAATATAGTTCCCACTATATTAATATCAAATTAACCGATATTTAATACATGGTACCCATAATATATATATAGATGAATAAATATAAACATAAAAAGAACAATTAAATATTTAAACAAGTATATCATATAATATAGTTCCCACTATATTAATATCAGCCGATATTTAATACATGGTACCCATAATATATATATAAATGCATAAATATAAATTGACATAAAAATAAATGTTAGATCAAATCACAATATTTCATTTAGAACAACCGGCAGAGCCACACTATCGTCTAAATAAAATATATGACTTTATGTTAGATGCGATAAAGTAAATGTTAGTTGCGGAAAAATAAATGTTATATGCGAGAAAGTAAATGTTAGTTGCGAAAAAGTAAATGTTAGTTGCGATAAAGTAAAAGTTAGATGCGAGAAAGTAAATGTTAGTTCAAATCACAATATATTATTTATAACAACCGACAGTATCACGCTATCGTCTAAATAATATATATGACTTTATTATAAATAGATACTTATATTTATAGTATATAATTATTGTAGTATTTATTGTATCATATTTGACAACAAATCAAGGTAACCACATTCAAGGTACCAAGCATTTGATGTAAATAGATAATAACAAATCTTCCAAAATTATACCTACAAATAAGGATCAATTAGAAAAACAAAATAGAAATAGAAAAAGAGAAGAATATACAAAATATAAACAATCTTACTTGACCAACAATGAAACCTTTTCACCTTGACATAAAAATATTTAGCTTGCCATGAACATGAAACTCAAGAGTAAGGATAAAATAAATTTCATACTTGAACTTGAGAAATATGCACACTCAAACTTTTATTCTCACACACACAATATTTATTTTACAAATGAGGACTTCTCTACACTCTTGCACACTACAAAGCTTATACAACACATCTATTTATAGGTCAAATGAGAGTAAGGGTCCA
Organism: Henckelia pumila; assembly: GCF_033568475.1. Taxonomy (NCBI): domain Eukaryota; kingdom Viridiplantae; phylum Streptophyta; class Magnoliopsida; order Lamiales; family Gesneriaceae; genus Henckelia; species Henckelia pumila. Next base: position 137,823,238 of record NC_133121.1, read on the forward strand.
AGAATCATTAAATATGGAATAGTAAAGTTGGTGGGTGCTTGTCTCCTTGAATGTCAATACATTGACCCAAATTTAATTGGCATGTTTGATGCCTTAGACTTCCGATTTTGCTTCTGCACAAAACATATAACACGTAGCCCTTTGTCTGTAGATGTGTTTTGACAACTCATTCACCCCTTTTGGATAAAATATGAAATACTTATGATATTTTTACTCCAAGCTGGTCATAGTAAAAGTAAATCTGTCTCCATTTTGATGTTTGATTATTTTGATCATCTTAATGAAGTTTTTGGAATTTCTTGTCTTCTAAAAAGTTGAAGCTGCCTCTTTTGTGATTCTACAAGTTTTGAGATTACTCCATTATGACCTCTGTAGCTTGAGTAATTTTATTTTTACCAAACCTGCGCAAACCGTAAAATACAACATTTTAGTAAAACATTTAAATATAAACACATAACACTAAAATAATACAACTTCATAATTTTAATTAAACTTAAATTTTAAAACACACTTTTTAACATATAAATAATTACAAATTTTAAGTTTCATCAATTCTCCAGCATTATCAAGTCTTATTTTTTTGATTGTATAATCGGGAAATTGATTTCGTAATTTTATTATTTGAGCCATCAATCTTGCAAATGCCACATTCCGAGTTGACAATAAGCATACATGTGACCATCTGCTAGAGGCATCGATCAATACCATAAAGTATCGAAATGGTCCACATAGTGGATGAATTGGCCCACAAATATCACCCTGAATACGTTCAAGAAATATGGGTGATTCAGTTTGGATTTTAGCTGGCGATGATCTTATAATAAGTTTTTCAAGAGAACATGCTTTACATTGAAACTTATTATTCTGAAAGATCTTTTGGTCTTTCAATGAATGACCATGCGTATTTTTAATAATTTTTCGCATCATTATTGAACCAGGATGTCCCAATCGATCATGCCAATTTGTTAATATTGAAGAACTATTAACCACCATATTTTATTCGATTGGCCTTATATGTGTATAATGCAATCCAGTAGGGAGCATTGATAATTTTTCAACCACATATTTCTTTCCTGATTTATATGTGGTAAGACACATATATTTCTGATTTTCATCAGTTATCGTCTGAGTATCATACCCATGAGAGTATATGTCATTAAAACTCAACAAATTTCTTTTCGATTGTGGTGAATATAAAGCATCATTTATCAGAAATTTTGTACCATTAGGTAACAAAAAATGTGCTTTTCCACAACCTTCAATCAAGTCTACAGGACCTGATATGGTATTCACCATTGTTTTTGTTGGTTTTATTTCCAAGAAATATCTTTCATCTCGCAGAATAGTGTGTGTTGTACCACTATCTGGTATGCAAATTTCCATGATATTATTTCCATGTTTGCTCATAGCATTTTCCATATCAAACTTCACAAAAAAATGCAATAGAAAAATTAAGTACAATACAAATGCAAAATATAACATGCTTTATAATACAAGAATGCATGAAAAATACAAATTTGTTACAATATAGTCCCACCAATATTTTAATCAATGTCTTCGAAATCATTCAAAAAATCTGCAGCATTGAAACTAGTTGAACCGATTAAACGGTCACTATCTTCAACAAAATTTGTCTCTTTTCCTTTCCCCTTTGTCGATTCTTTATAGAGCTTACATAGGTGCTTAGGGGTTCGACAAATATGTGACCAATGTCCTGGAGTGCCACATCTATAACAAACACTCTCAGATCTTTTTGAGTGATTTTCATTTTCACTCGTATATTCATGCTGCCTTTTTGGTGGGTGATTCGTGACGTTCTTTTGAGATGAGTTATTGAAATAACTACCTCGATTATTTTCATATCCACGGCCACGACCACGACCGCGATAATTTTTACGTCCACTCCCACGTCCTCGACCTCGTCCACGACCAAAATCTGGTCTATTCCTTTGATTTTGGTTTTCATTTTTCATTACGACATTTGCTTCAGGAAATGCCGTTGATCCAGTGGGTCGGGATTGATGATTTCTTACTAACAATTCGTTGTTCTTTTTCGCCACAAGAAGACATGCGATTAGTTCGGAATATCTCGAAAATCCACGCACTCTATACTGTTGTTGTAGAGTTATATTCGATGCATGAAAAGTGGAAAATGTTTTCTCAAGCATTTCCATCTCTGTAACTTCAAGTCCACAGAATTTTAATTGCGAGACTATTCGATACATCGCAGAATTATAATCACTGACTTTTTTAAAGTCTTGAAATCTCAACGTATTCCTTTCTTTACGGGCGAGCGAAAGTATCACTTCCTTTATATGCTCAAATCTTTCTTTCAGCCCTTTTCATAAAGTCATTGAGTCTTTTTCTGTGAGATACTCATATTTCAACCCTTCATCAAGATGTCGGCGCAAGAAAATCATAGTTTTTGCTTTATCTTGTGAGGTTGATATATTATTTTCTTTGATGCTTTCACTTAGACCCAATGACTCAAGATGCATCTCAACATCAAGAGTCCATGACATATAATTTTTTCCAGTGATATCGAGTGCAACAAATTCAAGTTTTGCCAAGTTTGACATGGTGGTACTAGAAAAATAACAATGCATTTTATTAGTTAATTTCCATTAATATGACAATACAAAATAATGGATAAACGATGAGTACAAGTAAGTGTACAAATAGAGAAAAAGCATGTGGTGGAAAATCGCTGGTGAGTACAAAACTCGTGAGCATGATGATCATAATTGTTATGAAAAATATCCTTAGAAAAGCCAAAAACTCCATCTTCTTCTTTTTCGAAAAAAACCGAGGAGAAAATGTTTGGAAATGAAGAATGAATTTTGGTGTGATTGAAAATGAGTTTGAGTGAAAATATTTATAGGCCAAAAACTAGCCTGTTGGGATCGGTTCAGAGGGTAGAGGGGGGGTGAATACACTCTGAAACTTATTTTCTTTCTTTTCAAAATGATCAAGTGAAGTTTAGTTCACTTAATCTGTTTTCTCAACTTCTAAAACGGTTTGAACAACTTAAATAGTACGGAAATAGTTCAGAGGTTTTAGTGATGCAAAGGCAAGTTATAACACGATGTATGAGCAATATATAAGATAAATATGCAGTAAAGACTAAGGCACGATTTATGGAAGTTCGAAGGCTTAATCCTTCTACGTCTCCCCTTCTTCCACTTAGGAAGGAATTCACTAGAAGACTTTGGTTATTACAACGTCTTGCAATACACCCACTTCAGACTTAGGACTTATCCAATGCCTAATCCAAAACTCCTAGATTTACACAGATAAGATTCTCAGTTTTTATCAGACTGGTGGAAGCTTTCAGAGTAGCTTCAAGTCTCTTCAATAATGAATACAGTCCGGTTGAGCTTCTCAAACTGCAGAGCGGTTGAGAGGCTTGGAAACCCTAGGATGATCCTTGAAGATCAGATATGTAAACTGTAGGCGAGGGTTTATTTGAGCAGCAAGTGAATGATCTTGTAAGTGTGCTCAAGTATTGCTTCAATATATCAGATGAGGACTTCTGATAGTATTCAAGTGATTGAATTGATTGAGATTTTTCGTGTTGCTTGTCTTCTTGTCACTTCTTGAGCAATCTTCCCTTTATATAGGTCAATCATCAACGTCTTTATTTTGAACGTTCTGATGCTGCACTGAATGCACATTTAATGCTTCATAAATGCATTGATGATTCTGCATGAAGATCGTACACTTCTTTAAATGCAGACAACTTCCAGGGTCCAAAACGGGTATAAACGGTCGAATGCTTTATCTGTAGCTATTATGCATTTTTGCCATTTTAGTGCAACCTGTTGTCTCGATGCAAGAGTCAACAGATCTTCTAATACGCCGGTTTATCTCTCGATGCAAGAGTCAACAGATCTTTTGATACGCCGGTTCTGCTTTTGATAAAAGATCTTGCAATGAACGTCTTGTCTCAAGTATTTGTCTTGAGATATCTTGATAAGAAGTTGGCATTCTACCGGTAGATAGATTTATCCTCTGCTGGTTTGAATAACCAGTCGATAGGCTTGTGACTGCAACCGGTCGAGAGACAAAGGCGGTTGACAAGCTTCCGGTAGATAACTTGAAGGGTTTAGACGGTTGTGGTAGGAGTTGTAGTAGATTCCTGAAATACAAAAGATTGGCAGCACATTCCTATATAATGAGTTATTGTTTGTTATCACCAAAATGTCGGATTCAACAATTTCCCTCTTTTTGGTGATGACAAAACTTAAGTGCTCCGAAAACAATATGAAAGCATTAAAATGAACTTCATTGAGAGAATTAATTTCATTAATTACAATAAGCATTCTTATTACACCTACTGAATAAAAACAAAATGAGATACAACTGCGATAAGTAAAGAAGAGACAAGTTGTTCATCTTTTGAACCAACTGGCTCCTCCTGACCTATCGCCTTCTCTTCTTTTTCTGTCGGCTTCTTCCTTTCTTCTGGATTATTCTTCACGTCTTCTTGCCTCTGCTGCTCTTCGTTGCTCTTCTTCCCCCTTTTTGGCATCACCTTGGTTGAGTCGAAGGACGATCTCAGTGAGTTGAGTGTCAAGGCAGGCTTGCATAGTATCAATTTTTGCATCTAGTTGAGCAATTAGAGTAGCTTGCATAGTGTCCATCCGATCATTCAACTGCCTATGAAGGCGGTTTTCGGATCTGACAACTTGTTCGGAGACGGTAGAGAGCGTTTTGATTTGAGTGCGATGATGGGCAGTGATCTCTTTGGACAGATGAGCAAGGTCTCTAGACACGGTCTCAAAATGCCGAATCATCATCGTGCGTGAATTTTCAACCCATGAGGATGTGTTTGTGATGGCTTGTGAAAAGGATCGAACTGTTTGCATGAGCTCATGAAGCCTATTTATCAATGTGTGATCCAGAGCTGCTGCCATGGCTTCAATATATGAGTCATCAGTCTGAAGCATTTGACTCTGTGTGTCATTCCTTGGTGAAGCCGGGCCAGACTCAAGATGATGTGATGCTGGTGATCTGGCTGGTGAGCTAGCTGATGTACCTTCCAATAGTGGTACAGTTGGAGATGTAGGGGTCTCGACTGCAGCCAAGATGGTTGGTGGAGTAGCAGGATCAGCACTCGGTTCATCCATTAGGAGATCTTCCACAAACTTTTCAGTAGATGGAGATGGTTGAAGTGCTGGGTCAGCATCAGTCACTGGCTGTTCTGGAGGTGCAAGTGATACAATAGTGCTTGGTATCTCTGTTGGGGGCACTACTGCTTCACTGCTGCAAGGAGCCTCTGTCACAGAGGTGACAGGAATTTCTTGTTCAATCACTTCTAAAAAATCTTGTAGATGACTGGGAGAGGTGTGAGCGGTCGCCGCTGGAGATGAGTGAGCAGTCACAGATGCTTCCGGTTGAATTACTGCTGGGACTACGGTTGAGGCGGGGTCGACCGATGAAGATGCTGCCACAATCGATCCTAGAGCGGATGACTGAAACAGGTCAGCAGTGATGAGACCGGTCAGAATCCCATCTGAAAGAGTAATAGCAGAGACGTCTTCTTCACCCTGATCTTGGGTAAGAAAAGTCTTCATCATCACCTATGCTTCCAGTCCATAAGCCTGTATACAAGCTGCTGAAGCTGTCGTCTTTACGTTGTTAAGAGCTTGGAAGTGCTGAAGTAGTTGAGTGATTTGACGTAGACTATTCTGTAGTCCAGTCAAAATCACAAAGTCATCGGTGGCGGTAGGACTCTTGGATTTGAAGTTATTGACACGCTCAGTAATCAACAGAGATAACAGGCTTCCTCGAAGCTTCAAGTCGATGAGCTGTCTTCTTTCCAGAGCCTCCACGATGTCTTCAGTGTCAGCAAAAAGAAGCATCTTCTGCTCAATAACGTTCAGAGCTTTCCACTTAGGAAATATTTGAGCAAGCGTCAGGTGAGTACGGGAATGATGCCATCTATCAAAGCGCTGTAGGTGACGCTTGACAGTGCGGAGAACGTGAGAGATGATCAAGTTGAGCTCTACAGTAGCTGCTGGTTGAGCCTTAGGTGAGTAGATCATCACACCTTTCCCTTTGTCCTTGGGATCAGCGAGAGTGACCTTTGGAGTTGATGAGGCACCTTCCATGATTATCACACCCTTGGTAGGACGTGGAGCAGTAGTAGCAGTAGTGGTAGTAGTCTCGACCGTTGGCAGAATTGGTGTTGGAACGGTAGGAGCAAGTCCAGAATGAGACTTTAACTTCTTGTGCTGCCTCTTCTTCTCGCCTGCAGGAGTGGATGGCACAGCTGCTTTGGAGACAGAAGGAGATGACTTGCTGAAGGCTTGAATCAGTGGAACGTTCTCACATGATTCTTCTTCAGAGTCAGACTCTATGATAAGTTGACGCTTGGCAGATTTCTTGGTATGGGCTGGTTTGGCCGCTACCGGGACAGTTGAAAGCGGTTGAGTGACAGCAACAACACTTGCGGTTGAAGGCAGAGTGTCGACCGCAACCTCTTTCTTGTTCAAAAACTTAAAGATTGTAGACTTGTTGAGCCATTTGGTGGGATGCAAAGGCTCAGTCTTGGAGAAGTCTACTCCAAGGACGCTCAAGGTGTGGCAAATTTGCAGAGCAAATCCCTCAGATTGCCCTTTTCCCCTGATCATTTCACATAAAGTAGTGAACAATATGTCTGACCAGTTGATGTTGATTTTGGAGGCGATACAAGCCATGTATTGGAATTTTTCCATCGTTACCTTGTCGTACGATCTAGCCTTGGCAAGAAGATTCTTGGCCACGATGTTGGTCAATAGCCTGAATGGAGCTTTAAGAGATTTCTTCTGAGCCGGCTGTTTGATCGGAGCATCAGTGGTTGAGAATTCCTTCAACCAGTATGAGCAGTTACCATCGGGAAGATCCGCGCATTTTGTCAAACCCCTGGAGGGCAGATCAAATGTGCTGGCGAAGAACTTTTGATTGAAGGAGTAGGACTCTGTCCGGATCAAGCATTTGACAGTCCCATGCTCGATTTGAGCGGTTGCAAAGAACTTCTTCAAGACAGGCAAATCGCAGATGGCGCTGCTTCCCAAAAACTTCTTCAGTCCAGAGGCTTCAAGCATGGTGAAGACCTCAATGATTCCTGCATTGTTTGCCTCAATAACGGAATCAAAGTTGATTGCAAGGCAAGTCTTCTGGATCGACATGATAGTTGTAGATAAGAACTCGAGCAGAGAGTAAGCAAAAGCTTGATAGTAATACGATAGAACTTTTAATGCAATATGAAAGCTTTAGCAATGGTGAAAGGTTGATATACGAGTGTAAAGAAGTATATATAGGAACCTATGGGCCATATGGTGATGTCATGAAAAGTATTTTTGAAATTCAAAAAATTTTGAAGAGTATAATCACCGCGCCCAATCAATGTCATTTGGTTCAAAGCACAAAGCTGCTAGTACGGAGCCTGTCAGAGACTAGCTAAAGGTGGATGATATGCCAACATTTATGGCAATGTAACAGCTAAGTTATCAAAGTCATACTAGCAATCATTCCCCCTAAAAGCATGCATACTAACTTAGAGCTACTAAGCCAAGAATATTTCGAAAGTATGAAAACTTAGCGTCCGATAAAGGCTTGGTGAATATGTCTGCTGCTTGCTGATCGGTAGAGATGTATTCCAGCCTGATTTCCTTCTTTAAGACATGATCTCGGATAAAGTGATGTCTGACATCAATGTGATTTGTCCTAGAGTCATCACTGGATTGTGAGTGATGGCTATGGCACTTGTATTGTCACAGTAGATTGGAGCTTCACTCGACCGAATTTCATAATCATTAAGCTGCTGTTGAATCCAGAGTATTTGAGCACAACAGCTGTCAGCAGCAAGGTATTCTGCTTCGGCGGTCGAGGTAGCAATTGATGTCTGCTTTTTACTTGACCACGAAATTAGTCTATCTCCAAGGAATTGACATGTGCCACTTGTACTTTTGCGATCAATTCAACAACATGCATAATCTGCATCTGAATAGCCAATAAGATTAAGATTTGAATCTTTGGGATACCAAAGACCCACATTAGTAGTTCCTTTAATATATTTAATTATTCGTTTGGCGGCAATGAAATGAGATTGCTTAGGTGCTGCTTGAAATCTAGCACATAAACAAACTGAATACATGATATCCGGTCGACTGGCAGTCAAATAAAGCAATGAGCCAATAAGGCCTCGATACATTGTTACCTCGACCGGGATTCCCCCTTCATCTTTATCAAGCTTTATTGATGCACTCATGGGGGTAGATACAGTTGAGCACTGTTCCATTCCAAACTTCTTTACCAATTCCTTGGCATACTTGGATTGATTGATAAATATTCCAGTTTCAAGTTGCTTCACTTGAAATCCAAGAAAGAATTTTAGCTCGCCCATCATGCTCATTTCAAATTTCTCCTGCATCATCTTAGAGAACTTTGAGCACAACTTGGGGTTAGTTGACCCAAATATAATGTCATCAACATAAATTTGTACTAGTAACACATGATCACCTTTTACAAATTTAAACAAGGTCTTATCGACCGTTCCAATTTGAAAATCATGTTCCAGTAAAAATTTTAGTAATGTATCATACCATGCACGCGGTGCTTGTTTTAATCCATAAAGGGCTTTGTCAAGTTTATAGATATATTGAGGATGAGTAGGATTGACAAAACCTGGTGGTTGTTCAACGTACACCTCTTCTTGAAGTAGACCATTGAGGAATGCAGACTTGACATCCATTTGATAAACTTTAAAGTCCTTGAAAGCTGCATAGGCAAGAAAGATGCGGATTGCTTCTAGTCTTGCAACTGGCGCGAAGGATACCTCAAAGTCTATGCCTTCTTCTTGTCTGAATCCTTGTGCAACAAGCCGAGCTTTGTTACGCACAACAGTGCCATGTTCATCGAGCTTGTTACGAAACACCCATCTAGTTCCAATCACATTTTGATTTTCCGGTCGAGGAACTAGATGCCAAACATTGTTGCGGGTGAATTGATTCAACTCTTCTTGCATAGCTTCAATCCAGCTGGCATCTGATAGAAATTCATCTATCTTCTTGGGCTCTACCTGAGATATGAAAGCTGCATGCAAGAATTTATTAATCATTTGACCACGTGTTTTTCGAGGAGCAGAAGGGTCACCTATGACCAACCCAGGTGGATGATCTTTGTTCCACCTAAAATAATTCCCTAAAGGGTTGTCATCAATTGGTTGACGAACGTCCTCGTTTACTGGATCATCATTGGCAGGAGGATCGTTATCAACCGGTGGATCCTCTTCTGGCCTTGTTTGATCACACACGGTAGAGGGAACTGGATCATCCTTCTTTGGAGGATATGGATCACTGTCACTCTCTTCCTGTAGATTTGTGTTTTCCAGTCTATGACTCAGATCATTTATGCTCCCTTGAGTTTGTTCTGTACAAAGAGTAGATTCATCAAAAACAACATGAATGGTTTCCTCGACCGTTAGTGATCTTTGATTGAACACTCGATAAGCTCTGCTAACGGCTGAGTAACCAATAAAAGTTCCTTCGTCTGCTTTGGCATCGAAGGCTGTCAAATGATTTTTGCCATTGTTGTGGATAAAGCATTTGCACCCAAAAATTTTGAAGTATGAAATATCAGGTTTTGTGCCATTCCAGATCTCATATGGAGTTTTGTTAAATCGTTTATTAATCATAGATCTGTTTTGAGTATAGCAAGCTGTGTTAACTGCTTCTGCCCAAATCCTTTGAGAAAAATTTGAATCAGCAATCATAGTTCTGGCTGCTTCTTTTAAAGTACGGTTCCTTCTTTCAGCCACCCCATTTTGCTGTGGGGATCTAGCAGCTGAGAACTCATGTTTGATTCCCTGATCATCTAGATAAGTCATAAGAGTGATGTTTAAAAATTCAGTCCCTCTATCACTCCTGATTCTATCTATCACAGTAGATTGTTCATTTTGCAAGCGTTTAAAAAGCTTAATCAGGTGAGGTGCAGTTTGATCTTTTGAAGAGAGAAAGATGACCCAAGTAAATCGAGAAAAGTCATCTATAACAACAAGAGCATATCTCATTCTCCCTATACTTCTTACTGGTATAGGACCAAATAGGTCCATGTGAAGTAAATCTAAGCATTTGGAAGAAGACATACACCCTTTATTTTTAAAGGTTGCTCTCACCTGCTTTCCTAGTTGACAAGCAAGACAAACTTTGTCTTTTATAAAATCTCCTTCAGGCAGACCAGAAACCAAATCATGCTTCCTCAAGTTAGAGATGGACTTAAAATTTAGATGATTTAACCGCTTATGCCACAACCAATATTTATCATGATGAGCAGTAAGACAAGTAGGTGAAGAAATATGTGAGCAAGACCAGTTTACCTTGTAGGTGTTTAGGTCTCTTACACCGGTCATAAGAGTCTCACCTTTGTCATTTTTGATGATGCAAGTGTGTTTGTGAAACTCGACCGAATGATCATTGTCACATAGTTTACTAATACTTATCAAATTATAGCACAGTTTGTCAACAAGCAACACATCTTTAATAATGATGTTACCATGGATAATCTTACCCTTACCCACGGTTTTACCTTTGGAGTTGTCTCCAAAGCTGATCTTTGGTCCTTTGCACAGCACAACTTCTGTTAGAAGTTCTGGATTCCCTGTCATGTGCCGTGAGCAACCACTATCTAAGTACCAGGTAGTGTCCTTGATAGAAGTGGTCTTCTCGCCCGTTTGGACTTTTAGTACCTGCAAAAAGTGAAGAACTTTTGGTACCCATATCTAGTAGGGTCCAGGTCGGATTAGCCCTTTCGGGACCCACACCTGGAACACCCTTACAGGTTTTCCCATGTGTGTGTTCAGAAATCTGTGCGGTTGATAAGCAGTAAATGTGTGTGCTTGTGAGGTTGCTGTGTGCTACTTGCCTTTTTTATCTTTATCAGTTAGCCTGTACCTCTTTTGAACTGGTCTGCAATTAAAGTACTGGTAAGGCTTCTCCTTTGACCATCTTCTCTTAGAGTAGTTAGACTCATTCCATGGCCTTTTGAAATTAGATTGGTTTCCCTTTCTTCTTTCATTAGGTTTTGGTTTAATCCAAGTTTCTCTTTGATTAGAGATCTGGGGATCCACATATCCCAGCCCTCTATGCTTAGAGCTTCGTTCGTTAGATACTTTCTGATTTTTGTCAAAGCTGCACTTATCATGTTCATATATCGTGCTGGACCTGACAAATCTTATTTTGTTAAGATTGCCTTTGTCCAGGCTTGACTGAATACAAGATTCCATAGACTGTTCATTTGTTCCAAACCCTAGACCGGTTTTGTCATGTGCCGGTCTTTGGATTTCTTGAATCTTGTCAATGGTTACAGAAGATTTATTCCAAGCCTTAATTGTTTCAAGTAGTTTTTTGTTCTCAGTCAAGGTTGCTTGGAACACTCTTTTCAAGGTGTCATTCTCAGTAGCCAGCAGACTTAGCTTGACCTTAAGACCATCAAGCTCTTTTCGCTGCATGCAGCTTGATTCGCTTGACTTATCTTTTAGGTCAGCTCTTTCTGCCTTTACCTCCTCGAATTCCTTGGATAATGCTTTGTATTCATTAGCCATTTCGTGTAAAGCAGTAACTAGATCACTGTGAGTAAATTCAGGTGAACCAAAGTCAAATACCTCCTCAGCTTCTTCTTCGATGTCAGCCATAAGACATTCCACCTTTTCATCATCGCTGTCATCTGACGAGCTTCCGGTATTGGGGTTGTCAGAGTCAGACTCAGCCCACTTTCTTTTGCTTTAGTCTGCTACTAGAACCCTTTGGTCTCTTCCTTTTCTAAACGTCCTCTTGTCCTCCTTGCCCCTTATTCTTTCGAAGAATTGCTTCTAATCATTGCTCTTAGGCTTGGTGCAATCTGCAATGAAGTGGCCTGGCTTTCCACAGTTAAAACAAGTAGGACCATCGTCTGTATGGTCCGATTTATGATAATTTTTAAATTTAGAATTGTTTTTACGCATAAATCTACCAAATTTCTTGACAAAGAGTGTCATGGCTTCGTTGCTGATTTGCTCAGCTGATCTCTTTGGAGCTTCCTCGACCGGTGGACGCATCACCGTTGAGGTTAAGGCCTTGGTTGGTTGAGAGGTAGATGGTTCATCTTCTGTCCTCATGTTGAGCTCGAACTCGTAGGCTTTGAGATCTGCAAAGAGATCATGCAGTTCAACCTTGCTTAAGTCTTTTGACTCCCTCATGGCCACTGTCTTGATCTCCCATTCTTTGGGCAAAGCTCTCATAACCTTCACAGCAATTTCACGGTTAGTATAAATTTTTTCCTAGAGCAATAAGATCACAAATGATACTACTGAACCGTTCATCAAATTCAGCCATGGTTTCCCCTGGCTTCATTTTGGCATTGTCATATTTTTGAATGGCCATGGTGAGCTTGTTTTCCTTGGTCTGGTCATTTCCTTCACACAGCTGAGTGAGCTTCTCCCAAATCTCCTTTGCTGTGGAGCATGACTTGATTTTGCTGAACATGTTCTTGTCAAGTGTTTTGTATAGGATGTCCCGGGCCACATTGTCAAGATTAGCCTTCTTTTTGTCCTCAGTAGTCCACTCAACTCTTGGCTTCTCAATCATTTGTCCTGCACCATCGGTTAGAGCTGGGTTGACCTTCATGATTTTGATAGGACCGTCTGTTATGACATATAGCATGTCATCGTCCTGTGCTGCAAGATGTGCCTGCATGCGAATTTTCCAGTCATCATAATCTTTTTTAGAAAACATAGGAATTTTGTTGAAAGAAGTCATGATTTTAAAACTTTAGATCAGCAGTTGAGAAAGGAACCCGCTCTGATACCACTTGTTGGGATCGGTTCAGAGGGTAGAGGGGGGGTGAATACACTCTGAAACTTATTTTCTTTCTTTTCAAAATGATCAAGTGAAGTTTAGTTCACTTAATCTGTTTTCTCAACTTCTAAAACGGTTTGAACAACTTAAATAGTGCGGAAATAGTTCAGAGGTTTTAGTGATGCAAAGGCAAGTTATAACACGATGTATGAGCAATATATAAGATAAATATGCAGTAAAGACTAAGGCACGATTTATGGAAGTTCGAAGGCTTAATCCTTCTACGTCTCCCCTTCTTCCACTTAGGAAGGAATTCACTAAAAGACTTTGGTTATTACAACGTCTTGCAATACACCCACTTCAGACTTAGGACTTATCCAATGCCTAATCCGAAACTCCTAGATTTACACAGATAAGATTCTTAGTTCTTATCAGACTGGTGGAAGCTTTCAGAGTAGCTTCAAGTCTCTTCAATAATGAATACAGTCCGGTTGAGCTTCTCAAACTGCAGAGCGGTCGAGAGGCTTGGAAACCCTAGGATGATCCTTGAAGATCAGATATGTAAACTGTAGGCGAGGGTTTATTTGAGCAGCAAGTGAATGATCTTGTAAGTGTGCTCAAGTATTGCTTCAATATATCAGATGAGGACTTCTGATAGTATTCAAGTGATTGAATTGATTGAGATTTTTCGTGTTGCTTGTCTTCTTGTCACTTCTTGAGCAATCTTCCCTTTATATAGGTCAATCATCAACGTCTTTATTTTGAACGTTCTGATGCTGCATTGAATGCACATTTAATGCTTCATAAATGCATTGATGATTCTGCATGAAGATCGTACACTTCTTTAAATGCAGACAACTTCCAGGGTCCAAAACGGGTATAAACGGTCGAATGCTATATCTGTAGCCATTCTGCGTTTTTGCCATTTTAGTGCAACCTGTTGTCTCGATGCAAGAGTCAACAGATCTTCTGATACACCGGTTTATCTCTCGATGCAAGAGTCAACAGATCTTCTGATACGCCAGTTCTGCTTTTGATAAAAGATCTTGCAATGAACGTCTTGTCTCAAGTATTTGTCTTGAGATATCTTGATAAGCAGTTGGCATTCTACCGGTAGATAGATTTATCCTCTGCTGGTTTGAATAACCAGTCGATAGGCTTGTGACTGCAACCGGTCGAGAGACAAAGGCGGTTGACAAGCTTCCGGTAGATAACTTGAAGGGTTTAGACGGTTGTGGTAGGAGTTGTAGTAGATTCCTGAAATACAAAAGATTGGCAGCACATTCCTATATAATGAGTTATTGTTTGTTATCACCAAAATGTCGGATTCAACATAGCCGTTTGTGACCGTTGGGGGTAAAAAAAAATCGAGTATGTGTTGAAAAATTTGTGATAATGATACAATGCATATAATGATAATCATAATTAAATAATTATGTATATACATTATTATAAGATCGGTGTCGTAGACAACCTTTTATATAATAACATGATATTATACAAATATGATTATAATGTTTAAAAACCTTAGAGGCTTTTATACTTGTCGTATCCCTTACCGAAAGTGTGAGATGTCGTCTTAACATCCTCCCAGGATTTATAACAAGTTTTGAAAAAAAACTTATTTTTTTTTCATAACATGATATCATATATTAATATATACACAATAAAAATATATAAACAGTAAAATAAAAATTATTGCTTGTTGAATATTTTTGACTTCTTCTTGTATTTTGGAGCGTCGGAAATTATAGAGAACCTTCGAGCGATCGTGCTGATAACGTTTTATGAAAAAGTAAAAATTTACGGTAAAAAGTAAATACTCCAAAACTCAAAATATATCGTGTTGAAAAATATTATTATTATTAATATTATGTTGAATATTGAATGTTGAATGTTGAATATTGAGTTGTAAAATGTGGAAAATTAGTGTGTGATGATGTAGATGATGATGTATTTATTTTTGGACTAATCTCAAATGTGGATCTATAAATAGGTCTTCATTTGTGATGAAAAATACAATTGAGTTGAGAGAAAAATATTATAAAGTCTAGAGTTTGATATATTTTGAGTTTTGGAGTATTTACTTTTTACCGTAAATTTTTACTTTTTCATAACAAGAACGAAATTTATATCTCAAATCTTACAAATTACAATATAAAAAAATTTAAAAAAATAATTTATCAAAATCTCGCGATAAAGTAATAAAATCTTACGATATTATAGTTGTAGATATCGTTGTACATGATATTTATTTTAACATTAGCATTATTCTTAATCTATTTAGTTTTTTAGTAGGTCTCTTGTGAAACGGCTTCACGGATTATCCGTGAAACATGTTAACCATACTCATATTTACAATAATAAGTAATATTTTTGGAATAAAAAAATATATTTTTTATATATGACATAAATAAAAGACTCGTCTCACAAAATTGACCGTCCTTACAGTCTCACAAGAGATTTAGATCCTCTACAGTGGAGGGGCCACAGCAAATGGTGCTGTGTGGTTGAAACGACATCATTTCATGAATTTTTTACATTTTCCTTTTACTCAATTAAGGACTTTTTTAATATACATTTTTCGCTCATTCCATATTCCCACGTTTTGAGTCATACACATCTGCGGTTTTTTCACTGTTCACCGCACTTTCAATTTTTATTTTGACTTTCGAGAGAAATGAAAGATGTTTTTGTTTTTACGTTATCACGTCTTGCTAGAAGGCGTGATTATCCTAATTCACGCTTTCCAAGTAGGCTTGACTTAGGAAATTATTTTTGAAGTCACGCTACTTGAATTGGCGAGGCTTCAAATGCCTCGGTAACCGTGACGAGGCAGATCAAATACTTCACGAGAGCCACAAGTAATAATAATAATAATAATCCAGTGAAGCTCATGTTTGGGGTTTTTCTATTGTGGAAGAATATTTTTCCATTTTTTTACTACATGAAACAAATAATCTAATAAATGAAATAAGTATTAAACATATTATTATTTTCCAAAATGGTAAGAGAATTATTGTCAATTCATTGTATAATAAAAATTATTACTGTTAATAAAATTAATTTTAAATTAATTTAAATACATAAGTTTTATTAAAATAGGAAGAAATTATTAATAAATTTATTATTATAATATTTTTTATTATTAATTCTTAATTATCAAATTTATTGTTTTTTCTTATTAGATTTTTTCCTGGTTATTATTATATTGCATAGAATAAATAAGTGAATCAATTATATTAATATATTATTTATATTTATATTATTGTTGTTGTTATTTTTATTTATTATAAAATTTGTTATTATTCCCATTCTTGTTATCATAATTTAATTTGTCATCGTTATCCTTTTATAAACAAACAATATAAATAATGCGATTATTGTTGTAGTTATTATTATTATTATTATTATTATTATTATTATTATTATTTATTATTATTATTATTATTATTATTATTATTATTATTAAATAAATTAACAATCAATCAATTGATTAATTAACGAGATTACAATTGAATATTACTATTTTTGTTGTTGTAGTGATTATTTCATGATGAACAAATTTCATTTACTAATTTACTTGTTTACTATGATTCAAAAACAAATAAATATGTAGTTAAAATTTTGAATCGGGCAAGGATAAATTTCTTTTACGTTAAATCAAACTATATCTTTGTTATTTATGTTTATAAAACAGAATAAAAACATTTCAAATTTCGATCGTATATATTTTCATTATAAAAATAAAGTTTATATTATCAAATACTTGTTTTATTACGAATAATTTTATTTATAGTGTATTACTATAGTTAAAATTAATTCCTATTATTATTTTAATCATTGTTCAATTATTTGTTATTCTTGCATTAACTAGCTAATAGATAATTACGCAAATTAATTAGATAATTATAACAAATAAATAAGGATAATAATATGTTCTATAGTACTCGTCAAAAATAAAAGTAACAAATATAATAATGACAAATTAAATGGTCAAAATATAAATATAAATAAATATAATAATAATGACGTACAACACATTTTATTTTATAATAATTATGATGATGATAACAATAATATATTTTATATTTAATTTTGAGGGATAAAAATACACTTCGCTTATGTTAAAATATATCAACAAACAAAATCACCCAAAACAACAATAATAATATATTGGATAATATTTTTTAAAAACAAATACCACTTTCACTACAAACAAAATAATAAAACAAAAAATTAAGGAATAATAGTTGTATTAAATTACGTAAAATAAAAATAAAAAATATAATAATTACAACCAAAATTTTATAGTACTCAAATAAAATATATAAACAAAAAATATCACCCAAAAGAATAATATGATAAAAAAGATGATAATAATAACAATAATTTTAATAATTCCCGCAACGTATATATTAAGCAAAAAAATATAGTCATCATTAACATTAATTTACTAATATTAAAATAAACTATTACAACGTCTAATAGTATTTAATTATATGATAAATAATACATGTATTTTCAAAAATCAAATATTAAGTTAACTTTTCTGAGTAATACGTATACCTGAAAATGAATAATTAATACGAGAAGTTTGTTCAGATATTAAATTTGGATTTGTAATCGTGCCTACAAGTGAAACAAAAATTCATATTAAAAAAATATAATGGAAGGATAAAACATAAAAATACATGCATTTGTATGCGTTGTGTTTCCCCTGAAGTATTTAGTGAAACAAAAATTCATATTAAAAAAATATAATGGAAGGATAAAACATAAAAATACATGCATTTGTATGTGTTGTGTTTCCCCTGAAGTATTTAGTCTGCCTCAGTCACGCAAACTGAGACACCTAATTTTTTAATCACTTCAAGTTAAGTCAATTAAAAAAATAATATTCATAAGTCACGCCTACTAGGATGGCGTCACTTAAAAAAATATCCCACCTTCCAAATAAGCGTGATACTGTAAAAACAAAAATTACTTGTACTTGTCTTAAATGCGAAAATCAAAATTGACACTGCGGTAAACAGCAAAATAACCCTTGATTTTGCTCATCCAATTTCAGGAAAAAGAATTCGCGAAAACAATATAATAATTAAAGGTTTGATTTCCTGATGTCAGAATCACTTTTCATTTTCATAAGTCTGTTATATTGATTTAATTATTTTATCTTTATCTATCTATTATTGTTATGCATCAAATTTGATAATTCCAAATCAAGTATTTATGTGAGACATTAAAAATCCCGTAGTTAAATTAATTTTCTACATTTTTGGCATGATGAATTTGCAAGAAAGTTGAGTTTCTTATACATTCCACGTATTGTGATACATTAAAAATCTCGTCTATCGTACCAAAAATTATGATTTTAAAAATTATATAATAAAAAAAATATATTTATTTAAAATTATATTTTATTATTTAAACAATTATATATATATATTTATATTTGTTGGGTATTTCGATATAAAACAAAATTTTCAAATTTCTTACCGTTGTTGTGTCGAAAAGTTCCGTATCGCTAATATATCTATACGCACTGAACCGAACCGAAATCCTTGTATATCGAAAACTTTGGGTATATTTGGTATTTTTGGCTAATCTCGATATACCAAAAAATCTAATTTTTTTTCCTCACTCCTTAATTGATAATAAATTCTTTAAATTTTTTTAAAAAAATAACTAAAAGAATAAAGAAAAAGAGAACGTACTTAAAAAAGAACAAGAATGTAGGAAATAATTGGACAAAGTAATTAAAAAATATAGCATGCGAAAAAAAAATGAAATTGGAAGTTGGAAACTTAAACTCTTAATTGATGATAAAAAAACGCTGACACTTTTTTTTTTTTTTTTTTACGGAAACGCTGACACATTTTCAATAAAGAGAAATAATGAGAACACATTTTCAATAAAGGGAAATAATGAGAAACGAAAAGAAATTAAAACAAATTAACAATTTTTGAAGTGACGTCGTTTCAGCCACACAGCACCATTTGCTGTGGCCCCTCCCCTCCACTGTAGAGGATCTGAATCCTCTCACAAGAGCTTTTGCCTTAGTTTTTTTATAGTATATATAAATAGAAGATATTTCGATCCAATTAATTTGATTATTTTAAGGAGTTTTTTTTCCCTTTGTATAAATATAATTTGGTTAAATAATTTGATATTAAATTAATTCACTTGGTTCTTGCTAAATGTTTTAGGGATCATTTGGTACAAATAATGATATATGTTATAAACATTTGGTTCAAATTCTAAGAATAATTAAAGTTGGAAATCGTTATGTTATATATATATATATGTATATATTTATATTTTTATAAAGTTTTTATAAAATGAGCATCCGTTATAAATATCTTTGTGACCATCAACACAAGTAGTATCTATTAGACTATTACATTCAAAACGTGAACGTCACTTTCAGTAGCGGAGCCAAGATTTCTGGTCTAGCCAAAAGCGACCATCTTCACAATCATGTAATATTATTGTATACTTCTGCCAAATTAAACACCAAAGCATCTTAATTTTTATTTTTTTTTCCAAAAAAAAATAACAATTATAAATTTTGATTTTAATTCGTCGACTTATCTATTCTATCTTCTATTATATAAAATATGAGTATACTATACTAACTATCTTTTAGAACACCAAAATACATTATTCCATAATTATTCCTTCTTATTCACTATCCCACCAAACCTCTCACACACTCCATGTTTTGCTTTAAAAAAAATCATATAAAAAAACATATATTTTACACACGCGAGGCGTACTTGTGCATTTTTTCACTAATAACAATTACAATTTATCGATATGAAAAACAAACACTGCACATTTTATCCGAGTTAAGAATACATCCGAGGAAGTAAGTCGTATGCGACTATATACCAACGATGAAATTATGGTTGAAATCCATGATTTCGAATACTTTATATAATTTAAACAAAATAGATTGAAATACGTACATCTCCTACTTATTTATACTAAAAGTCGAACTCGAAAAATATCATAGATACATCATACATGCATGGAGACGCACCAGTTTAATAAGGAGCAAAATATGCAAAAGAAAGGTTATTGGGTTAGTCCAGGAGTTTACCCAGTGTGCACTATAGATAGCGACTGCGGGTTCCCACGTCACAAAAAAAAAATGCAAAAGAAAGCCCCTAATGGATGCCCAAGTTGGTGGAGTAGGTGAAATCTTGGCCAGAGGTCAGGAGTTCGATTTCCTCTACCAACGCTTTCTTGGACTAGCCTATCGTACAGGGCTTGCCTAGAGCGGTTTATCTGGCTAACGAAGTTTGCAAAATATTTCATTAGTTCGAAGATTTACCCAGTGCGCATCGAAAGATAACGGTTGTGATATATATATATATATATATATATATATATATGCAAAAGGAAAAAAAAAAAAAAAAAAAAGGGTGGGGGGTAAGAATGAACTAGTGTTGGCGTATGTGTCCCGTTTCCAAATCCTTAATCATGTTAGGAGTACCGGTGCCGACCCGCATGCACCACTTCATTTCACGTCTTACATCATCATTATAATGTCTCCCTCTCCTCCATTCACCTTTGTCTCTGATTCCAAATATATATAAAATTCAGATTTTATGCATAAATTATATTCTAACTTTTATTACATACTTTGAGAGATAATATTCTGTACGTAACCGTTAAAATAAAGAGTTCCCAAAAATTTTAAATTACTGGGGAAAAAAAAAGAGGTAATTGCTCCACTGGAAAGGTAACAGACAAGATGATATATTCAGACAACACACATGCATGAATCTGCAAAGAGGGAACCTTCAAATTAAAAGAGACATAATTGGGACGTGCAAAAGGCCACGGGTGTGTATAGTCTCTTCCCGATAAATTACCATATGTTTGTGCAGATTAATTAATTAAAACATAAAGTACCTTCTGCTGCACATAACCAAACAAAAGTGTATTACAACATCGTTACAAAACCAATAATTTCATGTTACACAATCCTGACATATTCACGAAAAAAGCCGTGCATCAACCACTTCTTATATTATATTAATCCACCAGACATATGTTCAGAGATTAAAATATGAGAGAAATTATATTTTTGGTTTCGTAATTTGTATTTTATTTTTGTCTTTAATTTTTTATTCAATCAATTTAAGGTTTTAGTTTACTGATTTATATTTTTATTTTAATCATTATATTTTTCTGTGCCACGTCACGTCCGGTGGAAAAAAGACTCAAATTGAAATATATATATAGGACAAAAGAACAAAGTTATAGTGTACTGAAAGCATGAATTGTCAACAAAAGAATGAAAAAAATAAAAATCATTATGACAGAAAATATAATTTTTGTTTAAAATACCATGTCTCCCAGAGACGCTAGCTGCATCGTTCTTTTTTGTGTATTTCGACAAATATTTATGAATAGAAACTTGCTTAGTATTTTAGTAAGATAAGATGAAGCAAATCATTGAGTGTGCTTCGATGCTATCTTTCGAGTGTGTCCGAAGAGTAAATCCAACGACCGTTTTTTTTCTTTTTCTTTTTTTGCACTCGAGACATTCGCATCAATATCTGAATCGAATATCTTTCGAGTTCCACCCGAAAAATAGCATTGAACAAACTTCAAATCACCTTATCGAAAAACACTACTAGTGAGAGCGACTCTTGGAGAGTGCGCAGATGGAGATGGCCATAATTGGGCATTTTTCACCTTGGAAATACTTGTGAGAACTCCTAGAGGTGTTACGTCCCCGATCACTGTCACTTTTTTAGTTGGTAAATCGATGATAAATGATGTAACTCCTGAAATAATAAATATGAAACTAAATTATATTATTATTAAAATAAAAAGGCACTCGGATATATATATATATATATATATTAATAATATAATGTCGTATGAATTATATATGTTTCTTGCCTTCCATCTTGGTAATATGTTTTCGCAGTTTTCCTTCACACCCCTTGCAATGAATTGACACCATCAATTCAACAACCTACAACCAACCAAATTTTACATTTTGATAAACTCAAGCCAATGAACATTTTCCATTTAATTAACAACTCCATGCGGAAATATATATATATATAAACAAATTAATTATAAATTATAAAGAACTCAAAAGTACGTACATGGGAGCAAAAATGTTGTTAATTAGAAAAATAATATATAGAAGAAGAATTAATTAAACCTGATGATTTGATGGGACTGATGGAGATTCAAGAACATTAATATTCATGAGTCGACTGCTCAACTTCAAATCCAAGTTCTTCTGGGACGAAGCTGCAGCGGCGCCATTCGAACTTGTTGGTGTGAAGACTGGAGATTCAGAGGAGCGAGTGAAATTAGATCTGAAACCCGAATAACTATCCGAATTCAACCTCTTGTATTTGATATTGCAAAGATTGTCATGATCTCTGCGGAGCTGCCTGGAAACCATCGCACGTCCGGATTCAGGTATGAAATCCAAGAAAGGCTTCTCAGTACTCAACAGACATCTGGAAGAACTCGAAAGATCGGAGGCGTCGGCCGAGCTTTTTCGGCGTAAGATTTTGTGGGTTTTCTTGGCGGATGAAGAGGAGGAGGAGGAGGAGGTGCTCTTTCTGGCGTAAAATGGCGTGATGGGATCGAGTGGTAACCGACGGGACGAGCATGGAGCTTCATATTTTGGAGGCTTGTTGTTCATGAATGGATTATTAATGAGTTTGTGATCTTTTCTTCGCAAATCTTGAGGGAGAATTGCTCTCGAGTCTGTGTTAGTATTAGAACATATGGCTGTGGAAGCTGGAGAGGCACACAAAATGTCTATTGATTTCATTTTTCTTTTTAACAGATCATGAGGTTTTTCTTGCCCAAAGAATGGAGCTTTGGAGGATATTTAAGGATGGATCTTTCAAAGGAGCCAATTCTGTGTGTTAAAGAAAGCAAGTGTATTTGAATTAATTTTTACCATCATGCATTAAATTTGGTGTTGGTTGATGGGATTAACTGTGGCGGCCCCATATAATCGGACCCAAAAGTATATATATAGTCGGATTCTCTTTTTTTATGGTTATTAGTTGGATATTTTAGGTATATAATTGTTGTACAAACGTAAATGATGATGTTTAAGTTGGTAATCGATAAATTTGACTATGACATATATATATATTTATTGTATATACTATAATTTCAATTTACTACTATCCAAATAAAATGGAAATATGGAATATATGGACGTGTTCACATAAATACCTATCGTGGTTATATAAGATTAATTTTCTATCTATATTTGTTGGTGTATTAATTGTGTCTCACATCGGTTGACTAAATAATCTGGGAGCTCTTTATATAGAGAAGGGCAAACCTCCCCTCTTGAGCTAGCTTTCGAGGTGAGTTAGGTCCAAGTTAATTTCTAACATGAGTCTGGGTTCCACTGTTATGTGTTGGACGACTCATAGTTGGTCACCCGTTAATATCTCCACGCTCCAGTCGTTTCATTCCGGGCCTGTGAGGGGTGTGTTGGTATGTTTAATTTGTCCCACATAGATTGGTCAAATAACCTGGGAGCCCTGGGTTCCACCATTATGTGTTGGACGACCCATAGTTGGCCTCACCCGTCCCATAGTTGGCCAACTGTTAATATCTCTCCACGCTCCAGTGTGAGAGAGGTGTGTTGATGTCTTAGTTTGTGTCCAAGTCAATTTCTTAACAATATGTGTGTGTGAGTGAGTTTAGAAACCATATCACACGAGAATAATTGTTAAACTATCACACAAGTTAATTTTGTGAGACAATCTCTAATCCGACTCAACCTTGTATTTACTTAGCTTGATAACAATAGGATAAGTTTATTAATCCAACTTAATTCATTGTTTACTTTAAAAAAAATCAAATCTCTCAAATCTCAAGGTCCGTCATTTAACCTTAATTCATGATATTAGACATTCTTAATTACACAAGAGATAATAAATCCTAACAAATATTTATGAAAAAAATACACATAAATCATAATCTACCCTCCTTCAATTCTTTTGTTTCCCTCCCAATTTCTTTTCGTCTCTCTCTTTTTTATAACTCGATTTATTATTATTTTTGAAACAATACATATTTTTATACCTAATAATTTTTATAAATGAAAATGCCTTCGTTTAAATCAATAATACTTTAGTTCAAAAATAACTCAATCCAAATTATATGAATACAAAATTAAGCATAAGATTGTATATCATAAGTGGAGGGTACAACTGTCATTCATCATTCAATCATTATTTCAATTCCAAAATTAATAACTCGAAGTAAACATGTTACTGTTTATCCATCATTATTCTAAATCCTTCAAAATCATTTTAATAATCCTAATATGATTTATCCACGTGTAATCTCATCTCACTAAGTAAACACAACCTTAAATAAATAGTATTTTTAACTCTAGTTATGAATCGATCGAAATTTTATATATCTGATATAGATTCATAAAACTATCTCACAAAAAACCTACTAAACATTTGATCAGATTTGTATTTTGTTATTGTGGTATTTTTTTTTCCCTTGTGTCGACGGGGATTAAAACAAGTCGTGAATCTGCCTTAGTGCCTTTCTTCCCCGGACTTTACATGATATATGATTACAGCCACTATTAACATAAAAATTAGGTTAAAATTTTCAAACTTCGTGCTTGCTTTATCAAATTATTATTGGGATATCATTGCTTAATATACATACATTAATCAGGTCAGAGCCCACAAGAATTGACTTTGCAGCCGAAAGTAATCCCTTTTAAAACTTTGCTTGTATCTTTGTTTATGGCAAAGCGGAGGTATATTGATTAGTCTTGCGGAACTATGTTACTTCTTTAACATTTTAATATATATTGCCCAATTTCAGTTTTACTCATATAGAATAGTTAACAAATTTAATATTTTTTTAGGATTTTCTAAATATATCAGCGTAATTTTAGGTTTTTAGCACCACATCAACGTTGTATTATGAAAATAATTAACTAATTTTTTAAAATTTTCTAAATATGTCAACGTCATTTTAGCACCACATCAACGTTTTATTATGAAAATGACTAAAATTGAGACAAAAGAAAAAAAAAGATTATATGACAGTGGATTAAGAGTGAACTTGTATAAAATACTAAAATCATAATGTATGTGTGTGTGACAAAAGTGTGGTTTAACCATGATTTTTTATAAAAGTAACACACGTGCCTCTTCATATTAGTGATTTATTGAGCACGCGCCACTTATGCGATTGAACAAACATTTTGAGGTTTTTTTTTGCACCAAATAACCTCTGAAATATTGAAAATGCGTATTTGATCTCTTTCAGTACCGTTTGAAGTTAAGGATGAGATAAATAATGTAAAGATAAGTAATATATTGTAATAAAAAGTAAATAAGAAATGATAGTGAATATAGTATTTGATTTGATTGATATATTATAGTATGTTTGATTAGATTGATTAAATTTTATATAAAAATAGTAAATTACCATTTTGACCTTTTAATAATTAATAAAATATGGATATTATTATTTATAAAGGATAATGTAGTAATTTAAATTTAATGATTTGATTTATTTATGATAAATAATTAATGATTTGATTGATTTAAGATATATAATTAATTGATGGATAAATAATATGACAAAAAGAACGTGAGATGAGATAAGATAAGTTATACATAGATTAATAATATAACAAAACAAACGGTACCTGAGAGTATAATTTTTTTTATCTATTCAACTCATAATACACAATTTTTTAAAAAAACAATTATAAAATATTTAGTAAATATTTTTTTATTTTATTAATTATTAATTTTTTTTTCATATTATTAATTTTTCTGAAATTTTTTATATATTATAAGCAAAATTAATTTAAAAAATTAAATAATATTTCTAAATAATTTTATGTATACAATTATTTTAATTAATTTAAGTATTACATTTTATTTAAAAAATAACTGAACACGTTACTTAATTTAATATAATGATAAAATTTACGATTAAAATATTTTTCGTATAACTAATTAATATTAAGATAAAATAATTAATATTTTTTATAGTTATTTAATTAAAATTATATTATTTTATTAATTAAATATAGAATTGTAAACAAAACTAATTTAATTATTTATTTAAATGGGGTAATTTTCTGTATTTTATATATCTTCAAACCATGATATATAATTTTTCTTAAGATTCAATTATAAAATATTTATTAAACATTTTCACTTTATATTTTTATTATTTACCGCAAATTTTGCGACAATGCATTTTCTCGAAAAATTTAGATTTTTGTTCAATAATATATAGTCCTAAATCGAAAAATTAATATGCATGAACTTATCATTTTGGTTCAATATTTTGGTACTTTTAGGTATTTCAATCATTTTTTATGAATGCATGTTTAATGGAAAAGTTGGAAACATGAAGTGAGTTTAATAAAATAATGATAGCAAGATAAAATAATAATATTTTTTGAAAAAACAAATTAATTAAGAATAATAAATTTAAAATAAAAATAAAAATTAACAAAATGAAAAATGTTTGATAAATATTTTATAATTGAATCTTAAAAAAATTGTTTATTATGAGTTGAATAGATTTAAAAATTATACTCTGAAGGGGTCAAATATGTATTTTAAATATTTCACAGGGTATTTGGTGCAAAACAAACCTCAAAATATTTTCCCAGGCGCATGACTAGTGGTGCGTGCTCAACCAATCACTCATATGAAGGGTCACGTGTGCTAATTTTATAAAAAAATTTAGGGTTTGAGATGTCTATTAAAATTTCACAGGGATGAAATGTGTATTTTTAATATTTCACGAGCTATACAAAGTTTGAGAGTGTGTTTGATTGGAAAAGTGAACTGAATTTTTTTTTAAAAAAAAAACGTTTTTTTCTTAAAAATATATAAGGAAATTTTTTTTGTTTTCATTAATTTGTCCATGTTTTGGTTTTGGTTCATTAATTTTTAAAATTTGGTTTTGGTACACTAACTTTTAATTTTCAGTGATTTTGGTCCAACTGCACACATGTCAGCTATTCATTGGCACACGTAAATATTTTTCGGGTGACGTGTGTCAAAGTCTAACTGACACGTATGCAGTTGGACCAAACATCAAAATCATTTACGTATTCTTTTTTTTTCTTAAACACTTTAAAAAATCTGAACTTATTTTATCATTTTTTTTTAATCCAAACTGACCCTAAAACTAATTGTGCTATTGCCATTTAATTGTGATAATTCATCCAATTATATATAAAGCGGATAGTAAACCCGTCCAAAACTAGTCTAACTTCATAAAGGTTTTTGAGCCCCGGCCCGTCGAATTTAATTTTCTTATGTTAATGATTTTTTCCCCTTAGATTTGTCGCTATCAGAATTAATTTTTTTAAAAAGAAAATATAAGATCATTTAGTCTTCTTCAAGAAATATGCCCACGACAATAATTCACGGGTTTCTGATCATTAATTCCAACATTTAGTCTTCTTCAAGAAATATGCCCACGACAATAATTCACGGGTTTCTGATAATTAATTCCAACGGGGTAGTTAATTGATTACAATGGGGTCCCAATATTTTTGGGAATGTAGTGGAAAGAGACGAAGCAAGGGTAATTATTGTATTGCATTTTCTGCATGTCCAGATGGCTAATGTGCCACATTAGGTGGGCATTGATTACATATATAAAGCTACTTCCACAGATGACTAATGTACCTAATGTGGCACATTGAGTTACTTCAAAGTTTTACTTACAAATTCAATATGATAAGAATTTGGAATACGTATGTATATAGCTTCGAAGAGGACACTTGTGTTATAGTTTGGGCGGATGTATAGAAAAAAGTATTGTTGTTCGAATAAATAAATATTAGGCCGTGCTTAGATTTATTTCAAATCTTTAACTTCATCTGATGGACAGAACTGAAGCGAATTTCAAATTAACCCAAAGTTAATCGAGTTGTGCAATGTTAATAATAATTGTGATGGATTCAAATCCACAAAAGATATATATTCATTTGAAAGTAAAAAGTTATATTTACGATGAATGTTACACATAATATATATTATCTTTGAGATTATAAAAGTAACTCAAATTCATTTTTAAAACGTTTTTCTATTAAAGTGTGTTGGATGCAATAATTGTCCCTGCTTAGTCGGGCGATCGAATCATGGAGTTTGAGCTGCTATGTGATTTAAAAGATTTGAGTATCACCAGCTATAGCTTTTGGTAAAGCGGCAAACGCTCGGTCCTACAAAGTGTATTTAAGATAATTTTCTAATTTAAACGATAATTTTTTAGATGATTTGAATTCATCTATCAAATCATTGCACAAATCAAATCTTCTCTTCCAATCAAATACATCAATCCAAACACATTATATATTCTTTCTAAAAAAATAATTTCGCTTTAGCCTTTTAAAATATCAACGAAATGATATATTTGCATCTAGTTATATATTAGCAAACGTTGCATTAATGTTATATATATAATATAATACTGGCGTTTCTCGCTCGCGATGCGTATGTATACGTAATTATTTTTATGTTAATTAATTTTCGTGTTATTTTAAGAACTCACATGATGAATAAAATATTTAAAAATTTAAGAATGATAACTATCTAATCTAAAATTTTAAAAATACAAACAAAGACGCGAATGTCATTTTGGTAAAAAAAAAATTTAATTGCTGAAAAAAGACCATATAAAATATTAAAATGACTAATTTGTTTAATAATTTTGGTTTTTGTTGGGAATTAAAGTTAGGATATAATATTAATTTTATCTCAAGTTTTATCAATTAATTGAAAGTTAGTTAATTAAATGGTTTCTACTATAATAAGATAGTAAAAAAAGATAGTAAGATATAAATTTTGATATAACTCGTGAATCTTTTATAATTGCTAACGATTGAGGTACATGTGATACATGTAACATAATAAATAAAAAAAATACGTAAATAAAAAATTTGAGAAAGATAAAAATTTAAAATATATATTAAGTGATAAGCAATTCATTTAAATTTTAAATTAGCAAAAATATATATTAGTATTTTTATAGGTTTTATGTGTATTAGACGGTAGAGAGAGTATAATTTTGATTTCAACATCTTTCTTTTGCTAATAGAAATGAATACTTTGATTTCAACATCTTTCTTTTGTTAATAGAAATGAATGAGTATTTTTATAGGCTGAATATGTAATTTGACATTGGTGTAACATTATGGACCAAATCGGTTACTATAAATGTCTGAGGCTTTATATATATCTAGTATATCAACCTAAGAGTTACGTGTTTGAACAATATTTTTTTATTAATTTTATTTATATTCAAATATGAGTAATATAATAGATGTAAAAATTATCGATTAACTAAACTGCAATTTGAAATGTCGAAATTAAAAAAAAAAAAACAAACAAACGTGTAATATCTATACTACATAAGAACAAACTTGTTATATATATATATATATATATATAAATATATATATATATATATATATATATATATATATATATATGAATATAGTATGACCAGACAACAGACATCAATAATTCCCAAAATCTGAAGATATGCGAACAGATCCATGATAATGGCCCCAGGTTTTCTTTATATATAAAATGATAATGTAATTAAATGGGATTTAATTAAAAATGTTTAACGTATAATTTTACGTAAATCATGCATTAACTTTTGCGAATACAACAATTAAGTGCATGGCACGTTACGGGAAAAACTGACGAATCATTACTTTTATCCCTTCGGTCCCTCAATCATTTATGATCGATAAATTATACAATTTTCTAAATGAAATTATGTGGTTTCAAATTTAATTAAAAATGATACACATTTTCAAAAAAAAAAATTCAACCAAAAAAAGAAAGATTAATCAAGATAGCATTGAAAAATTCCAAACTCTGAGTAATATCATTTATATTCTAGGAAAGCAAGGGAACCATAAAAGATTTCATTGCATGTTTTAATTAGTATATGAGAATAAAAATATAAATTCCCAATATTCGTTAATATTCTCTTAGTAATACTCATTCCAATAGGATGTCTATTCGGATTTATTATTTTTTAAGTGAACCCCGCATGTATTGATAAATCAGGACCCTTAGATCTATCATTGAGGTAATGCCTGTAAAGGTAGGTTGAAATGAACCTGTCTATTCTCATAAATATGGGAATATGTATTCCTACAATTTGGGTTGAACTTGATTAATCATATTTATGTTAATCGACTGCGTTTACTTTAAATGATGAGATTGAGTAAGCATATATTAAAGTATGATTATTAAGATAATTTGATAGGATATAGAATGATTATGGATAAATAATAATATGTTTAGTTGGATGGATTAAAGTTTTTTTTCACTCTCTCACCTTGTAAAGATTTATAATCCCATGAAAAAATTAGGACTAAAAATTATTTGTGAATCCTATCATTAACGGCCCAAAAGATTTATACCAATTTTCAATTTTGCAAGTAACATAGGATTAGTCGGTATTAATTATGTAATCTTTCATTTATCAAGACAAGTAAACGCAGATGTGACAAAAATATTAATTTACATTTATAATCCTCGTACTTTAATTAAATTAATACGAATATAAACATTAATATATAAATTTGAAAAACTATTAACATAGAAGTTTGTAAAACTGCTTCTTCAAAACCTAAAAAATGTCATAACACACGCTTTCAATGGGTATCCGAATTGATGAAATAGATAAGTTTGTGACAAATGATCATTTGATTCTTTTTGCCAACATTTTTTCGAGAGAGCATATGACACCGGATTTGCTCAATACGCTTTACTTGGCTAGCTTAGTTTGTAAGCTATTGCGATAATCCGAAAATTTACCCAGTTCACTCCAAAAATAATGATTGCAGGTTTTCATCTCATTAAAAAAAAACTAACATAACACACACCAAGTGTGCCGATCCCTAGTAATTGATAATAATTATTCCTTAATGTTTTATAAGCAAATGAACTCATAAATCATTTTTTAAATAGAGAAATATTTATGTCACTGATGTAGCAAAAAATTGATATTATCCGATTAGAAAAAAATTGGGTAACTTGTGGAGATCTGAATAGACGGATTAATACTCGAACTGTTCCAAAGACCGAACTTCGTGGATTGTCACCTAGGGATGGCAACAGGGAGGGTTTGGGGCGGATTTTGCCAAATCCGAGACCCTTCCCGCCAAAAAAATATTAGACCCGAACCCGAACCTGCCCCACCCCACATCAAAATCCGGCGGATCCAACCTGGGTTTGGACCCGCGAACCGTTAACATTTATTTTTTTAATAAAAATTAAATATATTATCATTTATAATATTATAAATATATTTATAGATACATATCTATTTATTTATATGAAATATATATATACAGTATGTATATATATATTTATACGATATATACTGTACAAAAAAAATTATACATATATATAATCTACGGTATATTACTGTATATAATATATTATATATCTAAAATATATATACTATATATATAATATAATATATTATATAGAGCTACTGTATATATTAATATATACTATATATAATATATTATATATGTTATATATTATTTTATATGATATATATAAAATATAAATGTATATATATATACGGGGCGGGTCCGAGGTGGGTCTCGGGTTGGACCCGTTGACCTAGATCTGCCCCGCCCCGAAACCCGTTTGACCGGGTTTGAACCCGCCCCATCCGAAACGGGTTTGAACCCACCCCATCCGGAGCGGGTTTAACTTGGGGCCGGGTTTAAACCCAACACATTGCTATCCCTATTGTCACCTGCATCACAAAGCAAAGTGAATGACGCCGGGGGTTGTCAGGCGAAAACACTCCGACGTTCAAGTCAGTATTTGCCCAACGAAAGTTTTAGAGAATTCAAGCATGTGACTATAGAGTGCGTACCTTAATAATGAGAGGACTTGATCTATTTATAGATAGTCGGAGATTTTCAAGAGCTTGACCCTCTTATGGGCTTTTAAGAATTTGTGAAACTTGATAAAGTGTCCAAATAAATAATATGAGACCCAAATGAATTGAGTTATTGGTCTTGGACCGAGAGAAAATCAAATTGGGTCATAACCAGAGGCGTATGGTATGTATGGGCTTGGGTGGGCTCAAACCCAGCCAAGACCCCAAATTTTTTTAATATATATATATATAAGTGTAGTCCATAATTTTACCAAAGCCCACCTAATTATTTTAGGTTATCTGAACTCTATTTTATAATTTAATTATCTCTCTTAAAAAAATAATCTGTTTCTCTTCTTACTCCGAAATAGCTGCAGATGGTAAAAATAATTCATCGCGCACTTTGTGACTCTCATGACTCATCCATGTAGCTTAAAATTTTAATTTTCCAACCCCCTCTATTTCAAAGTCCTAGCTACGCCCCCTGGTCATAACACATCAGTCACCATTCCCATGTAGATGACCGATAATTGTGTTTTCGTCAAACGTTTGTTATTAAATTTGCTCGAAGTACATTTTAAAATAACGAACTAAATAGACTCATCTGCGTAATTTACTTGAAAAAGTATAATTATTTTTTGTTCTAACATCAATAAATATTCGCGCCTTTCACTCACATCAGAATTTATATTTATTAAATTGTGACCACTTTTCTTGGAGGAATCCAAAATGAAACCCCCGATGAGTTCATTTTGTATGCATTAGTTCGTGATAGGTTTATGTCTATTTTGTATGTATTCATATTGTTTTTATGTGTTTTTATGTGTTTTAGTGCATGCTTGTGTATTTCACTCCCCGGATTAATTTTGTAGGAAAATGAATTTCTGAAGAATGAATTACGGAGCAGCCTTGGTAAAAAATTCAAATGTAATTTTATAGAGACCCAAATCAAATCTCCACCGTTCAAAATAAGTGCAAGATGTTTTGAAGCTTCTGTGCAAATTTCAGCTCGATCCGACGGATAGAACTTAAGATATAAATTTTTCAAAATCGTCGCGCGAAGCAAAAAAATCCACTCGCTCGAGCAAGACTTGTGTCCACTCGAGCGAGCGAGACGTGTCAAAAATCTTTCGAGACGGAAAGTTGCTCGCTCGAGCGAGCGAAGCGTGCAGAATTTGTATTTTTGGAAACTCTTCCTCAGATTGGATGCTATCTTTTGAAGACCCTTGAACATATAAATACAAATCTAATCATCATATTAAAGGGTTCCAACACGCAGAGAACGCAGAGGGCGGCTACTACAACTTGGGAGAGAAGATTTCTCGTTTCTTATTCTTTTCTTATTTTTATTTTTAGTTAATGATTAAAACATTGTTTGAATCATGATTTTGGTTCGTGAGTAGTTTTTCTTTCGATCAAGGCCACGTGATTGGGCCAGACAAGTTTATGTAGAAAACTTGGATGTTTGTTTGGGATTTTTTTAGACTTGATTTTATTTTATTGATTATCAGATTTATATTTAACTTGTGAATAGCCTGATCAACTGTTTGCTTGCATGTTAATCAATTTCAAGTCGACAGAGGAGGTTTCGATTTCGATCACTTTGATAATCAACATATTGTAAAATCGACTAGAAATAGAATTCGGTTTCAATGTGCGGTTTAGGTGTTTACTGAATTCTCATTGTTATTCATGCATTCAAATTTGATTAGAATTATGAAAGATTAATCCATCAATATTTGAATAGGTTTGATTGTTTTAGAAATAGTCCTTTGAACAAATTAGGAGAATTCCCGTGAATTAAGATTAAATCTGAGTCTTGAATCAAATACTTGTTACATAATTTGTCTGGTACCTACGTGTGGCCTTGATCGAGCTTTTTCCCAAATTGAATTTTAATCCAAAATCTTTGCTGCGTTTTTACTGAGTTGAATTATATTTTCTATTTAATTTCTTAGTTTAAAATCTGAAATCACTCTTATTCATTAGTCTAGATTAAGTAGGAATAATCATATTTTGGTATTCATAATTATACAGTCTCTGTGGGTTCAACATCTGGATCTTTGTCCACTTTACTATTACTTGATCTGGTACGCTTGCCAGTAGATTCTTAATCATACCGATTTAAGTGGTCAAGTTTTTGGCGCTGTTGTCGGGGATTGTTTGAGATCAAAATTTTTATTTCGCTTGAGATTAGACTTAATTTTAATTTATTTTATTAAATTCTGAAATTTTTTTCTTTTCTTGGTGATTTTTAGGTACTCATCTGCTAGTGCATGCACCGATCTCGACACACCAAAGATCTCTTACCACTTGACTTGGAGATCGAGCACACACTTAGCAGGATTCGGAGAGCTAGGAGAGATATTAATCTGGAACTCGATTCAGAAACAGAAGAAGAGATGGCTGACAACCGTACTATATGAGATCTGATTAGGCCGCCAGTTGAAGGTTATGAATCTAGCATAGTTCGCCTCGCTGTTGAGGCGAACAATTTTGAGCTGAAACCCTCTATTATTCAGCTGATCCAACTGCAAGCGAGATTTGGGGGTACGTCTGTGGAGGACCCCTACGCTCATCTGAAGAGTTTTCTGTCGATTTGCGACACGTTCAAGGTTAATGGGGTAACATCTGATGTAGTCCGACTGCGGTTATTCCCATTTTCTCTACAGGGAGATGCACTTGAGTGGCTAGATGATCTACCTACCGGTTCTATCACTACTTGGACTGAGCTTGTTCAAACTTTTTTGAACAAGTATTTTCCTCCTACAAAGATGGCGAAGTTATTTTATGACATTATTTCTTACAGGCAAAAGGAGGGAGAGTCCTTACATGAAGCATGGACCAGATTTAAGAAGATGTTGAGGATGTGTCCTCAACTTAATCTCACTTAGATCCAGCAGACGCTGACATTCGATAATGAAGCTGATCCATCAGTGCGTTCTATGTTGGACGCTGCTGCTAATGGCTGCTTATTCGGGAAGACGCCAACAAAATCTTGGAAATTATAGGTAATATGACAGAGAGTAACATTGGGTGGCCGGATGTGAAGAAGGAGAAGAAAGCTGGAATTCTAGAGGTTGATGCTTTAATGGCCCTAAATGCAAAGATTGACGCTCTGACACACCAAGTGACACTTATGAAAGTAGCACAAACGACTCAAGTACAAGAGAATCTGCCAAAGGAACAGCAGTTATTTGAAGTTGAAGCGGCTAATTTTGCGGGTAACCAAGGACGACAGCCGTTCAACTCCTACAATAACAACTACAATCAGAGCTGGCAGCCCAAGCAAGAGGAGAAGAAACCGAGTTTTGAGGAGATTACGATGAAATATGTGGCTGGTACTGAGGCTCGGCTACAGAATCAAGAAGCTATGCTGCAGAAGTTGGAGACTCAGATGGCTCAGATAGAACCCAACTGTCTACTCGTCCTACTGGAGCATTGCCGAGTAACACCGAAACAAATCCCAGAGGCGTGAATGCTATCATGGTAGTTAATAGATCACAATCTGAAAAACTTGAGCAGCAGAGGGATGAAGAAAACACTATGGAGGGGTCGAAAAGTACGGAATTAAAGAAGGATGCGCGTACTGAAAATTTCTCCATGGCAGATAGAAAAGGTAAGACTTTAAAATTTGAGGTTAATGATAATGTTAATATTTCTAGTTTACCTTTTTCTCAAAGAGTTAAGCAGTTATTGTTTGATTTTCAATTTAAAAAGTTTCTTGAAACTTTCAAGAACTACATGTTAACATACCTTTTGCAGACGCTTTAGCTCAGATGCCAAACTATGCTAAATTTCTGAAGGATTTACTGAGGAATAAAAAAATTTGAATGATGTGACGTAGGTCACAATGCATGAGGAGTGTTCGACTGTGCTTCAGAATAAACTCCCGCAAAAATCTCAAGATCCAGTGAGTTTTTCTATACCTTGTCAAATTGGAAGTTTATCAGTTGATAATGTTTTGTGTGATTTAGGATCAAGTATAAATTTAATGCCTCATGCACTTGCTATGAAATTGGGTATATGCAACATTGAACCAGCAAATATTTCTCTTAAATTTGCTGATGGATCTATTAAATACCCAAGAGGAGTCGTGGAAAATATTTTAGTCAAGATAGACAAATTTATTTATCCTGTAGATTTTGTTATTCTTGACATAGATAAAAATTGTGAGGTGCCTCTGATTTTTGGGCGTCCATTTTTAGCCATGAGTCGAGCCTAAGTAGATGTTAAAAAGGGAGAGTTAGTTTTGAGGTTGAATGATGAGCAAGTAGTATTCCATATGTTTAAGTCGGATAGTGATAGTTCGAATTTAAAATCTTGCTTTGTTGTTAATTTTATTGATGTGATTAATTATGTTGGAGAATGTCAGCAGGTTCAGTTCTCCGCAGGAATTGGTTCCTTGAAAAATCTCTATAGAAGTGAAGAATGCAGTTGCAGGACTGATCTAAGATTTTCCATGACGGTGGATAAGCCACCTTGAATGTCGCCACTCAAGAGAGGACTATAGTCGGACTATAGACTATAAATTTAGCGCTGACTGGGAGGCAACTCAGTGTTATTTACCTTGCCTTTTATTTTATTTTATTTTTGGTTTTTGGTTTGTGTTTCTTTTTATTTTATTTTTACTTTTTTTCCCATGCCAGTTTGCCGTGCCTGACTGATATACCCAGCCTACTGCTACCGTCCCAGTACTGAGAAGAAAGCGGATGAATCTGCGACCAGGGGAGTGTTACTTTTCATTTTGTTTTTGTTCGTCTTGCATTTGTATATTTGTTATGCATTTTGTTCATTGTTTCAGAAGCATTGAGGGCAATGCTTTGGATAAGTATGGGGGTGTTATTTAGTTTTGTTTCGTAAATCATTGTGTTTTACATTCATATGGTTTAGTTCTTTGCATATAGTTCGTAATCATGCCTATCAATGTGTTGTTGTTTGTGTTGTGGATAAAAGTAGAATGATGACTGTTAGCCGATGAGGATAGAGTTGAAAAAAAATTATTTTTGGAAAATATTGCTTTTGATTGAACATGAGAAACTGTTGGTTGAATCGTGAATCATCTTAAACATGCATGTTAAACTGGTGTATTGTAGCGAAGTAATTGATAAAGTTCGTATTTGTTTGACCATTGCACGACAATAGATGCTTGTTGATCATGATAGTATCTTTGGATTCTTGATGATTGTTAAACATTGCATGTGTGATCTTGCGCGTACTTATAAAATTTTTGAAATTTTTTTTTGTTGAAAATTAAGTTAACTCCATCCGGGTTACGAGCAGAGATTGAAATCCTAATCTCTTATTCTTGACTAAGTATGCGGATTCCATGAGGTTAATAATTTTGAAATTTTAAAATAACAATTCCATCCGGGCTTGGACAATGATTGAAATCCTAATCATTGTTCCATAGCTAAGTTTGAGGGTTAAATGGGATTGATGCTCCATTCGAGCTATAGACGAGGGGATTGAAATCCGAATCCTATCTTAGTTATAGCTAAGTTTGCGGGTAATTACTGAGGCTTATAAAAAAATACCGGGTGCAAAATCCGGAGGTACGTAATTAATCTCAAGAAAGAGCATGTTTTTGTTTGAAATTGTTGAGATGACGGAGTGCTGAATTGTGATACTTGCATTGAATTGTCATAGGTCGCTAAACATTCTTAGGATGGATTCTTTTGAAGTTACACGAAACTGGAATAACATGGCACACACACGTTTATGTTAAACTGACAGTGTATTGTGAACAATCAGAAATTTGTGGTTTTCAATTTTTTAAGTTGGATTTATCGGAGGCTATGTTGTTCATGATTCATTCTTACTTATGTTTTTGTTTGCATATTGTTTTTGTATGTCTTGCTCGAGGGCGAACAAGAGTTAAGTATGGGGGTGTTGATGAGTGCATTTTGTATGCATTAGTTCATGATAGGTTTATGTCTATTTTGTATGTATTTATATTGTTTTTATGTGTTTTAGTGCATGCTTGTGTATTTCACTCTTCGGGTTAATTTAGTGCATGCTTGTGTATTTCATTCTCCGGGTTAATTTTGTAGGAAAATGGATTTCTGAAGAATGAATTACAGCCTTGGTCAAAAATTCAAATGTAATTTTATAGAGACCCAAATCCAATCTCCACCGTTCAAAATAAAGTTCAAGATGTAAGCTGTTGTCCAAATTTCAGCTCGATCCGACGGCTAAAACTTAAGATATGAATTTTTCAAAACCGTCGCACGGAGCAGAAAAATCCACTCGCTCGAGCGAGCGAAGCGAGCCCAGAAATCCTTCGGAATAGATTCATGCTCTCTCGATCGAGCGGAGCGTGCATAATTTGTATTTTTGGAAATTCTTGCTCGGATTGGATGTTATCTTTTGAAGACCCTTGGACATATAAATACAAATCTAATTATCAGATTAAAGGGTTCCAACATGCAGAGAACGCAGAGGGCGGCTACTACAACTTGGGAGAGAAGATTTCTCATTTCTTCTTCTTTTCTTATTTTTATTTTTAGTTCATGATTAAAACATTGTTTGAATCATAATTTTGGTTCGTGAGTAGTTTTTCTTTCGATCAAGGCCACGTGATTGGGCCAGACAAATTTATGTAGAAAACTTGGATGTTTGTTTGTGATTTTTTAGACTTGATTTTATTTTATGGATTATAATATTTATATTTATCTTGTGAATAGCCTGATTAACTGTTTTGAAACGACCCTAACTCTATAATTAATAAATAAATATGCGGAAATTTTTTTTATATATATACTTACTAAATAAAATATGCACATATATGCCCATACATACATGCACAGAATAAAAAGATTTAAAATAAATAAATAAATAACTTAAATAAATGACTAAAATGAATAACTTAAATAAAAATTGCATTCTTTAAATAAAATAAATATCTGAGTCAAACATTTAATTAAAAATACTGCATAAGAAAAATGATTTAAAATTTGCATGCACTGAAAATATTCAAAACCACAACCACTGAAAAATAATTAAAAAGTGTAACATGCTGACATAATTAAAACATGCAATGTGACTCAGACATCTATCACGGTCACGGGGTCACTGCATGTCCGCTCATATGTCCTCGCCGCCGGTAGGAGCTACATCCTCCTCTACGAACTCACCTGCACCATACCAGTGTAGTGAGCCTAGAGGCCCAACATGCTAACATAACAAGGGTTTAAAATAATTTAAAACAATTAAATATTAATACATAACATATACATGAATGAGCGTGCTTAGAAATATCATAACATATCATAACTTAAATTTACTTAAATAACATAATACATAAATATTGTTGAGCAATTAATTTTCTAACATCGCATGGTTGTATACGTAGTGTAACCTTAAATCATACATTAAATACTGATCAGCGTGGAAACCAACGTACGTGGCGGTGACGAATCACCTCTTAAATTGGCAGTAAACTGCCCTTCAATAATTCACATATGGGGACGAATCCCCCTCAAATTGTCACACTACTTCAACTTCCAACATAAAAATATTTTATTATTGCTCAACCTTAAACATTTAATCGTACCTAAAATTATTTCATGAATGCATGTACTTAAATAAAATGTGTGTCCTTCATATATATTTAATTTAATTTCTTACTATCATATAAATATTAAAATAACTTCAATGAATAAAAATAATTAAATATATATTCAGGACACATGCAATTTCTCATGGATTGTACTGGACTGCTGGCCCTAACACTCAAGCCCAATTACTTAAATCTGGCCCAATATCATACTTAAGCCCAATAAAATTATTCTAAGCCCAATTAAATAATTAAAGCCCATTAACAACCAATTCTGGCCCAATGGGCCCAAAAGCCCAAAGATTGACCCAATAACTTTCACGGGCCCTAAAGCCCATAAAAATTATTGGACTTACTTAATTAAATTAATTTAAATCCCAAATAATTAAAATCAACCCAAAATAATTAAATGGAGCCCAATAAAATTTTAAAATTTAATTAGGCCCATTAAACCTTTAATTAAACTTAAAACTTAAAAAAATAAAAATACCCGAGCCCAACTAACTTAACCCGGACCCGAACCCAACTAACTTAACCCACTTACTTCCAGACCCGACCCGGACCCAAGACCCGACCCGGACCAACCCTAAAACCCTAAACCCGATCTGCCCTATTCTCACTTCAGCTGCGGCCGTGAGCAGCAGCCCCTCCGTGGCTGCTGCCGGCCTGCTCCGGCCACCCCTGGCCGGAGCGCCGCCGCCCAGACGTAGCCCACGTCTGGGCGGACCTAACTTGCACCAGCCCCCAGCCCTATGCAGCCTACTACCATGAACCCGAACCCCTTCTCTCGGAAACCCTATTCTGCACCCTCGATGGCCGATCGAACCACTGTGGTTTCCTGGGCTCGTTTGGCTCGAACCACTCGAGCCATTCGAGTCCAGGCAACCCCCACAGTTCCTCTGAACCTAGACCAGCAGATAAACGTGCCATGGAATAAAGAAACGTGAGCATGAATGGAGAATACATCAAATCGAGCACCAAGAACAAACTCAAATAAATTTCTGAAAATTTTCAAGAACAAATCAACGCATACACCACGCACACATAATATTCACTGATATTGTACGAAAAAGTAGAATAAAAACATGCCTAGCACCGAAGTTTGAAGAGAAAAACGAGCGTGGGACGATTCCGGGACGACGGGACGACGAGAAACCTTGAAACTTTGAAGAGAATCGGCTATGGGGTCCTTCCTCGGCTGCTGGATCGACGAGAAAGATGATGGAGATGGGGTGAGGCGGCTGATGGAAAGAAACGTGGGGTTTGGGTAGATTAGGTTTTGTTTTGTTTTAATTAAAATATAGGTTAATTAAATATAGATAAAAGGTTTTAAATATAAAAATATACAACTTAAACTTTCAAATAAAAGTTAAAATCTGATAACTCAATTTAAAATCCCGAAATTACAATTTAAGGGAATTTTAAAAATAATTAAAAGTCATTAAAATGGCTAAATTTGGATAAAAATGGACTCCTAAAATTATATAAAATTAAATACTAAAAATTTTGAGGTAATAAAACTCAAAATAATATTTTTGGGCTCTTAAAAGGCTCATGAAATAAATTGGCTAGAAAGTTGTCATCTCGTCCGTCCACGGTCCTCTCTACGCGATAAAATAATTAAAATACTAAAAATCATAAAATCACTAATTATGGGTTAAATTCTTAAAAAAATAAATTAAATCATGCACAAATAATTCACATAATTATTTAACCCATAAATCACAAATTTAAATAATTAAATATCCTAATTATGCATGCGGATTTACGTATTTAAAATACCGGGTGTTACATGTTTGCTTGCATGTTAATCGATTCCAAGTCGACGGAGGAGGTTTCGATTTCGATCACTTTGATAATCAACATATTGTAAAACCGACTAGAAATAGAATTCGATTTCAATATGCGGTTTATGTGTTTACTAAATTCTCACAGTTATTCATGCATTCAAATTTGATTAGAATTACGAAAGATTAATCCGTCAATATTTGAATATGTTTGATTGTTCTAGAAATAGTCATTTGAACAAATTAGGAGAATTCCCGTGAATTAAGATTAAATCTGAGTCTTGAATCAACTACTTGTTACATAATTTGTCTGGTACATACGTGTGGCCTTGATCGAGCTTTTTCCAAATTGAATTTTAATCCAAAATCTTTGCTGCGTTTTTACTGAGTTGAATTTTATTTTCTATTTAATTTCTTAGTTTAAAATCTGAAATCACTCTTATTCATTAGTCTAGATTAAGTAGAAATAATCATATTTTGGTATTCATAATTATACAATCTCTCCGTTGTTCATTTTACTAGTACTTGACCTGGTACGCTTGTCAGTAGATTCTTAATCATACCGATTTAAGCGGTCATCGCCCTCTATATTTAAGCAATCTTTTTATTTTATGGTCGTGTGGGGCTTACTCTGATTCTTTATTTATAAACAAATAATCACGCGTTTAAAGTACTAGTGGTCCATTAATTAACCGATAATACTGAGAAACTACTTTGGCTAATCTCCAACTTTAGTGTGTTTTAATCATTAATTTATTTATTTTCTTGCTTTATCCTTTTTTTTTCTTTTACTTACTTTTCATGAGTATAATTTCCCCGATCATGTATATGGATCTTCTTTCAAATTCCTTTTTACCTTCTTTGATTTCTTAAATTTAGAACTTATATAGCCTAAAATTCTTAGGTATAATATGATGCTTGGTTACTGTGGATCTTATTTATTGATTGATACTGAGGATTTATGAAGGTCGGGATTATTTTTATTTTTTTTATGACGGGGAACTCGCATGTCGTCGCCATCTTTCAGCTCATATTGAGAAAGTCTTGTGCTAATATAATTGTCTGTAAATCACGTTATTTGGTTAAACTACACTGAACAAATCCAATAGAAGATGTTGATCATAGGAAGAATTGGATTTCTAATTCTAGACTATTGGTCAAGCCGTGGATTTTGTGTGTGTGTCCATGCACATTATAATTATATATAAGAAACAACATACATGTTAGATTACATTAGCAAAATTAGTTTTTCTAGATATTTTGTCTTTAATTACAGTCTGATTATTGTGCATACTAGCACCTAATAATCAGTATCAATCACATTTAACAATTTAACGTATAACTAAGAATAAACTAATGCGAAGAGGAAAATATTCTTAGGAAACTAACATAAATCAAGCTAAAGAAAGAAAACTTCAAAATTTTTAAAGATAAATGCAAAATTCATTACTAATCAATTACCTTCTCCCAAGCCAACCGTTTCTACTTTTTACGGTGGAATCGAAAGTACAAATTCTATCAACACCTACGTAAAAAAAATAAAAATATCATTTTAGATTTCATGTTTTAAAAATGAGATAAAAAAAACCCTACAATTAGGGCCTAGGGGTAAAAGTGCCAATGTTTTTTTGTAATATGATATTAAATAACACCAATCATTTGACCAACAATGAAGCTGATCGTATTAATCTTGCCAACCTCGCATCCCTTTTCTCGTTGATATTAATTATTTTTGTCTGAGATTGATTTATTGAGTGGGTGTGCTTTTGAAATGCTATATATGAAAAAAGAAAGAGTAATTCCATTGTTTTATTTGAAGGAAGGAAAAAATAGTTTTATGTTTAGTCTTTTACTTATATCACGAGCATTAGTTTTATTTTATTTTAATATTACTTAATTTGAAGTGATATAATTTATAATAACATGATTTTTTTTTATAAAAGGTAATTAATCGTCGGTTCATGTCCGCTGTAAACTCCAAATTTTTGGGAAATAAAATCAGAGAAATATGAGTCAATAATTATTATGCATGTGTCCATGATTGGTGGATATGACTTAAAAACATTGGGTATCGCATGTAGGTAGAGCTGTTAAAATAGATTGGATCCGTTGCTCCTGTTGGAACAACGAAACTCGGATATCTTCACAATAGTATGATAATGTCCATTTTGGGTATAAATCCTTATGATTTTGATTTTGAAACCACCCAAAAGGTCTCATACTAATGGAGATATCATTCCATTTATTAACCCGTGATCATTTTCTTGATCTACAAATATGAGACTTTGATTGATATCCCAACAATCCTCCCCTTAAACGAAGTCGCACCATTATTCACATGGTCCGGGCCTCTTCTCAATCCGTCCTCCAATCGAGGCTACTCCACTTCACCGCGTTGAGGCACACGCATTATATGAATTCCCGGGAGCATCACCCCTCAAGAGCTTAATGCAGACCTTATCGGGAGCCTCTAGGCTACTCCACTTCACTGCGTTGAGGCACACGCCTTATATGAATTCCCGGGAGCAACACCCCTCGAGAGCTTAACACGGATCTTACCGGGAGCCTCACCTCCTTCGTTTAATTCCGAGGATTCTACCCACATTGGCTCGATCAGACCATGACTCTGATACCACTTGTTGGAACAACGGAACTCGGATATCTCCACAATGTTATGATATTGTCCACTTTGGGTATAAACCCTCATGTTTTGATTTTGGAACCATCCTAAAGGCCTCATACCAATGGAGATAACATTTCATTTATTAGCACATGATCATTTTCTTGATCTACCAATGTGGGACTTTGATTGATATCCCAACAACTCCATCCCATCCCGCTAAATAGGCGGGTTGAGTTGAAAATTTTTCAACACGCTCAAACGGCGGGCCGGGCCACCGAGTGATGGGTTTTGACGGATTGCGGGCCAACTTGCCCTAACACGCAAATATAACTAAATATCGAGGGATCAGCCCATTCCACACTATCAAATAAACGGATTAGATTGCTAATTTCTCAACAATCCCAAATTACATAATGATAAGTTTTGGTAGGTTGTAGATTAGTCCGCATCTATCGATCTGTTTTGATAGCTCTAAAATCTACGTTCAAAGTGGCGAGACCTACGTATAATTTATCCGCACACGGGAGTGGACCATAAATTCAATGCTAAAAACAAACGAGAATGAATATCGCTAAATAAAACACTATAATGAAAAACAGAAAACATATAAAATTTGAGATTTCTAATTTTTCGAATATTCGTAAGGAAAAAAAAAAGTGGGATTTGGGACTTGCGGAACGAAAAAACGTTGAAAAACTGGAGGGCGACGGGCCAACTCACGCTAATATAATCAAAATCAATTTTTTTTAAAAAAATTCTCAGATAAAATCCATGTAATCAAATTGGATTCTTCCACCCAAATATAACTAAATTGAACACATGAAACAATGAAGGTGAAGTATCCTCCTTTAAAATCCGAATCTTTCTAAAATATCACAAGAACAAAAGTCCAGCATTGGAAAGCCTATAAAAGTCCAGCTACGTATAAACTGTAATCTGGGCCGCTTTGCCTTAATCTCCAACTCCAATGCTAAACACGCGTTAATTTTGCTCATACAATATACTTAAAATTGGCCACGTTTGTCTCATTCTTTTAGTTTTTTTTTTTACAATCTTAATATATGTGAGGAAATTACAATTTCGG
This sequence comes from Henckelia pumila, assembly GCF_033568475.1. Lineage (NCBI taxonomy): Eukaryota > Viridiplantae > Streptophyta > Magnoliopsida > Lamiales > Gesneriaceae > Henckelia > Henckelia pumila. Next base: position 137,868,059 of record NC_133121.1, read on the forward strand.
TCCAGCAATTTTCACACTTTGTGATTTTGGTCGGTCATTTATGTTTTATGTTTTGAGCTTTCATTTTTAGTCATGTATGTTTTGATTTTTGACGATAGTATTTTTTTTGTCGAAAATGTTGATGTTACACTACATACGTCAGCTCTACATTACTGCTACATTGGTGTCACATCAAAAAATTGATTAAAATTATAAAAAAAAAATTACAAACCGACAGATAATAGACTAAAAATGAAATCTGTCATCGAAATCGCAAATAGACTAAAAACAATTTTCATATATATATATATATATATAATTATATATAAGTATGTATCGATCCAAATATCTACCATGATATATATACATATATAATAATAATCACACGTGGTACAAGAAGTCTTGCATATCATCTTAAAAATTTGAAGTATCGACCTTCAAAAAAAAAAATTGATGTATCGAGTTCATGCTATATTTTATTTATTTATTCATTCTTTTATTTTTAAAAGATCGTGCAATATTTTATTGGAGGCCTCGGTCCGGAGTGACATTTAATTTAAATAAAGACAACATGTCTGAAATTTTGAAGTTAATTTGTCCTACATTGTAATTCACGTACACACACTTGCACCATAAAAAAGGTCAAAATTGCGATTATTACCATTCAACAAACGCGTTCTCATTTAATTTTCAAAACTTTCTCTTTACTTGGTCAAACCCATTTCCTCTTTATTTTTTTTATAATTTTTTTTTTATTATAAGATATTTCCTCTTTAAAAAAATCAGATCAGATATATCAACAACCATTCAACGCCTCATCTTCCAAACCATCTTCTTCTTCGCTGCCACTCCACTTTCTGTCATTCTCACAACTGGAATCACTTTATGCTAGTGGATGAAATTGGATATCGACCGAAAATGAAGAGTCCTGTATCATCTAGGCCTTCGTCTCCATTACACTCTTCCCATCAACACAACTCCGTCTCCCCTTCTGCCACGCCGCCTCGCCGCCGCCAAAACATCTCAGAAACGCTGATGGAGGAGGACATAGACAAGGCCGAAGCCATTATCAAGAAATTGAGCTTGGATTTCTCCGACGACCATTCTTTCCCATCACTGTTTGCGGGGGAAGACAGGACAGATGCAACCATGTTTCTTGAAGCTGTGAGCAGTTTGCAGAATGCAATGCATTATTATGTGAAGCAGAGTTCGAGCTCTGACATGCTCGTTCGAGCTCAAAGCTTAATGCTGACCGCTGAGAAAAGATTGGAGAAGGAATTTTATACGATTCTGTCGGCAAATAGGAAAGTTTTGGATAAGGAATCTGTTCTGCCGCAGGTTTCACCTCCGACCAGCTCCAGCACTTCAGGATTTAACGAAGATGATAGAGTTTCTGGGAATTTCATATCAGCTTCGGGAGTTGCGATGGCGGATTTGAAGAACATTGCGGATACAATGATCGGCTCTGGTTATGGAAAAGAATGCGTTCGTGTATACAAAATTATAAGAAAATCGATCGTTGATGAGACTCTGTACCATTTAGGAGTTGAATATCTGAACGCTTCTCAGATTCAGAAAATGGAGTGGAACGTACTGGAGCCGAAGATCAAGAAATGGTTGCACGCGGTTACTGTCGCAATAAAAGATCTTTTTTACGGCGAAAGAATCCTCTGTGATTACGTTTTCTCCTCCTCCGAAAGTATCTCGGAGTCATGCTTCACCGAGATTTCTAACGATGCAGCTGTAAATTTATTTAATTTCCCTGAATTTGTGGCGAAAAGCAAGAAAAATCTGTCACCGGAGAAAATATTCCGAGCGCTGGATCTTTACGAGGCTGTCACCAAGCTATGGCCGGAGACCGAATCGATTTTCTCCCACGGCTCTCTGTCGCCGGTGAGGTCTCAGGCGGTGGCCGCCCAGGTGAAACTCGGCGAAGCCGTGAGAACAATGTTGAACCAATTCGAGGCGGCGATTCAGAAGGACTCTTCAAGATCAGCGTCTGGAGGCGGAGTGCACCCGCTCACCCGCTACGTGATGAATTTTCTCGTGTTCATCGGCGATTACAGCGGCGCGGTAGCTGACATAGTGGCGGACTGGCCCGTGAACGTCCCGACTCAGCTGCCGGAATCTTATTTTCCCAGCCACACCGCGGCTGAGGACCCATCAACGGCGGCGATCACCGGACGCCTCGCGTGGCTGATACTCGTCCTCCTCTGCAAGCTGGACTCGAAGGCGGCGCTGTACAATGACGTCACGCTGTCGTACTTGTTCCTCGCGAACAACTTAAACTACGTCGTTTCGAAGGTCCGGAAGTCCAACCTCGGGGCCCTGATGGGACCCGAATGGGTATCCAACAACGGGTCGAAAGTGAAACAGTACTTATCCAACTACGTGAAAATGGGGTGGAGTAAAGCAACTTCGGCCCTGCCCCAAGATCCAACGGCCGAGATTTCTCCAGAGGAAGCCATCGAATGCTTCAGAAGATTCAATCTAAGCTTCGAAGAGGAATGCACGAAGCAGAAATCGTGGGTCATACCCGACCCGGAATTCCGAGAAGACGCCCGGATCCAAGTAAAAAGAAAGATTATCCCCGTTTATCGTGTCTACTACTACAAACATAGAGGGGGCTATATGATGGAGTCAATTATCAGATATGCCCCTGAAGATTTGGATAATTGCCTGTCGGCCCTGTTTTCAGCTTCTCCGGATAGTAGCCATACGTCGTCGTACGAAACGTCCCGCCAGTCGTCTCCTCTCCGTTGACAGCCATTATGAATGTTCCATATAAGACTAATTTTACCAGCTTTCCACTTAATTGTTGTTGATTAAGGTGTTAGAAGCTTTGAAATATCAATTAATGTCTATATCATGCATCTTGTATCGTCTCATCCAATAAGTTGATCGGTACATTTTTTTTTAATGATATTTTAATAATATTGAGACTTGAGAGAGATACAAAGTGCTTATATGCAACTAAAAACTTCACCCTTAGGTTAAACGATCTTCCTATTTAAATTCAGAAGTAATATGTTTTTTTTTTTAATTGTCATTGTTAATTTCACACAATGTCACTTATATGACACTCATCCTCCACTAATATCATGTGTGGAGAGGTATTTGCCATCAAACTTACATCTAATCTCACACCAAGCCATGAGATATCATTGGGTTAACAAAAAAAATGAGAGAAACATGAGATGAATAAAAATTTGTGTTTCATTCCACTTTCATTTCATGTATCAAACGGTACCTAAGTTGATCGGTACAATTTTTTTTAATGATATTTTAATAATATTGAGACTTAGAGAGATACAAAGTGCTTATATGCAACTAAAAACTTCACCCTTAGGTTAAACGATCTTCTTATTTAAATTCAGAAGCAATATGTTTTTTTTAAAAAAAAAAAAATTGCAGCTCGACTTTTATTTATTTATTTATGAACAAATTAATAGAACCATCTCGACAATTACATGTGTGTGTGAAATTTATTTAGTTTTTTTATTATTTATATTCGAGAAATTAATATTTATTTTGCGCAAAAAATCTTCTCAAATCAGAAATCAATTTATTGACAAAACTCCTGTTTAGATTATATATTCACTATATTATATTATTTTTATATTAAAAATATTAAATTTATTATTAAAAAAATAAAAACATAAAATTAATATATCTCAATAAAGATTCGTGAGATAATATCGACATTTTTCTCGTTTTGTCCTCTTATCACAGCAGAGCCCACTTTTTTTTATTAGGGGATCTATCTAAACGTGACTCAGAATATATGTGTACTTAAAATAAGCCATTAGTATGTTTTGTTGCATCCATGTGGCTTTAATGGCCTCCATTCTATGAGCCACCACACTTTGTTTTCCTCCTAAATGTTATTAATATAAGTGCTTCAATTTATAACTTTTCTCTCTCTTTTTGATGCCAACTAAATAAAACTAATTTTCTTGAACATCATCAGGTCTTGATTGACGTACAAGGACTTCTGGTTTTTGAAAGAGGGAGGACAAAAAGGTTCCTCTTTCTTGGCGGCCAACGTAAGTTTTTTCTTTTTTTCTTTTTCTTAATCCAATGATTGTGTTTTGTTGATAGAAGAAAATGGTCGGTAGTTGATGCATTGAAGAGATATTTGGAGGCGGCAAATAGAAAGGGAACACGTTCTTGATCGTTCCTGTTGAGATTATTTGTAAAGAAATATCTCGAGGGGACAAGAAACAAATGTGTTCTGTTGATTTAAGAACATTGGTGTTTGGGACCAATTATTGAATCATTTTATTGTTCTGGGCAGGGGCCTGCAATTGAGATTCATCGACAAGAATGGATAAATTTCAACGTTTTGTTCGACTTCCCTACGTTGATGAAAGGGATAGGATATAAAATGCATTTGTTGATTTGGGTGTTTGAGGGGAGAAAGAAAAGGGTTTTAGTTCTTGATTTGCATTAGTTTCTTGTGTGTGTGAGAGGAGAATTCTCAGGGTATAGGACTTTATAAAATGGAGGCATCGTTAGCAGCACAGCCACCTGCGACTCCCCGTAAGAAAATGGTGAAGCAATTGACGGGAAAACGAGACGATACAGCGTTGCATTCCGCTGCTAGATCAGGGAATATTCTCGCCATTCAAGAAATAATCGATGATTCTGGAGAAGGTGGTGAATTGGCAGACTTGCTGGCAAAAGAAAACTCGGCTGGCGAAACGGCTTTGTATGTAGCTGCGGAATATGGCTATTTCGAGGTGGTTAGGGAGATGATCAAGCATTATGATTTGATGACTGCTGGGATTAAAGCCAAGAATGGTTTTGATGCACTTCATATTGCGGCGAAACAGGGGGATTTGGGTATGTTTCTTGACACAAACTCGGGTTTCTTGGCTGTTTCTTTTACTATTCTTTGTTATGTTTGCTAATCAGCAAAACAAGAGTAGTTATGTTTAAACTTGCTCCATGGAGTAAAGATCAAGCTATGTTTTGATTCTTGAGACCTTTAAGTTTAAGTTATCAATATGTGTCAAATAAAATAATAAGCAATTCCTAAGTTAGAAGATAAACAAACTAATTTTGATTTGAGTTCAGATCAAAATGTTGATGTTAATGATTCTGCAAACGGGTTGAATGGTTTTCACCTTTACACTCCGTCTATGAAATCTGCAGAAGTTGTGAAGGTGCTAATGGAAGTGCATCCAGAGCTTGCGATGACCGTAGATGCATCAAACACCACGGCTCTGCACACAGCTGCGACTCAAGGACATATAGAGGTCGTGAACTATCTGTTGGACGCAGAGAGCAGCCTGGCCACCATTGCAAAGAGTAATGGAAAAACAGCCCTCCATTCTGCAGCAAGAAATGGACATTTAAAAGTTGTGAAAGCCCTTTTGAATAATGAGCCGCAGATCGTGTTTCGAACGGATAAAAAAGGGCAAACAGCTCTTCATATGGCTGTTAAAGGACAAAACCTTGAGGTGGTTGAAGAATTAATTAGAGTGGATCCTTTGACGATTAACATGGTGGATACTAAGGGCAACACTGCGCTGCATATTGCAACCCGAAAAGGGAGGTTTCAGGTAAAGTTATTTGCATTCTTTAAATTCACAAATGAATTTAGATTCTTTGAGGACTTTTACTCACATGAAGTTCGTTTTTGCAGATTGTAAAGATGCTGCTACGCCATGATGTATTGGATACAACAGTCGTAAACCGGTCCAATGAAACCGCCTTTGACACGGCTGAAAAAATGGCTCATTCTGATATTACAGTCATTTTGCAAGAACATGGAGTTCCAAGGGCCAGAGAAATCAAACCTCATTTAAGCAATCCAGCTCGGGAGCTAAAACAAACGGTGAGCGACATAAAACACGAGGTTCACAACCAATTAGAACACACACGCCAAACAAGAGAGCGTGTCCAAGGCATTGCCAAGCGTCTCAACAAAATGCATGCGGAGGGGCTCAACAACGCAATCAATTCCTCGACAGTCGTGGCAGTTCTAATAGCCACTGTCGCATTCGCGGCTATTTTCACGGTTCCTGGACAGTATGTGGACGACCCTCAGAATATACCACCTGGAATGTCTTTGGGAGAAGCGAGAATCGCTCCAAAAATCCCTTTTCTAATATTCTTTGTCTTTGACTCAGTCGCTCTGTTCATTTCCTTGGCAGTCGTGGTGGTGCAAACCTCAGTTGTCGTTATAGAAAGGAAGGCAAAGAAACAGTTGATGGCTATAATAAACAAGCTAATGTGGCTGGCTTGTGTGCTCGTCTCGGTGGCCTATTTAGCCCTGGCTTTTGTTGTTGTAGGCAAGCAAGAGATGTGGCTCGCGATTTGTGTGACAATCATAGGAACTACGATATTATCGACAACAATTGGTACAATGTGTTATTGGGTGATCAAGCATCGAATGGAGTCCAAGAACAGTAGGAGCATCGGCAAGAATTCTTTGGCAAGTAGATCAAGATCATGGTCAGTCTCAGTGCTATCAGAGGCAGATGTTTTGAATGCAGACTTCAAGAAAATGTACGCAATCTGAAAGATGAAACAACCCCTCGAATAACTTTTAAGAAATTTCCGTTGGACTTTTCTGAAAAACTGAATTTTAATTTTACGTTGGGAAAAATTGCCCTCAATCGAGGGAATTGAATCCATTGTACATTTTAAATAGCCCCCGCAAACCACACAATTTTTTTTGGGGTTTGGGAGTGGTGAATCCACGAAAACATGAAGTTGTGTTGTCTTTTCAAGTTTTGTCAACCTACGTTACATGTTCAGTTTCTTGATCATGAATGATTGCAGATACAATGTAACTCGATGAGACAGGGCACATAACATGTCCAAGAAACCTTGTTTATACTAACATATAAATAATTTTGAAAAATCTCTCTCCACGTGTATTCGAGTTCACAAATACATTTGACCTTGAATTTTTTTTTCTTTTCTATTTTTTTTTTAAAAATCAAATGTAGTTTTGATATTTTAAAAATGTAAATCAGTTTCAAATATAGATCTAGTACTGTAATCTAAGTTCATCTCATTGAAACTTTTAGGATTTAATTGCATATATTATCTAGATGAAAATTTGATATTGCTAAAATTCTTTCATAAAAAAAAAAAACATTAACTTCTCGTATTTTAAAATCTTGAGTAAATAATAGAGATACTCAAGCCCTGTAAGCTTATATGTTCGGCATCCCGTCTGCTACTATAATTTGAGGTTTAAGTACGCCAGTGCTTCCTATATTTGAATTCTATGAACTCTAATTTAAACTTACTTTTATTTTTAAGCTCATATAAGGTCGTTTGTAAGCTTATATGTCCGGTATCCATTAATGAGATGAATCGAAGTCTATGTCATCTTAATTAAAGGGTGAATCTTAAACAATCCTTAACAGATTTGGGGATATAATAGACCTCTTGCAAAGTTTTTAATTGAAAGAAAATATCCCATTGCATGTATGACTTCTCAAAAAAAATTTCAAGCAATATCCAGGGTCTTCCTCAATTGAAAATACCATGTAGCCTAACTCTGGATATTTTTCAAACAATAGTTGGTATTTATCCAATTTGCTAACACGATCTTGTATCCAGAACCAAGATGAAGGACATAATGGTGATGCCAAGAACAATTGGTAAACTGTTGTATCTCCGTCTCCAATCGTTTGAGGCCGAAACAAGGCAAGGCTTGTCTGATGGACACAAGGCATTGCCAGTCGTTCTGCATTATTTAGGCAACAATCAAGATATATAGTTACAAGAACCGATGGAATCGTCCTAAGATAGAGTTCTCAAAACTGAAAGAACTAAACTTACATTATGTTTAGACCCTTTTTCTGTGAAAGTGAAGGCGGTATGGATCCATTGAACTTGTTATCTGCTAAATTCCTGAAAACAAAAGAACACAAATTTATTTCCTTTATGTTGAGTTGGTGGTACACAATTACAATTACAAATACTTCTTCTTCTTTTTTTTACTAACTCACAGTTGTTTGAGGTTTGGCAGTGCTCCTAGAAAAGCCGGGATAGGACCCCTCAAGCTGTTGTTATGAAAATCACTGCGAAAGAAAAAAAAAATCCAACAAATTTCATGCAACTCTATATACAATTTAAAGATTTGATGATGAAAGCTCACATAGTTTCAAGTTGGTCCATGGAACTAAAATTGGGAAGCAGCCCTGAGAGACCAAAACTACCAAGAAACCTGTCAAGTTAACAAATTTTCCCAGTTATTACTTGTGGAAGTATAAGTTTTTGAGAAAGAAAAAAACAATGGTAGCTAGTAGATAATATACTTACAGAGCTGTTACTCGCGGAACAGAGTCGCTGCTGCAATTGATCCAATCCCAAGGATAAGAAGAAGGAAGGCATGGATCGCCGCTCCAGCTTTGCAAAACGTCGAACGACTTTTGTAAGGAAGCTAAACCAGTCACTAAACCAAAAACAAGAGTGAATGATTAAGTGTCACACTCTCAAAACTTGTTGCAAGTGACCAAATTATCAGAGGGCCGTGAAGCTCGTAAGTGGATAGCTTAGTTCAATCTCTACTCGAATTCGCTTCTGATCGAGTATAACTCAAGTTCGAATTTCAAACTATGGGATCAGCTAATCAAGAGACTGGTTGTTCAAAGTTCAAACTCAAGAGGATCATATGTATTCAGTTATCTAAAGTAAATAAAATATAATTTAATTACCCACCATCAGCAACATAGGTTCCATTGGTGATCAAATCTCCGATGGAATACACTTCCATGGCATTAATGAGTGGAGGAAGTGTGGAGTAGTTTGCAGGCACCAGAGAAACCTTATAGTTGGGGGAAACTGTGAAGTTGCTAGCAGAATACTCGGAGAAATTACCGAAAGGCGGGGAGAATTCTTCCGAGAACACCGAGTCGTTCATGGAGATTTTCAAGGTTCGGTTCTGGCCTGGCGGAAGCCGTGTAACCTCGGAGAAGTAAAAGGTCAAGTACACGGAAGCAACAGGAGGAAATCCCGTGTCTAATACCATGGTCGTCGCGTTGCGATTAATCGGCGTGATAGCACTCTTGAGTGCTAGAGGTGGAGGAATATCCATCCATCCTGGATTACTGATCACATTGCCTCCGTGTAACTCTACGAATCCTGGTCCAGCCGGTTCCGGAGTCCATATTCTGTCGTAGGCGTCGTTCGGGTACCTATGAACACGATGTTTATAAAGCCAAGTTAGTACGATATATGAACCAATTTTGTCAAGGCAAATGATCACTTCTTATGACAGGGCTAGCTTATTCAATTCAAAAAAAAAAAGCTTTGCATCAGATCAAGAAAATAAGTAGCTTGTACATATATACCTTATCGTAGAATTTGCAGCATAAGCAACCCTTTTCAACAAAAAAAGTGGATAAGTGCCATTTATAAGAAAAGTATACATATTAGACTCCAAACTTCGAACTTCAAGTGCAGACATAAAGGGGAACTCGTCAGCTCTTGTCTGAGCAACACATATACTGATATTGTTCTTCTTCATACCATAAATCACTTCATATGAAACATATTCTGTACTCGAGGTCGTGACGCTAGTCCAATGATTCCCATCGAACTGAAGATCGAACGATGGAGGCGTCGACTTGCCGTCGTAGTTGCCGTAATAAAAGCTAGCACGTACAAGTATACGTCCCATTCTGATACCTCCGATGTTGTAACAGTTCTTTCTTCGACTAGTGAATACCCTGAGTGTGCTCATCACTTGCGATATCGAGCCGTTGGATTGGACCGAGCGGGATTCGCCGGTATTGATGTAGGCGTCGTCTCCGCTCCATTGGATCAAGTTTTCGTCTTGGTATGAACCCGACGACCCACAGTCGATGCTTGCGAATACTGAAAATTAACCAAGAATTTCGATATCAAGTTCATTTGGATTAGCAAAGCTTGGGAACATAAAGTTTTGAGGTGTGTGGATATATATTGATCCTACCGTCGGCAATGGTGAACGTGAATAATGCGCAGAGGGAAAGAATGAGAACGAAGATGAGGGGAGGAGCTCCGGCCATGCCCCCCTGTTGAATCTTGGAGAAAAGATCAATTGATTTTTTTTTTTTATTCATGTGAAGAAATATTGGACATGATGGATGGAACTTTGATTGTTTTAGGAGTTGAATAATATAATTGGAAATGTTCAAAGTTTTTTGGTCAACCACATGGTAGTTTATTATTGTTGGTGTGTTAATCGCATCTTAACATGTCGAAAAAATAAACGAAATTTGAGATTGTTATATTTAGGAGTAGTTTAACAAGTAACGATGGGTCCGAGTAGTTATATTTACGAGTAGTTATATTATTATAAAATTCATCGTGCTGGCAAAGTTTTGTGTCGCATGTCGTGGTTTAATTGTAGTTAGCGCGGAGCAACTAGATAATGAAAATCCTAGAGGTACATGTAATTAATTACTTAATTTTAATTAGGCAATTAATTGTTTGTTGACCTTGCGAGTGAAGTACAAAGTCAACTTCTTGTTTGTGGGGCGATGATGGTGTTAGGAAACAACACCGCGTCATTTACCAGTGGACTATTGACCTTTCCTGTAATTAAGTTCGTCAACGCTTGATAATAATCATAATATAAAGGGTATCGATGAACCATTTTTTAAAGAAAAGCTTATTAATTTGACTTATTCACTCGTCATGTCCTTGCTATTGTGTTAGTTCTTTTCCAGAAGAAAGCAACTGATAATAAACATTTTTCTTATAACCAAAATTCTAGAGAGGGAATTTTATAATTTGAATATTAAAATCAAAATTTTATTCAAAAAATAATGAATGTATTGTATTTATATTACAACCCAAAAATAAAAAAAAAATATCATAAAAATATAACTAAAGATATCAAAATATCTCCTAGAAGTTTTTTAGTAGGCTTAAAAGTCTCAAAATAAAAAAATATATCATAAAATATGAAAAATCTCGCACACACACACACAACACGCCGAACTATGAGAGAGAGAGAGTGCAGGCGCGCAACACAAAGGGCGCGGGCGCGCATGACCGTCTGTCTAGCATTATTGAAATACACTTTCACATGTGCGGGCGCACGACAAAAACATGCGCTCCAGCACTTCAAAAATCACTCGAACGCGCGGACGCGCGCTAACAAAGGCACGGGTGCTCTGACTTCTCGGCTTTGGCATTTATTTTTGTGTTTGCTTTGATAATTTCTCCACTTTATTGACTTCTTTGGACTTCAATAACATTATAACATCCCCCAAAGAGATCTTCAAGTATTCCAATGTCGTTTTGATAATTCACCATCAACAATTGAAGTGGTTCCTTAAAATTTTTAGTTCGACCTCTCGTAATTGGTCCTCTTGGCATTTTCAACGGGTTCTTAGCCACTTGATCAACCCGCGAGCCATTCACGATCGCATCACAAGTTATCTATTAATTTATACTCTAAAATCTTTTAGTTTTCGAGAGTACATATTTTGAGATGATCGCTAACTTGAACGTCGGAGAGTTTTTGTCAGGGGCGGCCCTGCCCCAGGGCAGGCAGGGCTCATGCCCAGGGCCCCAAAATTGGTGGGACCTCATATTTATTTAAAAAAATTATTATATATATTATAAATATTATTTATTATGTTGTTCAATTAATTATTATTAATATATTATAATATTTATTAAAAAATTGAAGAATATTTATGCATCGTCATAACAAAGCTATCACCTAAACTGATGTGTCAATCTTCGCTTCGTTCATCACCACTCAGTTTCGCGTTGTTTTTCGTCTACACTTTCCATTGTCTCTCATTGATCATCGACTTTCTTATCCTTGAGTTTTATAGCTTGATGTTCGATCAATTTCTTCTCGAACTCTGTGTGCATTAAAATTTGATTTATGACTCGTTCAATTTAATTTTGATTTAATGTTAGATTTTATTTATAATTAATTTCATGTCGTGGTAGAAAATTTATAGATTAAAAGTACTTATTTCAAAACTTAATTTTGAAATTTGGAATTTTTATTTAATTTATAGCTGATTGGCTAAATTAACTACTTTTAAATTAAATTATCACTTAAATTGTGAGTTTTAGTGATTCAATGTGATTTTTTTTTTTTTGCATAATTTCATAATTATATTCATAAAATATGAAGATAATTTCATATAGCTCGATTATATTTGATTTTTTAAATACGAGCTGATATTTACACTTCATTTAATTTTGTGTTACCTACACTTCATGTTTGGATCGGTTTAGAGTGTGGAGAGGGGGTGAATACACTCAAAAATAATTCTACTAGTACGGTTTGAATTCAATCGGTTTAGTGATTGAATTCTAAGTTTATCTTGATGTCTAAACGTAATTTGACAAATTGGATAAGTGCGAAAATATGTAAAATTACGGATTCGAACACTTATGAGTTATGGAAAGCAGTTTATGCAAGATAGTGAGTGAGTAAGTAAACTGATAAAAGACACAAGGAGATGTTTATTGATGTTCGAAGATTTCAATCACTCCTACGTCATCCCTTCTTTCACATCGAAAGGATATCACTAGAAGATTTTGAATTTTACAAACAATTTGCAAAACCACGATCCAATTTAGGACTTAAATACTGCCTAACCAAGAACTTCTAGTAACAACTTAGTTTCAATCCTAGACTGATAAAATGATGATGTTTACAACTCGATTGATTTGGCACAAAATTGATCCTTCAATGATCGGAATAACACTTAGGCGTCGAGTTCCTTGATCGATTTTCAAGCTTTCAATACTTTGAATATTCACACGGTGAGCACTGTAAGCAAAAAAAATTATTCTTCAATCGATCGAGATCCCTATTTATACTCTTTGGATGTTAACGATCATAAATTCAAATAATGATCTTTAGATAGAGTTTGAATTATTCTCGTTGCATTTGTCATTTTCAAGAACAAATTCTGAAGCCGATTGTATCGCGGCACTAACTTCTGCAGAGTGTGTCAGAGTACGGGAAATTTTATCCAAATGAGGTACGAAGGTAGACTGGTGATGAATTAGTTTAGCATGGATAAACTGATAGCGGGTCAGTTCAGCGTCTTCGGTTTAGTTGAATTGTTTACTTTTAGTTGAGGGTCAAACGCGAGAAAGTTTAGCGCTTCTTTCTTTGTATGGCAGTTTGGCGCTTCAACTTATCTTCCGCTACCCAGTTTAGCTTAGTACTTCGGTTTGGATTTTGTTAGATCAGTTTACACGATAACCTGTAAACACCAAAACTTAATTTCCCAACACTTCACCTCATATGTAGAACGTAGTGCAAATTTATTCACAAATAGAATGTAAATAAAAAAAAATGGACCGTGAATATCAATTTTTTAAAATTAATGTAAGAAACTCTGATTTTAATTTTTGCCTCGGGTATCTTTTTTCTTTGGACCGCCACTGATTTTCGTCAGTTACCTCCCGACGTCTCTAACCTTATTTTGCGATGCAGGTAACAACCCCAAATTTTGCTAGCATGGAAGCATAAAAAGCAGTTGGTCTCCCAAAACGACGTGTCCACTAGACTAATTGGTCACCCATGGTCCTTTCTTTAGGGTAACGCAATTTCTTATAGCATCAACAACCATAACTATATTGTAAATAAGTTATTTACAGTTATTCATATTATCTAAAAAAATGGAATATATATTTAGGACTGGCAAAACCTTTCAAAATTCCGATCCATCTTGAATTTCATATAATTTTCATCCCAAAAATCTTGACTCAATGTTTTCGAAATCAGAATTTTTTGTCATTTTTCTCGTCCTGATTAATTGAGAGAAGGATTGGACATAATATCCTCTCGAAGAAATTCCCGACTTGATCTCAAATAATATAATTAATATATTTAATTAGTAATTTATATCATATTGACTAAAATGTTATTGGGCTGAGACTTAATTAATTAATTCCTTAAAAATTGAAACATTTTTTTTAAAATTCTAAATATAATCTTGAGACATTATCTTGAATATTTTAATTTTATATGTTGTTCTAGTCGAATGTTTTTTTAATAAATACTATTTTTTATTTTGTTAAAAAAATAGAAACAAAGTTTTTTTAGTTTCTGAACAAAACCTTTAACGCGACAAAAAAAAATACTTGAATATCTTATTCCTATTCAATGGAACCCAAACATTCAGGTCTCGACATTTGTCAAGTACAAAATCGAGAGTAGAAAAAGGACTCTCAATTCTCATCATGATGGAAAATAAATAAGAGGGTTATGTAGGGCTGACAGAACGGGTATGTGGGATGGGCCAACTCGCAACCCACCAAAACCCGCAAGTCGGCGAGGCGGGGCACCATTTAGTTGGATTGAAAAATTATCAATCCAACTCGTCTATTTGACGGCGCGGGGCGGGCCGACCTGCCAATTTTTAGTTAAATTTGGCAGGTTGGCCAGCAACTCCCCACAACCCACAACTTGGCGGGCTGACCCACCATTTAGGCGGGTTAAAAATTTGTCAACCCAACCCACCTATATAATGGAGTGGGACGGACCCAACCTTCTTTGACATCCCATAACTTATATGGATGGATCTCTGCCCCCGATCTTATCCTAATTATGGGAGCAATACAAAACCCAAGAAATTTTAAGCCAACCTGAACTGGGTTGTGTGAACTTAAAAAAATCAGACCTTTGATCCAGATTGAGCCAATTAACCACCAGAGTGAATCTCGCTGGGATTCCACTGACATGATGTGGGTCCTCGTGTTTCTAATCTTATTTTAGGGCAAATTAATAATTAATCATCGTTAATATCAAATAATATATTCCCATCCTTTTCTGATTAGCATTCTCATGCGTTCTCATGAGAATTCAGGTTCTGATGAATGATTAATCTGGAATAATATCTCACACAAAGCATGCATTTACAATGAAAGCACAAAATCATGCAATCATATAATTCTTGAAATCATAAAGCATGCTCGCATATAAGTCACTTAATCATATATCACATTCCATCTCATGCGATATTAATCAATCATACAGACTCAATCTACCCCGCTCATTTACATTTATCTTAATCCAGAAACTTATTCTCTGATATCACCTGTTGTGGGGATCTCGGGTTGCTAATCTTATTTTAGAAAAAATTATTAATTAATCATCGTTAATATCAAATAATTTAAATTAAGCAAAAGATTTTTTTTAATATACACGAACTCCGTGCACAGGTCCGTGATCCGGTCCGTGCATTAACCTGTAGTAACATTTCAAATAATCGCAGGTACACGGACCCCGTTCCCCTCCGTGTTCGGGTCCATGCCCATGGTTCAAAAATTTTTGAACTACTATTTTTTTATCTCAACCACACGGACCCCTACACGGAGGTTGGCACGGGGTCCGTGCACTTTATTTTTTGCACATTTTCAAAATCTGTAGGGTACATAATAAGTGCATTTTGTATGCATTAGTTCGTGATATTTTTTATGTTAATTCTGTGTGCCTTCGTATTATTTGGTGTGTTATTATGTGTTTTATTGCATTTGTGTGTATTTCACTCCTCGGGTTCATTTTGTAGGAAAATGAATTTTTGAAGAGTGAATTACGGAGCAGCTTTGTTAGAAAAATAATATTTAATTTTAGATAGATCCAAATCCAATCTTTACTGTTCAGAATGAAGTTCAAGATGTTTTGAAGCTTCTGTCCAAATTTCAGGTCAATCCGACGGCTAGAACTCAAGATATGAATTTTTCAAATTTGTCGCTTGGAGCAGGTTGAAAGTTGCGCTGATGGTGAGTGTTGTTGCACGATAGCACTTGAGTTTGGCGCTAGGAAGAGTGCAAACGCGCTTGTGGTTAGCGCTAAGAAGCAATATGGAGTAAAGAACAGAGCAGCACTTGAGTTTGGCGCTCAAGGAAGCACTATCGCGCTACAAGGGAAGATTAGCCGCGCATGTGTGAGCGCTATCACGCAAGCTTCAGCAAATAAATAGCGCACGCGAGCGAGGGTAATAGCTCGCGCGAGCGCCACACAATTTTCCAGCGAATTGAGTAGGGGAATCGCTCGCGAGCGTGATGATCCTAGGCGCGCGCGCGTGTCGCGAAGATTGAAATTTCCGAGAATTATTGTTGCGTCAGGAATTTAATTTTAAGGGATCTAAAATACTATAAATAGGAGTTTTCAATATTTTTGAAGGGTTCCCAGTTCCAGTTCCGAATTTGAGCGGCAGATTTGCAGACGTGGGCGGCTACTGCTTGGGAGATTTCTTATTCTTTTCTTTTCTTTTATTTTATTTTCAATTCATGATTAAAACATTGTTTGAATTATGAATTTTATTCTTGAGTAGTTTTTATTCGATCAAGGCCACGTGATTGGACCAGACAATTTATGTATAAAACTCGTTTGTTTATTTGAGATTTTCAGACTTGATTTGACTTTATTGTTTATTGAATTTATATTTGTCTTGTGAATTTCCTGGCCAGTTATTTACTTGCATGTTAATTGATTCCAAGTCGACAGAGGAGGTTTCGATGTTGATCACTTCAATAAGCAACATAGTATAAAACTGACTAGAAATAGAATTCGGTTTCATTATGCGGTTTAGGTGTTTACTGAATTTTCATAGTTATTAATGCATTCAAATTTGATTAGAATTACGAAAGATTAGTTCATCAATATTTGAATAGGTTTGATTGTTCTGAAAATAGTCCTTCGAACAAATTAGGAAAATTCTCATGAATTAAAACTAAGTTTGATATCTTAGATCGACTGCTTGTTACTTGAATTGTCTGGTACCTACGTGTGTCCTTGATCGAGTTTTTTTCCAAATTTGATTTAACTCTAAAATTTCCAGCTGTGTTTTATTTAATTGAATTTTAATTGCAACTTTTTATTTTTAGTTTAAAATCTGAATCACCTTTATTCATTAGTCTAGATTAAGTAGAAATAAATATATTTTGGTATTCATATATATACAGTCCATGTGGGTACGACATCTGGACTTTAGTTCACTATATTATAATTTGACCTGGTGCGCTTGCCAGTTGATTTTTAATCACACCGAATTAGCCGATCAAGTTTTTGGCGCCGTTGCCGGGGACTATTTGTGATATCAAAATTTTTGTTTCTCTTGAGATTAGACTTTATTTTAATTTATTTTATTAAATTCTGAATTTCTCTCCCTTCTTTGTAACTTTCAGGTGTTAGGAAATATGGCAGATAGGGGTGATCACATTTTTTGAAAAACCGCCCGAACCGACTACCCCGCACCGCCCCGCACCGTCGTATTTTATTTTTTGAAATAACCTCGGTTTTAAAAAAAATAAAAACCGCCCCGCCGCTATGGTTCGGTTATAATTTTTGGCCCAAACCGCCCCGCATCGCACCGCCGTGTATAGTGGTATTTAACTAGGGTTATATTTATAGAACATTGTATATACATTATACACAATAGATTCGATTCTATGCCGCCTCCACTCTCTTCTCTCCCAACTCTTCTTCAAAAAAATTTCCCCTCTTTCTCTCTTCATAATCTATTTACTACTTCTCTATACAAATATTAATCATCAACTTGCCTAAACATATTATAGTTGATTAACTTTATTTTGTCGCTTGATTGTTATTTTATTTAGTTTTATTTTGTTTATTATATTTTTCATTCATTATTCTAATAATTTGAATAACTTTATTTTTTTTTTCATTTTACCTATCATTAAAAAAATCGCGAACCGACCGCAACCGCCGAAAACCGCAAAAATGATTTTACATATAAAACCGCAACAAAAAAATTATAATAAAACCGAACCGCAATTGACAATTCGGTTTGAATTTTTTATGAAAAACTGCCAAACTGCACCGCGATCACCCCTAATGGCAGATAACAGAACTGTCCTAGACATCATTCGTCCACCTACTGAAGGCTATGGATCTAGCATAGTTCACCCTGCTGTCGAGGCGAATAACTTTGAATTAAAGCCTGCCACTATTTAGCTTATCCAATTGCAAGCTAGATTTGGGGGCACATCTGTGGAAGACCCCTACGCTTATCTGGAGCGTTTCCTATCGATCTGCGACACATTCAAAGTCAATGGGGTAACCTCTGATGCAGTGAGACTGCGGTTATTCCCATTCTCTCTTCTAGGAGAAGCTGTTGAGTGGCTAGATGATTTGCCTTCTGGTTCGATCACTACATGGGACCAACTTGTTCAGACTTTTCTGAACAAATATTTTCCTCCCACGAAGATTGCAAAACTATTCTCCGACATCATCTCATTTAGGCAGAAAGAAGCCGAATCTCTGCATGCGGCTTGGACCCGATTTAAAAAGATGTTGAGGATGTGTCCTCAACATAATCTTACTCAGAGCCAGCAAACTCAAACGTTCTACAATGGAGCCGATCAGTCGGTTCGATCTATGCTGGATGCTGCTGCTAATGGATGCTTTTTCAGGAAGACGCCAACTGAAGCCTGGGAGATCATAGGCAACATGGCAGAGAGTAACATTGGGTGGCCGGATGTGAAGAGAGAGAAGAAGGCTGGAGTTCTAGAGGTTGATGCTCTAATGGCCCTGAATTCAAAGATTGACGCGCTGACACACCAAGTGGCACTCATGAAAACAGCGCCGATCAATCAAGCACAAGGGAATATGCAACAAGACCAACAGTTGTTTGAAGTTGAGGCTGTGAATTTTATGGGTAATAAAGGAAGGCAGACATACAACTCAAACAACAACTACAGTCAGACCTGGCAGGCCAAGCAAGAGGAGAAAAAGCCGAGTTTTGAGGAGATCATGATGAAGTACGTGGCGGGTACTGAGGCTCGCTTGCAGAATCAGGAGAGCATGCTGCAGAAGCTGGAAATTCAGGTGGGCCAGATAGCTTCCCAATTGTCAACTCGTCCTGCTGGAGCTTTACCGAGCAACACTGAACTCAATTCCAAGGGCGTGAATGCTATCATGGTAGTGACTAGGTCACAATATGACAAACCTGAGGAGCAGATGGACGAAAAGAATAGGATGGAGGGGCCGAAAATTGGAGAGTTCAAAGAGGATGCGCGGACTGAAAAATTCTCCAAGGCAGGTAAGAAAGGTAAGACTTCAAAATTTGAAGTAAATGATAATATTGATATATCTACTCTACCTTTCCGCCATAGAGCTAAGAAAATACTGTTTGAATCTCAATTTAAAAAGTTTCTTGAAATTTTCAAGAAACTACATATTAACATACCCTTTGCAGATGCTTTAGCTCAGATGCTGAGATATGCTAAATTTCTGAAAGACTTGCTGAGGAACAAGAAAAAATTGAATGATCTTACGCAGGTTACAATGAATGAGGAGTGCTCGGCAGTGCTGAAAAAGAAGCTTCCAACAAAATTTCAAGATCCAGGGAGTTTTTCTATACCCTGTCAAATTGGAAGTCTATCTTTTATTTGTGTGACTTAGGTTCAAGCATAAATTTAATGCCTTATTCTCTTGCTCGAAAATTAGGTATAGAAAATGTTGAACCTGCTGTTATCTCCCTTAAATTTTCTGATGGATCTATTAAATACCCAAGGGGGATAGTGGAGAATGTCTTAGTCAAGATAGAACACTTTATATATCCTGTAGATTTTGTTATTCTTGACATGGATGAGGATTGTGAGGTTTCATTTATTTTAGGGCGTCCTTTTCTTGCTGCTAGTAGGGCGTTAGTTGATGTTGAGAAGGGAGAGTTGGTTCTAAGACTGAATGATGAGCAAGTTGTGTTTAAAATGCTTAAGTCGGCTACTAAGAGCCCAAATTTAAAATCTTGCTCTGATGTTAATTTTATTGGTGTAACTCATGATGTTGGTAAATATCTGCAGGTGCAGAATTTTGCAGGAATTTGTCCCTTGCACAATTTTTTTAATGGTGTAACAGGCAAGTGCAGGACTGACCTGAGTTTTTCAAAGACGGTGGATAAACCACCTTGAATTTCGCCACTCAAAAGAGGAGTATAGTCGGGCTATAGACTATAAATTTAGCGCTGACTGGGAGGCAACCCAGTGTTTTTGCTTTTTTTTTTATTTTGTTTTTGTTTTGTTTTTATTTTATTTTTTGTTTCTTTCCCTTGCCAGTTTGCCGTGCCTGCTGATTTATCTAGACTGCTGCTACCGTCCCGGCTGATACTGTCAAGAAAGAAGAGGATGAATCAAAAATCAGGGGAGTGTTATTTTTGTTCTCATTTTGTTTTTGTTCGTTTTTCATTTTGTTCATTGTTCTGAAGCATTGAGGGCAATGCTTTGGATAAGTATGGGGGGTAGACTAGTATTGCATTATCTATGTGTTTGTGTTGCATCTGTCATGTTTCGTGTTTGTTTTCATATTGTTTGTTTTTGTTCGTTTGTGTTGTCTTGCATGAGTTGGATGAGTCATAATAGCCAATGATGATGAAGTTTATTTGAAAAAAAAATTGGATTTTTGAAAATTTTTGCTCTTGACTAGACATGAAAAACCGTAGGTTGAACCGTGAATATTTTTAAGCACTTGTGTTAGACCAGTGAATTGTAGCGAAAGATTTGATGAAGTTTCTGTCTGTTTGACCATTGCACGGCAATAGGTGGTTTGTGGATCTTGATTGTGTTCTATGAATTTTGATGAGGCTCTAGTTTACACTTATGATCTTGGGCGCACCTAGAGAAATTTTTTTTTTTAATACAATTTCATCCGGGCCTTGAAAGGATTAAAATCCTGTAAAAGATTAAATTTAAGGCTAAGTATGCGGATTAAATGGGATTGATGCTCCATCCGGCTATAGACGAGGAGATTAGAAAGAAAAAATAGAATGATTTTTTGTATCCTAGCCAGTTATAGCTAAGTCGGCGGGTAATTATTGGGGCTAAAGCAATACCGGGTGCAAAATCCAAAGGTGCGTAATTATTCTCAAGGGAGGTGGGTTTGTCTAGAGGTCGTTGGAAGGAATGGACACTTGAAAAGTGAAACTTGCACTGACTTGTCAAAGGTCGCTAAGCAGTTTTGAAATGAATTCGGTCTAAGTTGTATGAAACTGGAATGACATTTTCACACACACACGTTCATGTTAAACCAAAAGTGTATTATGAAAAGTTGAGAGCATGTGTGTGCTTTTGTTTTTGTGATTGAACTTCTTGGAGCCTGTGCACATTTATGAATCGTCCTTACTCATGTTTTTGTTGCATTCTGTTTTTGCATGTCTTGCTCGAGGGCGAGCAAGGTTTAAGTATGGGGGTGTTGATAAGTGCATTTTGTATGCATTAGTTCGTGATATTTTTTATGTTAATTCTGTGTGCATTCGTATTATTTGGTGTGTTATTATGTGTTTTATTGCATTTGTGTGTATTTCACTCATCGGGTTAATTTTGTAGGAAAATGAATTTTTGAAGAGTGAATTACGGAGCAGCTTTGTTAGAACAGAGCAACACTTGAGTTTGGCGCTCAAGGAAGCACTATCGCGCTACAAGGGAAGATTAGTCGCGCATGTGTGAGCGCTATCGCGCAAGCTTCAGCAAATAAATAGCGCGCGCGAGCGAGGGTAATAGCTCGCACGAGCGCCACACAATTTTCCAGAGAATTGAGTAGGGGAATCGCGCGCGAGCGTGATGATCCCAGGCGCGCGCGCGTGTCGCGAAGATTGAAATTTCCGAGAATTATTGTTGCATCGGGAATTTAATTTTAAGGGATCTAAAATACTATAAATAGGAGTTTTCAATATTTTTGAAGGGTTCTCACTTCCAGTTCCGAATTTGAGCGGCAGATTTGCAAACGTGGGCGGCTACTGCTTGGGAAATTTCTTATTCTATTCTTTTCTTTTATTTTATTTTCAATTCATGATTAAAACATTGTTTGAATTATGAATTTGATTCTTGAGTAGTTTTTATTCGATCAAGGCCACGTGATTGGACCAGACAATTTATGTATAAAACTCGTTTGTTTATTTGAGATTTTCAGACTTGATTTGAATTTATTGTTTATTGAATTTATATTTGTCTTGTGAATTTCCTGGCCAGTTATTTACTTGCATGTTAATTGATTCCAAGTCGACAGAGGAGGTTTCGATTTTGATCACTTCAATAAGCAACATAGTGTAAAACTGACTAGAAATAGAATTTGGTTTCATTATGCGGTTTAGGTGTTTACTGAATTTTCATAGTTATTAATGCATTCAAATTTGATTAGAATTACGAAAGATTAGTTCATCAATATTTGAATAGGTTTGATTGTTCTGGAAATAGTCCTTCGAACAAATTAGGAAAATTCCCGTGAATTAAAATTAAGTCTGATATCTTAGATCGACTGCTTGTTACTTGAATTGTCTGGTACCTACGTGTGTCCTTGATCGAGTTTTTCCCAAATTTGATTTAACTCTAAAATTTCCAGCTGTGTTTTATTTAATTTAATTTTAATTGCAACTTTTTATTTTTAGTTTAAAATCTGAATCACCTTTATTCATTAGTCTAAATTAAGTAGAAATAAATATATTTTGGTATTCATATATATACAGTCCCTGTGGGTTCGACATCTGGACTTTAGTTCACTATATTATAATTTGACCTGGTGCGCTTGCCAGTTGATTTTTAATCACACCGAATTAGCCGGTCAGTACACGAACCTATGCAGAGGGGTATGCACAGGGTCTGTGCAGTGTTCTAAAAATCAGAACTTTTAACATTTCAAATCTGAAAACTGATACAATCTAGCATGTATACTTTCAAACATGTTTCTACATAATTTACATGCATTCAAACACCTGTCTAGTTATCTAGAATACATGAAATCGTAAGCATAAATGAGTATTCTACAAATTTAAACATATACATGATTACATAAGTTATCATTCTTGAAAACATAACAAGTTCAACCATGTTTATCAAGTCTCAAAGTCTAACAACATGTCATCTGCTTAATCCCGAGTCACCAAGTCTATTCTTAATCTCGATCTATCCCTGTCGTCTCTGACTCGATCATGTCCCACCTATTGTCATGCACACATAAAGAAACATAGCAATAGCCGAATAACTCCGGTTAGAATATAATTCTCAGTATAAACAACATAACATGCAAGATATAATCATAAATGCAATGCATGTTTCAAGGATAGGCTATCAAGTCTCATACCAATAAAATCTTAGTTCTTGGGATCCCGGGTAATAAAATTTCAAACGAACCACCGACTCTTCCAATCGAGTTGGAGTCAAATATCTCAATCCCCTGACTTTGGTGCACCTATAATGAGTCATCTAGCTCTGGAAGTCAATCTACATTCCATGCCACTCAATTATAGCTCTCCAAACGTCATCTGCAATCTAGGTCATTCGACCATCTATACTTTTCAGGTTAGAGTTCAAAATGAATGCAACATAATCTTGATCCATTAAATACTGTAAAACATCTTGAACAAATAATTCAAATAAACATTCAAAGAATCAATGAGCATCTAAAACAAATAAGAACATATGGACAATCAAGTATGTGATTTGAAAATTCGAGAATCACGTCTAACTCGAATATTCTATCCCGTCTGGTTTCATGTCGATTTATACCTTTTCTTCTGAATCAGAGGAGCTTCAAGTCTTGATAATCTATATTAAAGAAAGGCATATTAAAATCGATGCAAGACTCTTGTCCAAATGCTGGTCAAGTTCATATTAATATCTTCAAGTCAAAAAGGGCTTCAAACCTTGTTCACAATTTCACCGAAACGAAATCTGAATTCTCGAGCTCGAACACTCCAAGACAATCTGAAATGAAGTGTAAATATGTTTCAGATATCAACAATCAACTCATATCTTATCCAGCTCAAACAATCTAAACTCAAACTCGATCAAAATCTTGAATCGACGGCATAACGATACAATATCGATAACCGAAACGATATCGAATTCAATACAACAACATATACAACACAAATCTTCATCTTATCAACATATACATGGTCACAACCCACAAAATCAAAAATGAAAATGTTCTAAAATAGCTTCAATAATTCATATCAAATCCGAACGTCATTCTTTTTCCGATCCGTTTTCGAATATATAATCGGTACTAGCTCAAACACATATATAACCAATAATAATAAAATTTCATCTTCAACTTTAAAATCAATTATGATAGAACTTACAAAAAATTTGTACGAAAACGTAGCTCTCGACGAGGTGATCGCAAATATATATGCAACTCTGAATTCGGACAGCCGGATCACGAAAACCCCAAGCTTCAAAAGTTGAAAATGGTGTGGGAATAGTGTTCTGATCTTCTTCTCCTTCTTTATGATATTTACGTGAGATTGGTGATTAAGGCAAGTGAAATAATAGATATATATTAATCAAATTGTAGTTTAGTCTCTGAACTTTAGCAAAATTGAAAATCATTCTCCGGACATGCGATTTAATTTAATTTCAATGCTAAATAATTTAAGAATATTAGAATTTAATTATAAACTCTAAATATTTCCAAATTAAATATTATCGGATAAAAATTAAATAATCTCAGGTCTTACACACGATTGGTTTGAAAGAATGAAAATTACTTGGAATCAAATATCACACAGATAAATATGCAGTATGCTCTTGATCTCCAGTTCATTGTTGAAGCATGGGTTACTCAAATGCTTATGTCAACTACCATTTTCGAAGAAGTGATTAAATTTATAAATCATGAAAAATGTATAGAAAAATAAATAATGAGTGATATTTAAAAACAAAAATGAAAACTAAAAAAAAAAAAAAAAACGTGTAGTGTTTGATGTATAAATGATTCTAATGTTTGACTCCGTATGTTAAATTGGACAGTTGAGATTGAGTCTGGCCACGATTCAATTATCAAACGGTCGTCATCTCTCAATCTCGTAACCAATGGATTAAAAGGATATCAGTTAAGCAAAAAAAATACACAGTTATCTCAATTGGTTTTTTGAAGAACTCTAAAAAACAGAGCATCAGTGGATCTTTTTTCTTGGCTGGTAGAATTCTGTACGTACTATAATCTTTCTTCTTCTCATTGATTGATTCTATAAGTGAGCGTGAGTGTACCTACTGAAAATTCTCTTTTAGAGATTGTATATGATCTCGTTGTATCTTGGTGAGAGTTGGAACTGGTTGTAATATGTGTTTATAGTGGATTCAATTGGATGATTCCCAGTACCTTGGATGTAGGGATTGCCAAATTTGAACGAAGTAAACTATGTGTCATTGTGTTCTTTACATTATGCACATCCTTTATTGCTTTCTTGTGTTGGTTTTCTCTTTTGGTGTTGTGCTCTTAACACACTAATTTTTGGATTTAAATAAATTAAGTATAAGTTAACACATGATATTGGTATAAAAAAAACATGCAAAATATATATTTTTAAGCCATAGGACAAGAATAACTTTTTTACCGTTAATTGCAAACAGTCTTGTCGGTAATTGGGTCCAATTAGGATTAGTCTGTGTTGCACCGAGAATATTTCTCTCAATATTCCAATATCATTAAAATATGTATATGAATTCCTCACATTTTTACAAAAATTGATATACATGATGATCCAAAAGCTAAGATCATAAAAAAATAAATATTCCAAACATAGTTTAAAATAAGGATAATGGTCCAACTACCCCTTCAATGCTCTTTCTCGTTAATTTTTCTTTCACTCGCACTTGATGGGAAAATATATAAAACACTCAGTATGTAAATTTAATTTAATTAATTCGCTTAATGCGGATGTCACGTACGTTACACGTTATTAGCTTTTAAATTAAAATGAAAACGTCGCTGTGATGCAAATAAAGTTACTCAAAATTGAGAGGCTTAACCGAGCCAAATGGAGATTAGAGACCATAGAGACATAATAACATGACAAATTCATGATTTGAAAATTTTATATATGCTAGCCATGGGACACAAGCGTTGCGTGTGTTACATAGACAAATATAAATACTTGTTTTTTTGTTGCGTTGTTATATAAAATCAATGATACACTAAACAAATTATCTTTGGTCAAAACAAAAACAAATTCATTCATGAACGATACGTGTTCTTCCTCACAACATTAGAAGAACTTAAATTAGAGAAATTGTCAAGGATAAAAATTTAACAATGTAACACAATTTAATAATGACATTTCACTACTTACATATTGTGAACTGTCAAAAACTATAACAATTAATAAAATAAATCAAACTCTAAACTTTTGTACTAATATTTTAACCTAAATAATGTATTTCCTTAATGTGTATCTTGCGATTGTCATTATGCAACATTGAAAAATAATATAATAAATAAAAATATATAATAATAAAGACATGTATAGAATATTACTTTTTTTGTTATTTGATGTTTAAATCTCATCATTCAGCCAAATCAATTCGCTTTGCAATATATTTTTTGAAAAAAACAATATCTTAAGTAAATTAGAAAAAAAGGCATTTAATAAGAGAACTTACATGCGCCCGCTTTTGTTTCTAAAAAAAGGCATTTAATAAGAGAACTTACATGCGCCCGCTTTTGTTTCTAAAAAAAGGCATTTAATAAGAGAACTTACATGCGCCCGCTTTTGTTTCTGTATGAATCTATAAATGAGTTATTTGCACCAACCACCCTGTGAAATATTGAAAATGCACATTTCTTCCATGTGAAATTTTAATAGGCATCTTCAACCCTAACCTTTTAAAAAATTAGCACACTCGTCCCTTCAAATGAGTCATTGTTGCGCACGCGCCCTTCATGCGACTGGACAAAGTTTTTGAAATTTTTTTGCACCAAATACCCCTGTAAAATATTGAAAATACATATTTGACCCTGTGAAAATAATTTTTTAATCTATTCAACCCATAATACACAATTTTTAATAAAATACAATTATAAATATTTAGAAAACATTTTTTGTTTTATTAATTTTTATTTTTTATTTTAAATTTATTATCATTAATTAATTATTTTCTAAAAAATATTATTATTTTATCTTGTTATCATTATTTTATTAAATTCACTTCGTATTTCCAACTTTTCCATTAAACATGCATTCATAAACTAGTATTTAAATAATTTCAAGTACCAAAATATTGAACTAAACCGATAAGTTCAAACATATTATTTTTTCGATTTAGGACTATATATTATTGAATAAAAATTTAAATTTTTCGAGAATATGCATTGCACAATTAGAAATAAATAATAAAAAATAACATGATTATATAATTCTAAATCGAAAAAGTAACATTCATGAACTTATCATTTGGTTCAATATTTTGGTATTTTTAGATATTTAAATCCTTATTTATGAATCATGTTTAATGAAGAAGTTGAAAACACGAATTGATTTGATAAAATAATGATAACGAGATAAAGTAATAATTTTTTAAAAATAAATTAATTAAAAATTAAAAATAAAAATAAATAAAATTAAAAATGTTTGGTACTTATCATTCACCTATCATTTTGATTTAATATTTTGGTACTTTTATGTATTTAAATATCGTTTATGAATGCATTTTTAATGGAGAAGTTGGAAACAAGAAGAAAGTTTAATAAAATAATGATAACAAGATAAAATAATAATATTTTTTAGAAAACAATTATATAATCATAATAAATTAAAAATTAAAAATAAATTAATGAAAAGAAAAATGTTTGCTAAATATTTTATAATTAGATTTTAATAAAAATTGCGTATTATGAGTTAAATAGATTTAAAAATTATTTTCACATGGGTCAAATATGCATTTTTAATATTTCACAGGGGTATTTGGTGCAAAAAAAATATCAAAATCTTTGCCCAGATGCATGAGGGGCGCGAGCACAACAAGCACTCATCTGAAGGGACGAGTGTGCTAATTTTTTAAAAGGTCAAGGTTGAAGATGCCTATTAAAATTTCACAGGGGAGAAGTGTGCATTTTCAATATTTCACAGGGGTGGTTGGTGCAAATAACTCATCTATAAATATATATGTTAAAATATTATTTACATGGAAATCAATAAATATTATTCAAATTACAATAAATAAAAGTAGCCATCAAACATTAAAAATCAAATATGTAATTTCGATATTCGATGTAATTTGTACTCAAAATATATATATATATATATATATATATACACACACACACGTACAACCTAACCAATCAGAATTTGTACTTTAAATTGTAAAATGGTACTTAAAAAGTAAGAATAATTATCTGAAAAACATGTTTCAATATTTGAGAATTATTATCTGGAAAATAATCTATAGACTATAGTTAACAGCAAAAATCATCATGTTGCGACGAAGAAAAATAATGAAGAGTTTAGAGAAACAGGAAAATGCACGCGAAAATGTACATATTCATATATAGAAAAACTCTTAAATTTAAGGTACAAACTAAACCTTACGTAAAAGTATGAGTGAGAATTAGCACAAATTACTGAAGATATCAACATAAGACCAAATTAAAAAAAAACTTAGCAACAAAAAGTTCAGAATTAAATCAGTTATTCAAATGTTTAACTTTAACAAATTAAAAAATGGCCTTATTTCCTAATACTTGCAACCTAATTCACAAAAATGCACTGAATATATTAGCAAGAATGATGCAAAAGAAAATGATAAAATTTTAAAAGAAGCGATTATCATTAGATGAGAGAGGGGTGCGTGAGGCGTGGTTTCCATGGCTTGAATCCTCCATGGATGATGAGAACGAAAAAGTGTAGCATACAACCAACGTAATCAACTGATACAACGAACTTGAGGAGGAAATTAATAGCTCATGAATATAGAGGCTTGAATCCTCTCTGTAAGATGAAAAGAAAAGAGTGGACCAACACGATGGAAGAAAAAAGAGCTACACGATTGACGAAAAATTTGTTGCATGAAGTTTTCTTTTGCACATATAATCAAACTGGTTCAAAGAAACTTACTTGAGTAGCAGCGATATGCAAAAATAGAGATCATTATCAGTATATCACCATCCTTTAACTGAAAAAAGAGAACAAAGATTAAGAAAATAAATTAAACCACATAACTGAAAAAAGAAAACAAAAAAATCAAAATATCAAATTTATCCCATTAATTTGGAAGGAAATTGAACCACATACCTAGATCTAAACAATGTGTGAAGGATGAAATCATGAAACAATGTGTGAAGAAATGGAAGTTTAGATATTTTTGGGTTAGAAAACTGCTTTATGGCAGTGAACAGATGAAATGAGAAATCGGAAATCTGAGGAAGACACGAAAGAAGTATATGCGAGGCTTGAATGGGTGGAATGTGGGAGAAAGAAGTTTTAGATAGGAGAGTATAAGGTGGCCGGTTGTTGTGTTAGTGGGTAGTTTTAGTGTTAGTGCCTCTTTCCCATGTTTTAATTTTGGGTTTTTTATTTATTTATTTTTTTTGTTGTAATTTTTTTTTTATTTGGTCCATACCAAGAGACCATGATACGGTGTTGTTACATATTGGGTTTTTTTTTTAATTTTTTTTTGTTGTAATTTTATTTTATTTGGTCCATACCAAGAGACCATGATACGATGTTGTTACATAATAAATAGTAATATATATATATATATATATAAATATATATATATATATATATATATATATATATACACTAGAAAACGCGCACGTGCGTTGCACGTGGAGAACATACGATGAAGTAATTAAAATTCAAAACAAAACAAAAACAAAAACTCTGATAAGACAATCTCATGAGTCAACGTGAGATTAATTTTTTATTTAGGTCACCCATGAAAAAATATTAATTTTTATGTCAAAAGTATTATTTTTATTTGTAAATATGAGCAATATTGACTGATCTCAAGAATCCATGAGACCGTCTCACAAGATATCTACGCTAAAATTAAGTAACTCAACAAAAGATAACAACAATAGTATTAAACTTCAACTCATGTTAATTAATTACTCATATTAACAAAAAAAATATATGTCTTTTTATAATTTTTAAAGATTTGAACTACTAAATTCTTTCAAATATCTGTTTTTATCATATCATTTTATTTTGTCATATTTTATCGCAATGATATTTTATCATGTTTTATTAAAATAATTTATAAATCCAAAGAACAAGAACACATTTTTTGGAAAAAATTATTACAATTTATAAAATTAAGAACTCTAAAAAAAATATATTAAATCGATATTTTATTATGTTTTATTTACATAATTTTTTTAAAAAAATCACAACAAAATGTTTGTTTCAAAAAATTTTAATTTAAATACATAAGTTAAAATGGACGTGAGATTCTCATGGCTAAATATATGCAACACAGTTTTCTGAGTAATCCAATCTATATTTGAGTTCCCATAGCCATATGTTCGAGGGGTAGCAAGGAGTAGTGTGTTACTGAGGTCGTATTAAAATTGTGTTCAATTGCAGAGCTCTCGACTTCTACGAACTAACGATAGATAAAAGATAGTCTCGAATACTTAATATATAGTTATTGAAAGTATCTATTGGATTAATATAGACTTTTTTAGACTCCATAGAATATGAGCTACTAAACCATTTTTTAGAGACACTAAAGTATTGACTGAGATATCCAGCTCAGTACGCATTTTTATATGTTGTAGTATTCTCTGTCATATGATGCATGATTGTCATATAATGTATGTATGAACATGTGCTAATCACGTTTTGCCTGATATCCGTTTAGATAGTCAGTTGAGTAGAGTTACTCAGCTCTTGTTTCTTCTAACCATGTGACACACACTAGATCTATAGAACAGTGTGTGCGGTTATCCAGGACAGTGTATATCCAAGATCATGGTCAGTATTTTTAGCATCCAATAGATTTTCGGAACATCGAGCTCATACTACTCTAAGCATGAGTTCTAATTTTTTTAATATCGATTTGCCAAAGTAGTAATGCTTTGTGTATTGCTCCACTTACGTCCTTGCTTATATCATGGACATCACATTCGATGGTTAAACTTGCAAGTTGTTTACGAGATGAATCAATGTTCAATCAATTTTAGGACCTAAGAGCAGAGGACATCGTTTGTTTTAATTAAATATATTTCTATTTTTTATTGTAATTCGATTGTGTTGCATAATTAATTCTCAAGTTTTCTGATATATTTAGCTATTTATATGTTAATATTTTAATTAATTTAATTACATGTTTATCGAGTTATTAGTAGTGGATCCTGGACGTGAAGAACATACGTTGGAATAATTATAATTTGAAAGAAAATTAAAAGAACAACTTCTGTAAGACGATCTAACAAGTCAATTTTATGATATTTATTTTTTATTTAGGTCACACATGAAAAATTATTAATTTTTATGTCAAAAGTATTATTTTATTTGTCAATATAAACAGGGTTGACTCATTTTAAGGATAAAGATCTGTAAGACCATTTCACAAAATATCTACCCAAAAATTAATTAACTCAACAGAATATAATGAAATAGTATTAAATTTCAAAAATTCATGTTAATTACACATATGTGACTAATTTGAATTAAAAACAATTTTTAAAAAAAATTAAAAATTGGAATACTCATTTTTTTTCTCATATATGATTTTATTGTATAATTTTTTGTCATATTTTTTTATCGCAATGATCTTTTACCATATTTTATTAAAATAATTTATAAATATAATCCACAAAAAACGTTGTTTGGAAAAAAAATATTACATATTATAAAATTAGAAATTCTAAAAAAATATATCAAAATGATATTTTATTTTGTTTTATTAAGTAATTTATAAATAAAAATAAAAAAATGTTGGCTATAAAAAACTTTTATTTAAAGACATAAATTCAAATAAAGTTGAGATTCTCATTCCTAAGGGCAACAAAATTTCATAAGTAATTCAGTTTAAATTTAAGTGTTTCTAACCATATTATCGAGGATTAACAATGAGCAATGTGCTACCGAGGTCGTCGCAAAATTGTGATCATGAGTTGAGGTGCTCTAGACTTCTGCAGACTAACTATAGATGAAATTATTGTCCCGAATCCTTAATAGTTCTTTTTAGTAGCATATACTTTGGTGCATCACATTATTAATCCATGTATAACTTATTACTCGCGTTCTACTCGCCATATTATTTATCAATCTATCAATTATTAATTTTTCATCAATCAAATCATTAATAATTTATCTTACTTCAATCAAATCATTGAATTTAAATTATTATATTACTCCTTCTAAATAATATTATTTATATTTTATTTATTGCTAAAAAAATTGTCATTTAACTTTTTTTATATAAAATTTATTTAATCAAATCAAATAAACTATAATTTATCAATCAATCCAATACTATATTAATTATCATTTATTTATTTTTTATTACATTATATTACTTGTCTATGTATTATTTTATCTCATCTCTCAAAGAAACGGTACTCTAGATTATAAAAGACTTATGTTTAGGTTGACACTTTAGACTTTGCATGTGTTCCTAAACCAACTTTTTAGAGGTACATAAGTATCGACATATGTATTCAGCTAAGTATATGCATGTTTATGTGTTGCATTATTATCTATCTATGATGTATTTTTATTCCGTCTTGTTATGTATGAACATGTGATAATCACGTTGAGTCTGATATCCCTTGAGATAGTCAGTTATGTTGGGTCGCTCAACTCTTGTTTCTTTTAACCTGCGGGTGACGTGGCGGCTCATGATTGGTCAAAATCAGTAGGCCCCACATGGAACCTATTAATTTGGACCAATCATGGGGTTACACATCACCCGCAGGGGAGTACCCTGCGGGCGGCATGTACTAAACCGTGACACTCACTGGATCAATAAAAACAGCGTATGCTGTTACCCCGGACATTAATGTTTGTCCCATATCATTGTCAGTATTTGAGGACACCACATTCGAAGGAGCAACTTACAAGTTGTTCAGGAGGTGAATCTGTAGTGACCCTACATGGAATCACCTACTAACTGGCAACTAATAGCATGCATTAAAACTTAATACAGCAAAATACTTAACAGAGTAAAAACGCGCGGAAACATAATCCATAATTTACATATCAGCTTAGTAATATAATCCAGGCTTAAATCTGTAATGATACAACCATATCGAAATTCTTAACCAGTAAACATTATACAGCTATATCGAATCCTGCTGTATAATAAAATCCTCAAGGCTCCTGCTCCCTAATCCTGCCTTGAACTACCAGCTTCGTCCATCCTGCGACCTGCCCCATGGAATAGGGTGTCCAAGATAACAACTAGGACGTGAGCGCTACGCCCAGTACATAGACATGAGTAAACATATGTATATAATGCATGCAACATGATGACTGGTACAGGGTCATCTGAAAAGTCATGCTCAGTACCGGCGCCATATGAGTGCTGCCACCGCACGGATCAACCTCTGGGTGCAACCACACTCGTCTAGTACACCAGAGTAGACAGACATAAATGCCCCCGCCGTCGCGGTACTCTCAGTGACAGACTATCGAGTATAGAGCTGAGCGGCTCTATAGTCAGGTATAACAAGGTATAGGCTCAACGTGTATATGCACATGACATATGAGTATAGAAAACGGTAAATCATACATCATGCCATATAATAATGCCAAATAAATGCAACATATAAACATGTATACTCGCTGGCAATCTCAGTCAATGTGTACGTACCTCTAGGCTAGTTTAAGTATAATAGGATCCTAGGTTCCAAGCCTATATTCAAAAGTTCACCGTATCACTACATAAATTCTATAAGCCTTAACTAAGCTAATAAGTACTCCCAAAACTTAAATAGATTCCCGGACCATACCTTCGTCCGTAGTTAGCCCTTTGGAGTCGCTAGTCCCGGATGACTATAACCACACCTTGGTTATTCCAGAACCTCTATTATAACCGATAGGGCCCTCAAGTGTATATCTCACACTATATAACTAAAGAAGGAAACTCGGGAATTCGTAATTGAAAATGAACTCCGAACGACCCTATTTATAGCCAAATTTCTCGGCCAGGATCGGAACTTCCGATTTCGGGATCGGAGCTTCCGATCCAGCTCATTGCGTGCATGTCTGCCACGCCAGGATCGGAGCTTCCGATCTGCTCTATGACCGACACTTGTCAAAACTCGCGACTGAGTCATCGATCATTTTTGACAGCTGGGGATCGGAACTTCCGTTCCAGGATCGGAGCTTCCGTTCTGATCGGAGCTTACTATCCGGGATCGGAGCTTACTATCCGGGATCGAAACTTACTATCCGGCCCAAAATGAAAAAGCCCAAATTTTACTTCTGAAGTCCAATAACACTCCGAAATTGGTTAAATACCAACCCTTAATCATGTTTAACATATTATTATCTTAAAATGGTATCTGGGTTACTACATTCTCCCCACCTTTAGATATTTCGTCCGCGAAATAACATCTAAAGACAAATCAAGATAACAATATAAAACATCAAACCATGTCTTATTACAACAACGGTAATTACATCTTACATGGTAATCAAAAATACAAAGCAAACAACTCAGGATATTCTGCTCGCATATGACTCTCAGTTTCCCAAGTTGCTTCTTCAATGCCTCGGTGCTGCCACTGTACCATCACAAGTGGTATAGTCTTGTTCCGAAGAACTTTCTCCTTCCTGTCTAGGATACAGATTGGTCGTTCAACAAAAGACAGATCTGGCTCTAGCTGAATATCAGTAGATTGAATCACATGAGATTCATCAGCTATGTACTGTCGAAGCAACGACACATGAAAAACATTGTGTATACTGAAAAGAGATGGCGGTAAAGCCAAACGATAAGCAACATCTCCGATCTTCTCCAGTATCTGGAAAGGCCCAACGTAACGAGGAGACAACTTGCCCTTCACACCGAATCTCATCACCTTTCTGAAAGGTGATACCCGGAGAAATACATATTCACCAGGCTCAAACTGAAGTGGCCTACGGCGAATATTCGCATAACTGGCTTGTCTATCTTGAGCAACTTTGATCCTATGCTTGATCAAATCTACCTTGTCTACAATCTGCTGCACCAATTCAGGACCCTCGACTTGCCGTTCCCCGACTTCATCCCAGAATAACGGAGTACGACACCGTCGACCATACAATGCCTCGAAAGGTGCCATATCAATACTACGATGATAACTGTTATTGTAGGCAAATTCAATCAAAGGTAACTGATCCTGCCAAGATAAGCCAAAATCCATGACAGAAGAACGTAGCATATCCTCCAGCGTACGAATAGTGCGCTCTGACTGCCCGTCAGTCTCCGGATGATACGCAGTGCTCAAACTCAGAGTGGTACCCAACGCCTGCTGAA
Organism: Henckelia pumila; assembly: GCF_033568475.1. Taxonomy (NCBI): domain Eukaryota; kingdom Viridiplantae; phylum Streptophyta; class Magnoliopsida; order Lamiales; family Gesneriaceae; genus Henckelia; species Henckelia pumila. Next base: position 137,903,192 of record NC_133121.1, read on the forward strand.
AACTACCCCAAAAACGTGAAGTAAATCGCGGATCTCTATCACTGACGATACTCACTGGAATCCCATGTAATCGCACAATCTCCTGGATATATAAGCGTGTCATGCGATCATAAGAATACTCACGGTTATAAGGAATGAAATGTGCTGATTTTGTCAAACGGTCAACGACAACCCAGATAGCATCACACTGACGTGAAGTCATAGGCAAGTGGGTAACAAAATCCATAGTCACGTGCTCCCACTTCCATTCGGGAATCTCAAGATTCTGCAGTAATCCACCTGGTCGTCGATGTTCAGCCTTGACCTGTTGACAAACCAAACATCTCAAAACAAACTGAAAAACACTTCGCTTCATTCCCTTCCACCAGAATCTAGTTCGCAAGTCCTTATACATTTTCATACTTCCAGGATGAACTGATAATCGACTCCTGTGAGCTTGAGATAGAATATCATTCCTGAGCTCCGCAACATTAGGTACAACCACTCTATTGGATAGGCACAATAAACCATCTGCCTGAAAATGGAATCCAGATGTATTAACTCCATTGGCTAGACGTGCCAATCGCTGAGTCTTAACATCAGATATCTGAGCATCTCTGATCCGAGAATACAATACCGGCTCAGATAGAATAGTATACAAACGAATCTCATTCCTCCCTTTCTTGTGCTTGAGCGTAAAACTCAATGAACAACATTCTTGAATCATATGAGATATTTCATTAGTCTGAAGTGCAGACAGTCTCACCTGCCGACTCAAGGCATCAGCAGTAAGATTAGCAGAACCTGGATGATATTTGATTTCACAATCATAATCCTTCAGGAGATCCATCCAGCGTCTCTGTCGCATATTCAACTCTGCCTGAGTGAATAAATACTTCAAAATCTTGTGATCCGTAAATATCTCAAATTTTTCGCCATAAAGATAATGTCTCCAAATCTTGAGCGCAAATACAATGGCGGCTAACTCGAGATCATGCACTAGATAATTACTCTCATGCGACTTCAACTGTCGAGAAGCATAGGCAATAACATGTCCATGCTGTGTCAAAACACATCCTAACCCCTGACCAGAGGCATCAGTATAGACAACATAACCTCCTGATCCAGAAGGTAGAGCTAGCACAGGTGCAATAGTAAGACGTCTACGCAGCTCGTGAAATGACTCCTCACAATCCGAGGACCAAATGAAGGCAACATCTTTCCGTGTAAGCTGAGTCAAAGGCCTTGCCAACTGTGCAAAATTCTCAATGAACCGACGGTAATATCCAGCTAGACCCAAGAAACTACGAATCTCAGCAACCGTCGTCGGACGAGACCAGTTCAGCACTGCCTCTATCTTACTAGGATCAACAGATATTCCTTCATTAGAAATCACATGACCGAGAAATACTACCCGATCAAGCCAGAATTCACACTTGCTCAATTTCGCATATAGCTGCTTATCTCGTAACGTCTGTAGAACAATCCTCAAATGCTGTGCATGCTCATCCTTGTCATGAGAATAGACAAGAATATCATCTATGAAGACGATGACAAATCTATCCAGATAATCTCGAAATACCTGATTCATCAGATTCATAAAGACTGCCGGTGCATTCGTCAAACCGAATGGCATCACCAGAAATTCATAATGCCCGTATCTGGTCCTGAAAGCAGTCGTAGATATATCTGAGTCTCGTACCCGCATCTGATGGTATCCAGATCTCAGATCTATCTTTGAATAAACAGAAGTACCCTGTAGTTGATCGAACAGATCATCAATCCGCGGCAAAGGATACTTATTCTTGATGGTGACACGATTCAATTGCCTGTAATCAATACATAATCGCATCGATCCATCTTTTTTCTTGACAAACAAAACAGGTGCTCCCCACGGAGAAACACTCGGACGAATATATCCCTTATCAAGAAGATCTTGTAACTGCTGTTTCAATTCCCTCATCTCAGACGGTGCCAGACGATAAGGTGCTCGGGATATAGGCGTAGTTCCTGGTACTAGATCAATACCAAATTCAACCTCTCGAACCGGAGGAAAACCAGGAATCTCATCAGGGAATACTTCAGGAAACTCGCTGACAACCGGTAGCTGATCAATGCCCGTACTACTCATGGACATATCAACTGCATAGATGAGGTAGCCCTCCCCACCTGACTCCAAGACATGACATGCCTTCAGAGCCGAAACAAGTGGCATCGGAGGTCGCGCACCCTCACCATAAAAGTACCAGCTATCACCCTCAACGGGATGAAACTGTACCAAACGCTGATAACAATCCACAGTAGCGTGATACAAAGTCAGCATATCTATTCCCAAAATACAATCAAAATCCGTCATCGCTAATATCATCAAATTAGCCGATAACACATTACCTTCAAACTCCAGAAGGCAACCCATCACTAGACGCTTAGTTATTACCTCCTGCTCCAACGGAGTAGATACAACTAAATCCATATCTAATGATACGTAAGGTAATCTATGTCTCTTAACGAAGCGACTAGAAATAAAGGAATGCGATGCTCCAGTATCAATTAATACAAGTGCAGGAATACCACATAACAAGAAGTTACCTGCCAACATGCGATCGCTTCCCTCAGTAGCCTGCTCCTGAGACAGAGCAAACACCTGCCCTTGAGTCTGGGGACGAAAACCAGAAGAACTCTGTGGTGCTGGCTGCTGACGTGGAAAAGTAGAAGCCTGAGATCCAACCTGTGATCCCGATCCACTAGCAGAACCCATGCGCTGAGGACAATCTCTCCGCAAATGTCCCTGCTGACCACAAATATAACAAGCCCCAGTAGCTCTCCGACATGAAGCTGCAGGATGCTTCCCACCACAGTGGCTACAAAACTCCTCCTTCTTCTTCTTCTTCCCAAAGCGGAAAGTACCTCGTGAACCACGAGAACCAGACGAAGTAGTAGGAGTAGAAGAAGACGTAGGTACAGATGACACAACAGATTGAGCTCGAGGCTCAATAAATCCACTAGGCTGTGCTGGCATCATCAACTGTCCACGCCTGTTGCTGGTCTCCACAAGACGGCAACGGTTCACCAAAGTCTCATAAGACACCTGGTCATCACAGACGGCAACCTGAGAGTAGATATCTTGGTTCAGGCCTTGTAAAAAGATATCATATTTCGACGCATCACTCTCATTGATATGGGGACTGAAAGGTAGCAGATCAAGAAATCGCTGTTGATACTGATCAATAGTCATTGATCCTTGCCTCAAAGTAAGTAACTCCATAGATCGTGCTTGGCGAACAGCTGGAGAAAAATACAATTTCTGAAACTCCCGACAGAAATCCCCCCAAGTCACCTGTCCTCTCTCAGTACATGCCTGAGCAACCTTGGCATCCCACCAAAAACGTGCTCTATCCTCTAGAACGAATTCTAGAACTTCCAGTTTCTGCTCCTCAGTACACTCAAAAGCTCGGAACGTGCTCTCAAGTTTAGACATCCAGCTTCTAGCTTGTTCAGGATTCTCGCCTCCCACTAAGGGTTTCGGTCCTACCTGCATAAACTTATTAATAGTATAGCGACGTCGACCCTCATGAGGACGATGTTGATCATCCTGATGATGATGGCGACGATGATGATGACCACTTCCCTGGCCAACACTACCGTGACTCTCGTCAGCCATATCCTGAAAATAATTGCACATTAAAATCCCAAATGCGCAAGAATTACTCAAGACTAAACTAAATCCCAAGTACTAATCCCAAAATCTATGCATGCTCTGATACCAAAAATGTATTGACCCTACATGGAATCACCTAATAACTGGCAACTAATAGCATGCATTAAAACTTAATACAGCAAAATACTTAACAGAGTAAAAACGCGCGGAAACATAATCCATAATTTACATATCAGCTTAGTAATATAATCCAGGCTTAAATCTGTAATGATACAACCATATCGAAATTCTTAACCAGTAAACATTATACAGCTATATCGAATCCTGTTGTATAATAAAATCCTCAAGGCTCCTGCTCCCTAATCCTGCCTTGAACTACCAGCTCCGTCCATCCTGCGACCTGCCCCATGGAATAGGGTGTCCAAGATAACAACTAGGACGTGAGCGCTACGCCCAGTACATAGACATGAGTAAACATATGTATATAATGCATGCAACATGATGACTGGTACAAGGTCATCTGAAAAGTCATGCTCAGTACCGGCGCCATATGAGTGCTGCCACCGCACGGATCAACCTCTGGGTGCAACCACACTCGTCTAGTACACCAGAGTAGACAGACATAAATGCCCCCGCCGTCGCGGTACTCTCAGTGACAGACTATCGAGTATAGAGCTGAGCGGCTCTATAGTCAGGTATAACAAGGTATAGGCTCAACGTGTATATGCACATGACATATGAGTATAGAAAACGGTAAATCATACATCATGCCATATAATAATGCCAAATAAATGCAACATATAAACATGTATACTCGCTGGCAATCTCAGTCAATGTGTACGTACCTCTAGGCTAGTTCAAGTATAATAGGATCCTAGGTTCCAAGCCTATATTCAAAAGTTCACCGTATCACTACATAAATTCTATAAGCCTTAACTAAGCTAATAAGTACTCCCAAAACTTAAATAGATTCCCGGACCATACCTTCGTCCGTAGTTAGCCCTTTGGAGTCGCTAGTCCCGGATGACTATAACCACACCTTGGTTATTCCAGAACCTCTATTATAACCGATAGGGCCCTCAAGTGTATATCTCACACTATATAACTAAATAAGGAAACTCGGGAATTCGTAATTGAAAATGAACTCCGAACGACCCTATTTATAGCCAAATTTCTCGGCCAGGATCGGAACTTCCGATTTCGGGATCGGAGCTTCCGATCCAGCTCATTGCGTGCATGTCTGCCACGCCAGGATCGAAACTTCCGATCTACGATCGGAGCTTTCGATCTGCTCTATGACCGACACTTGTCAAAACTCGCGACTGAGTCATCGATCATTTTTGACAGCTGGGGATCGGAACTTCCGTTCCAGGATCGGAGCTTCCGTTCCGATCGGAGCTTACTATTCGGGATCGGAGCTTACTATCCGGGATCGGAGCTTACTATCCGGGATCGAAACTTACTATCCGGCCCAAAATGAAAAAGCCCAAATTTTACTTCTGAAGTCCAATAACACTCCGAAATTGGTTAAATACCAACCCTTAATCATGTTTAACATATTATTATCTTAAAATGGTATCTGGGTTACTACAGAATCAATGTTTAGTCAGTTATCAGATCCTAAGAACAGAGGCCAGAGGGTACTGTTGGTTTTAATTTAAGAAATTTTCTATCTTTTATTATATTCAAATGTGTTATATAATTAATTCTCAAGTTTTCTGTCATCTTTAGTTATTTATGAGTTAATTTTGTAATTAAGTTTATTATATGATTATCAAATTATTGGTAGTGAATCCCGCGTGGTATGATAACAAGTAAAAATAATTTAGAAATTAAAAACTTTAAACAAAAAAAATATCACATTAACCCTTTTTTGTTAAACCATCTTTTATTTAATTATTTTTAAAATACAAACCTTAATTAAAATAAAAAAATAAATCAGATATCGAAAACCAATCAACATGATATAATTGATGTTATCATTTAAATATGTAATTTATTCATATAATTTGATTAATGGCCACATTTAGAATAATTAAAATCAACTTTAAAAATAAAAAAAATGTGAAAAAATACATATAAGTTTTATGTTTGCACATATAATTTCAGGCTAATTACTAAAAGTAAAATTAAGAGATTATAGAATTATAAAATAAAAAAAATCATATCACGGTGATATTTTATTATATTTAAATAACTAAATGATAAATGTAATTAAAATATTTTTGTTGCATAGTTTTTTTTAAAAAAACATATTAGTTGTAGTTAACGCCACAAAATAATGGCTGCAAAAAAATTAATTTAAGCACATAAGTTCTAGTTTTGTTTTTAAAATAATGAATAGACAAAAAGACAAAGTGTAATGAAAAACCAAACAAACAATGACAAAAAAATAATTAATGAGAAAATGAAAACAAAAAAATTAATTCTAACCTTGTTTTAAAAATAATCAATGAACTTGTTAAAGGTAAAGTATTATTAAAAAAAATAAACAAACAATGCACAAAACAACTTGTTGGGTTTTGGAACACAATCAATCCTGATTTTGATGATAACAAAACTTGTTATTGTGTTTCTAACATATTTACACTAGTGTGAAGTTGTCAACTCAAGATGGAAGCCAAAACTCGAAATTAGCTAAGCTGAATTTCTGGCGAGCTCCAGTGTTTCAATGATATCTTACATCTCAGTAATCCAAATGATTATACTCTAAAACAAATGCATAAAAAACTCAATTTGGAACATATTGTATTTCACGTCAGTTGAGCAAAAACGAATGTTATCTTGGTCAAACTGACGTTGCAATAACAAACTAAATCCAATCAGTTTAGCAAAAAATACACCACTAGTTTACCTCGAGCAGTTCTGGTATTTTAGCCATATATTGCAGCTAGATTATCCGAATGGAACGATTCACCATGCGTTGGAAATATAAGAGCAGAATTTCTGGAACAGTCTGGTGTATTAAGCATAACTTTCGCATATGAACTCCGAATTGAGTGATTCTTGATTTTGTGGAAAGCTAAGAAAAGGAGCTACAACTTCTATGTTTTTTACTTTGCCCAGAAATCAACGAATCAATATATATTGCACTAAATGGATCGTATACACTTAACTAATCCTATGCTAAATTGATTTTGAACAGTTCTGGTATTTCGAGCATAACTTTCGCATATGAACTCCAAATTGATTGATTCTGATGGCAATGGAAATCTCATATTAGGAGCTACAACTTTTGTATTCATCACATTGCCCAGATATCAACGGATCATGTGAGGCTATTCGATCAGTTTATCTCCGAGTTATTCAATCAGTTTGGCACTCCAGAAACAGTACAGAAACAGTACAAAAAGCATTCTAACGGCTCTATTTCTGTGTCTAACGGCTATATCATTCTTAGAGACTATAAATACAACATCTTGGAGTTCAAACACAAGCTTTTGAAGGAGATTCAAAACATGAGCATCAAAATCAGATTTACCAGCTAGTTGAGAACAAGCTCAAGGTGTGAAGAACACATCAACAGATTTCTTGAGCTTCTCCAGTCAAGTTCTTCACACCCCACCCAACTCACTCACATATTCTAGAGATGTACTTTGATGATTAGTTGAGTGAGAGTATTTACACAAAGACGTTAAAGATTGTGTTTGTAGTCTTGGCATAAAGACGTAAAACATCATGCGAATTATGAGGTTGCGGCCTACAATCGAGTGGTGGCTAGGAGTTCTTGTTTAGGGAATGGGTAAGCCCTAAACCGGATTGGGTTTCTACAAATTGCTTGTATAAATCAAAGTCTTCTAGTGAATCCTTCTGAGGAGGAAGAGGGGTGACGTAGGAGTATTTGAAATCTCCGAACATCCATAAACAAATTCTTGTCTCTTTATTTCTTGAATTTATTCATTCCTACTGTTTTGGATTGCATTGTTGAAGCATTTTATGTGTTTGATAAAATACTTAAATGTTGCATTCAAAGTGCTCGATAAAATGCTTCAACTAAACTGTTTTCATCTTTCAACTTGCATCCTTTTAAAATGATTTACAAAATGTTAAATTAGTTTTTACGAAGGATTATTTCGAGTGTCTTCCGCTTGCTTTGAAAACCAAACTCGATTTAATTCACCGGTGCTCAATATTTAAAAAACCGAGCTATTTTAGCTCAAAATATTTTAAATTGTGTATTCACCCTCCTCTACATACCGTTTTCGATCCTATCACAACTAATGAAGAAATAAAAAACAATTAAATTAATTTGTATATTTAAGCTAAAAAATATTGGTTGCAAAAAAATTTTATTTGAAAATAAATTTTAGTTAACAACCACAACTAAAGAGATAAAAAGGAGAAAACTGTCATTTCGGTCCTATGTTTTCGTCACTTTGCGATTTTGATCATCTATGTTTTCATATTTCAGTTAGTCATGCATATTCTGATTTTTTGCAATTACAGTTTTTTTTCTTCGAAGATGTTTACGTGAAACAATACACATCAACACCATATCAGCACTTCATTGATTCCACATAAGAGCCACGTCGAAAAAAAGGACTAAAATTGCCAAAAAAAATTAAAGATAACAGAATAAAATGAAATATGAAAACATAGAGGACAAAAATTGCAAAGTGACAAATCTACATAACCAAAAAATAATTTTTCCTAAAAAATAAGAATTCAAATGGGGAAAAAATGGCTCACAATAAAATTTCATCATTTTTTATAATATATACACAAACTGTTAGGATCGAAAATATGTGTAGAGGAGGGGTGAATACACACTTAAAAATATTTTAGAGCTACAATAGCTCATTCTTGAAATGTTCAAAAATAAAACGAGCACCGATGAATTATATCGAGTTTGGTTTTCAAACCAAGCGGAATACACTCAAAATGATCCTTCGTAGAAACCAAATAAACATTTTGAAAGTCATTTGAAATCATGCAAGTTCAAATAAAAAAAAACAGTTTGGTTGAAGCATTTTATCAAACACTTTGTATGCAATATTTTGGTGAATGAAGAACACATAAAATGCTTCAACAATGCATCTTAAAACAGTGGCAATAATAATGTAAATGCGATAAACAAATAGACACAAATTTGTTTATGGATGTTCGGAGCTCAATCTCCTACGTCACCCCTTCTTCCACCTCGTAAGGATCCACTAGAAGACTTTGATTTATACAAACCCAATCCAATTTAGGACTTATCCAATGCCTAAACGAGAACTTCTAGCCACTCTTGATTGTAGGTCTCAACCTCACAATCCGCATATTGTTTAACGTCTCTTATGCCAAGACTACAAACACAATGTTTAATGTCTTTGTGCTAAGAATCACTCAACTAATCTTTGAAGATCATCTCTCTTGTATATTTGTGAGTGATTGTGTGTGAAGAACTAAGGTTGCTCACGCTCAAGATTCTGATGATGTTCTTCACACTTTGGGCTTTGCTCTCATCTAGCTTGTTTTCTTCATGTAGGCTGCCCACACTTTGAATCTCATGCCCAAGCATGTGTTTGATCTTCAAAGTGTTGTATTTATAAGCTCCAAGAATGATTTGAATGTTAGATTCAATAATATGACCGTTTGGGATGTTTCTGGACACTTTCTGAAGTTGCAACGGTCATATTTGAGTTGCTGTCCACTTTCTGAAGTTGAGCTGACTTTACTGTTCATTGGACTGGTTTGACCGATTCGATCTGATCAAACTCATCTGGTCTGGTCAAGCTTTGATCTGGTCTGATCCAACTTTGATCTGGTCGAGCTTTGATCTGTTCTGGTTCAATTGATCTGGTTAGAGCCACTTCGATCTGGTCTTCTTCACTTGATCTAGTTTGGCCATGTTTGATTTGATCTGTTCATTTGCTTATAGCTCTTGATTCACTGATTTCTGGGAAAGGTGATGAACATGAAAGTTGTAGCCCTTTCTCTTGGATTTCCACGGAATCAAGAATTGCTCGATTTCGAGTTTGTATGTGAGAGATATACTTGAAATACTAAGCTGTGTCAGAAATTCTGTTCTGCAGAATTTCTGTGCAAATCTCGAAACTTCATCCTGCTTTATCTGCTTCTTACACTCCGATTAAGATTAAACTTCTTGAAGATGATTTGTAGACCATTGTCTTAGATTCGTAACTCATACTGAATCATCCCGTTTGGATAAGCGATCTGTAAGTTATGGTCAAAATACTAGGACTGGTCTGTTTGATCTGGTTGCTGTAACTTCGATCTGCTTTGCATCCAGCTCGATGTTGCGACCAACTTTTCTCCTTGATAACTTCCGAATTAACTCCTCTGACCTGAGATATGACTTGTATATATTTGAGTAAGCTTTCCAACCGTTTTGGCCTCAAGTAATTTGGATCATCGATCTGTGAGATATGATTGATTTACTAAACTGCGCCAGATTGACTTATTTGATTTCCAGCTCAAACACTTCTATCTTTGATCTACTAACTACAACACTTGATGAAATATGTTAGAAACACAATAACAAGTTTTGTTATCATCAAAATCAAAATTGCTTGTGTTTCACGACCCAACACAAACTATATAAATTAAATTAATTAGAAAGCCACAAATAAACTTCATGAATTAAAGTCATTAAACAAACAAAGGCGTATTTACAAATTTAAAATGAAACTTAAAAATTATGTATAAAAATTAATATTAGTTTGAAAACATAAGTTTTAGCTAAAAACCACAAATAAAAAACAAGAAATTCAAATGAAAAAAATAGCTCACAATAAATTTTTAATTATGTTTTATGCAATAATATATAAACATAAAACATGTTTGTAAATTCACAGTGAAGCTTGCAGATCATGTATAAAAATTAATATTAGTTTGAAAACATAAGTTTTAGCTAAAAACCATAACTAAGAGATAATAAATTCAAATGAAAAAAAAATATAGCTCACAATAAATTTTTAATTATGTTTTATGCAATAATATATAAACATAAAACTTGTTTGTAAATTCACAATGAAACTTTCATATTTATATAGATAATAGATTAAATTAATTTAAAAACCAAAAATAAACCTCATTAATTAAAGTCATTAAAAAACAAAGACATATTTGTAAATTTACAATGGAACTTACATATTTATATATACAAATTAATATTAGTTTGAAAGCATAATTTTTATCTAACAATGAAAACTAAATAGAAAGAGATAATCAATAAGAATTCAAATTAGAAAAAAAAAAATAGCTCACAATAATTTTTTAGCTATGTTTTACGCAATTAATATATAAACATAAATCATATAAATTAAAATTATTATAAAGTAATAAAGAACAATCACTAATTAATGTTATTAAACAAAAAAGGACAAGTAAGTCTTTTCACAAATCAAAGTGACATATTTATATAAATAAAATAAAATAAAATAATTTATAATATATACACAAACTATATAAATTAAATTAATTAGAAATCCACAAATAAACTTCATGAATTAAAGTCATTAAACAACCAAAGGCGTATTTATAAATTTAAAATGAAACTTACAGATTATGTATAAATTAAAATTAATATTAGTTTGAAAACATAAGTTTTAGCTAAAAATCACAACTAAAGAAACAAGAAATTCAAATGAAAAATAGCTCACAAAAAATTTTTAATTATGTATTATGCAATAATATATAAACATAAAACATGTTTGTAAATTCACAGTGAAGCTTGCAGATCATGTATAAAAATTAATATTAGTTTGAAAACATAAATTTTAGCTAAAAACCATAACTAAGAGATAATAAATTCAAATGAAAAAAAATATAGCTCACAATAAATTTTTAATTATGTTTCATGCAATAATATATAAACATAAAACATGTTTGTAAATTCACAATAAAACTTTCATATTTATACTAGCAACTTTGGCACACGCGATGCGTGTACATAAAATATAAAAGATGAACGATTTTTTTTAATAAACAAATATGATTATATAATTATTTATAATTGTGGCGGAACACATTAAACATTCTTTGACTAAAAAAAGAAAATAAAGTTTAAATAAATAAATTAAAAAATTAAATCAAATTTGAATTAATAAAACAAAAGCCACAACAAATTAAGGGTATATTTGGAATATTAAAAAAAGCTTCACCAAAAGTAGTTATTATTAGGCTCTCTCCCTTTATTAATAATATAGATAGATAATAGATTAAATTAATTTGAAAACCAAAAAAAAAACCTCATTAATTAAAGTCATTAAAAAAACAAAGACATATTTGTAAATTTACAATGGAACTTACATATTTATATATATAAATTAATATTAATTTGAAAGCATAATTTTTAGCTAAAAATGAAAACTAAAGAGAAAGAGATAAGTAATAAGAATTAAAATTAGAAAAAAAAATAGCTCACAATAATTTTTTAGTTATGTTTTATGCAAGTAATATATAAACATAAATCATATAAATTAAAATTATTAAAAAGTAATAAAGAACAATCACTAATTAATGTTATTAAGCACACAAGGACAAGTAAGTCTTTTCACAAATCAAAGTAACATATTTATTATATATAAAATAAATAAAATAATAGATTATGCAATAATATATAAACATAAAACATGTTTGTAAATTCAAAATAAAACTTTCATATTTATATAGATAATATATTAAATTAATTTGAAAACCAAAAACAAACCTCATTAATTAAAGTCATTAAAAAAAACATATTTGTAAATTTACAATGAAACTTACATATTTATATATATAAATTAATATTAGTTTGAAAGCATAATTTTTAGCTAACAATGAAAACTAAAGAGAAAGAGATAAGTAATAAGAATTCAAATTAAAAAAAAAAAAAATAGCTCACAATAATTTTTTAGCAATTTTTTATGCAAGTAATATATAAACATAAATCATATAAATTAAAATTATTAGAAAGTAATAAAGAACAATCACTAATTAATGTTATTAAACACACAAGGACAAGTAAGTCTTTTCACAAATCAAATTGACATATTTATAAAAATAATAATAATAATAATATAAATATAAATATAAATATAAATATAAATATAAATATAAATATATAATTTATAATATATACACAAACTATATAAATTAAATTAATTAGAAAGCCACAAATAAACTTCATGAATTAAAGTCATTAAACAAACAAATGCGTATTTATAAATTTAAAATGAAACTTACAGATTATGTATAAAAATTAATATTAGTCTGAAAACATAAGTTTTAGCTAAAAATCACAACTAAAGAAACAAGAAATTCAAATGAAAAAAATAGCTCACAATAAATTTTTAATTATGTTTTATACAATAATATATAAACATAAAACATGTTTGTAAATTCACAATGAAGCTTGCAGATCATGTATAAAAATTAATATTAGTTTGAAAACATAAGTTTTAGCTAAAACCATAACTAAGAGATAATAAATTCAAATGAAAAAAAAATATAGCTCACAATAAATTTTTAATTATGTTTTATGCAATAATATATAAACATAAAACATGTTTGTAAATTCACAATGAAACATTCATATTTATATAGATAATAGATTAAATTAATTTGAAAACCAAAAACAAACCTCATTAATTAAAGTCATTAAAAAAATAAAGACATATTTGTAAATTTACAATTTTTTTCCAAAAGCCGCCTTTTGTGGCGGGGGGTTAGGCGGACCCCTACCTGTTTATTAAAAATTGTGAAATCAAGAGAGGAGACTAGAGACCAAAACCTCTCCAAATTACAAAAAATCCATTAAAAAAAGTCTTAGAAAAGAAACCTTATAACAAAGAATTAAAAGGAACTAATCCTAGCTAATATAAGGAAGACTCAATCTTTCCAATCTTCAAATTCCTTTGAGACGACCCTTGATATCCTGAGGATGCAAAATACTTGTTTTTTAGCTCACAATAATTTTTTAGCTATGTTTTATGCAAGTTATATAAACATAAATCATATAAATTAAAATTATTAGAAAGTAATAAAGAACAATCACTAATTAATGTTATTAAACACACAAGGACAAGTAAATCTTTTCACAAATCAAAGTGACATATTTATATATAAAAAAATATAATATAATATATATATATATATATATATATATATATATATCAAGTTTAACACCTTACTGATCTAACATTGTTACACCAATTTGATTTTATAAAATTTTCTTACTTCATTTAATAAAAATACCATAAAAACCTAGTTCAAAAGATTTATAATTTATCTTTAACTACCGTATAATAGTAGATACATGTATAGAGAACCATATAATTGTCATACCTGATGGGATGGAAGCCCAATATGTTAATTAATAACATAAGCCCAAATCTGTAAGCCCAAGATACAATCCAAGCCCGCGAAGCAGTCATAAAACATTTATAAATAGATGTGTCTCTCTTATATCCAGACTACATTCTCATTTTTTGCTATCTAACTTGATCTCTCTTATCTTTGGAGATTATTATTGTGCTCTTTGTTGACTTGAGCATCGAAGTGCCTATGTCGGATAACCACCCGACGCATCTGACAAGTGTTTGTGACGCATGTGACGACCAACGAAGTTACAACTTACCGACTTACGGTTGTGAAGCTCTGACCTACGAAGTTATAGCTTCCTGGCTTACAGTGACGATCCATACAGTTGCAGCTTACAGGTCCACGCTTACGAAGTTCTGACTTACGAAGCTTCAGCTTACGCACCTTACGCTTGCTAGGTTCGGCTTATGTACCTTACGTTTGCAAAGTAAAGCTTACGGACCCTACGTTTACGAGATTTCGCTTACAAATAAGTTGAATTTCATACTCCGATTTACGTAGTACGAACAATTGTATTTTTTGGCTACATCAATACAATTTCCGGATTGATTCATCTATGATAAATCTAGTGTGAAATGTCATTATTTAAGTGTCAATTTCAGCTTGCAGATAACCCGAGTGGCTACATATATAAAGCTTACAAGTAAATATTGATAGGCAGGGGCGGAGGCACGTTATTGAGTGGAGGGCCTTGCCCCCCCAACTTTTTTTTTTTTTTAGGTTTATTATATATGTGTATATATATGTGTTGTAATTTTGTTATTATTTCATCAAAAAAATTTACATAATTATTTATAATATCAAAATAGTAATATATTTTTTATTTATTTGAATTAATTTTATAAAACTGAGAAACATAATATATGTAACGTCGATCTCAATTTTTCATGCAATATTTGTTATTTAATTTTTTATTCTCTTCTCTCCATCTTGTTTAAAGGCTACAAAATAAAAGATGTTCTTTTATTTTATTTTTTTACTCTCTTGAAAGATATTAAATTTTTGTGAGACATTTTTTTAAAAAAAAAATCCATTGTCATTAATGTTTTATTACGGGTTTTTTAAAATAACTTTCTTTGTTTCATTTATTTCTAACATGTACTCGATAGGATTCTTAGTATTTTGAAATATATTGATTTTTATATTTTTTAAATGTGTAATTATATTATAAATATAGTCATAATTATGCTTCATAATATAATGAAAGGTGAAATTATTAATGATTGTTTGCTGGTGTATATTGAGAATCAAATTTTTGAAAAGTTGATATAGTTTACTTGTAGTTGTAAACGATATTCGTGATTTGCAAAGAGAATATTTAAATTCTAATAGATTCGAGAAATAATGATATATTTATATTTTTTATGATGAATGTTGATGTAATATTTGATATTAATATAATATATTTTAAATTTTATTGTTATATATAATAAATATTTGATCTTTCTCAAGTTTGATATTGGCCCTGGGGGCCTGGGGCTGTAAACGAGTCGAACCGAGCCGAACTATAACAAAATTTCAGTATTTGAGTTCGAGCTCGAGTTCGAATTGAGATATTAGAAGTTCGGTTCGAAGCTCAAATTTTTTTTAATTTTCGGCTCGAGTTTGATTCGATAGAGAGTTCGAGTTTGATTCGAAAATAAGGAGCCAGCTCGCGAACTTTTGATAAATTTATTATATTTTATATAATATATATATATATATATATATATATATATATATATATACATATTAAATAAAGGCTTGCGAGCTTTCAGACAATATATTTTCGGCTCGAGTTCGGCTCGACTAATAGTTTGAACATGTTCGAGTTCAGCTCGAATTTGAAAAATTCGAATCCGAATCGAATATTTTTTCGAGCCGGATCGAAAAGTTCGCGAGCCGGCTTGGTTCGTTTACAGCCCTAATTGGCCCCCCCTAGTATCTACTTCTGGCTCTGCCCCTGTTGATAGGTGTAAGAAAAAATACATCATTAATTATTAAAAAAAGGTTTTGATCATGAGATATTTATATATTATGGTATTAGGTTTTGATTATGATGCTGATTGGGTCAATTTCATATTTTCACGCCATGATAATTTATTGATTAAAAGCATGAATTCTTTCATAATTATTCAACCAAACCTTTTGTAATTAATACCTTATTCTAGGTTGATATCAAATTGATTTATTTAACTTTAATCTGACGTAAGACAATTGATTTCGAAAAAGAATAGGTGGAATATATTTCAAATGACACATGTTTTAAGAATATTTTAAAATTTATCATAATTATCACTTAAATAGTTCAACTGATATATGATGAATTTAAAATGCTCTTAAAATATGTACATTCGAACGAGTTAAGAAAGTAATATTTTCTCATTTCAAATCCATCGGTCCAAATATAAATTTGTGGAATATATTTCAAATGACACATGTTTTAAGAATATTTTAAAATTTATCATAATTATCACTTAAATAGTTCAACTGATATATGATGAATTTAAAATGCTCTTGAAATATGTATATTCGAACGAGTTAAGAAAGTAAAATTTTCTCATTTCAAATCCATCGTTCCAAATATAAATTTATTTAACCTCGAGACGAAGATTAAAAAAATGTACAATTTGGTCAATTCAGAAAATATTTCCCCTTGAAATCTATATTATTATTTTATATTAGTTGAGACATTTATAGTAACTGTCTATTTGAAGACACCATCATTTGTTTCGGTTTTACCTTTCCTTCATTTACCCTTCAATTATGTTTTTTTTTCTAAAAAAAATAAATTTGTATTTAATGTTCATATTTGACTTTCATTCTATTTTATTCACTTGCTATATAATGTAAATCGCATTATCAAGAAAAATCGAAACAATTATATTTTGATTATTTCGCAACCAGTTGAATTTTAAATTGTTTTTTTAAAAAAAAAATTCATACATTATTTTTTTATTGTTAAGTAGATTTCACACATAATATTTTTTGTAATAAAAATCTCATCGTATCATATTAAAATATATATTAAAATAATCATTTCACACACGTATGTTGATTACAACTAGTCTGAAGTATTTGTCTTTTTTTATACCCTTTTGTTTGTAAAATAAATTTAACGGAAACTAGATATAACTCATATACATACATATATGCCAGTCAAGCCTTTAATAACAATTAATGCATCAATATACCACTTAATGAATAGTCAATATTTCTCATATCTTGCCAGCGAAACTAAAACGTGGTTAATTTTTTAATTCAAATTTGATTATTTTGTTATCATGGAAACCATTAAATTAAAATTACAACATACACCAATCACTGAATGAATAAAGAAATAGGAAATTGTAGGTCGGCCAACTAAGTTTATATTTTCTCTAGTTTATAATTTATATATATAAAAAATGGGTTATTTGCACCAAACACCCCTATGAAATATTAAAAATGCACACTTCTCCCTGTGAAATTTTAATAGGCATCTTCAACCCTGATCTTTTAAAAAATTAGCACAGTTGTTGGAAAACTGGCGAGTTCCCAGACCAATTACGATTGATACCCGGTGCAGCGGAAGTTTAAAAATTTTCTCATGGAACGATTCCATGGTGTGGGTATCAACCATACAACGATTGAATTATTGTGTGTGTAAAATTTAAATAACAATTAAATAAATTTTACCTCAAATCTCGCAACGAGATTAATGGACACCAACAGAACAATTCTGCTCTTGTTGTCTCTCCCTGGAACCGATGAACGCCTTCAATCAGGTCCACGAACAGAGGTTTAATCCCTCTGATAGATTGCACTAGAAAATCTATCAGAAGTTTTCTGCGAAGAGAATACACGAATTTGATTCGTTATTCCTTACTGCGATTCAAAATCACAGACCGGAATTTTCTCGGGCAGAGTATGGGGAGGGTTCGGCCGAATTGTCTTTGAGAGAGAAGGGTTTCGATTTTTGCTCTCAAAAATTATGACCTGTTGTGTGTAATTTCTGTACTGAAATAACTTATTTATAATGCAGGCCACTAACACCTTAGGGCCCATTAGTCATAAGCTGGGGCCCGACAAGCAAAGCCCACTCGTTCAGAAATTAATATAAAATTCATCGTGACTCCGATTGATGAAACGATTTCACCAATGTGCACAGAAACCATTTCTGCACGCTTTAAAGTCAAAATAAATTTTCCTGAATCCGAATTCAGTGGTTTCCAAAAATGTCCATCCCTATGTCATTTTAGGAAATCCTACTCCCTTACTCTTATTTAAGAAGTCCAACTCCTTAGTTCATTAAATTTAACTCTTTAAATTTAACTATCTCAACGGGGATTAAAACTCCATTACACTGTGTGACCCTCAATGGTTCAGGGATACAGCTAGCCGTGGGCTCACAACTCCTTGTGACTCGGAACAACACTTTCCGACTTGCCCAACGAATCATGGTAAAGCGCCTAGCAACATCGCCCCATGATTCCCTAGGTATCACTGATAGTGCCTACAAGAACCAGTAGATTTTGGTTAACGTACAGTACGGTCCCTTCATCCATATATCCCGATCGAATCAACAACCATTGGTATATCGAGAGTCGCTCAAGATTCGATAACTATGCAACACATCTTGAAGATCAAATTAGTGACATCGCATGTGCTACTAAGAAACCATTTCTTAAATCACATCAATTACTCTGGCCAGAGATTTGTCACACTAATATCTCCTCAGATCGCATAGGATATCCACACTCGCAAGTATGTGGTGAATCCTTGACAACAATGCATTGACTCCTATATGTGTCGTAACTGTACCCAATCTCGACACCTAATGACCCCCTCAGAGTCGGTAAACGAGTCAAAGCACAGTACTAGCATATAGAGTCTCCATGATGTTTCAAGTCGTAAGGACTAATGGTGTACAACCAAAACCGCGGACTTTATCCACTCGATAAGTGATAACCACTTGGAAAGTCCGGATAGGGTAGTTCGACTATTCATCCTATGAATATCCATTTGCATGCTTCGAACATCTCCATGTTCCCTACCAATGAAACGTGGTACTCCGCATCGCAAATGCTAGTCTCAAACTCGAGCGATCCTTATCCTTATTATCGGACGGCTCAATCGACTAGGAACGGTTTTAGAATATACAGTGACTATAAGATGTATTTCATGATAGACATCTCCATGTTCTACCACATCTTACATACACTATAGTATATTCAAGGTCTTTATCAAAACAACAATAGTATATCGCAATATAACAATATGAAGTAATATAAAGTCATTGCCATAAAAGTGTAAATAATATTAAACAAAAGATTGTTTATACAAAGAGTCAACAAAGCCCATAGCCACACAGTTGGCTCACTGGGCACCCACTCTTACAATCTCCCACTTGCCCTATAGCCAACTAGTCATACTACGTAGACCCATTGCTTCGCGATGTTTGTCAAACAATGGTCCTGGCAAAGGCTTAGTAAGTGGATCAGCGATATTGTCTGCAGAGGCCACTCGTTCGACACTGATGTCTCCTCTTTCCACAATCTCCCGGATTATGTGGTATTTCCTCAGTACGTGTTTGGATCTTTGATGAGACCTTGGTTCCTTTGCTTGAGCAACGGCACCCGTGTTGTCGCAGTACACCGGGACTGGACCAACAAATTCAGGAATGACGCCCAACTCTTGGACGAAATTCCTCATCCAAACGGCCTCTTTAGCAGCAGCTGATGCTGCAATGTATTCAGCCTCAGTGGTGGAATCCGCTGTGGTGTCCTGCTTGGAACTCTTCCAAGAGACAGCACCGCCATTGAGCATGAACACAAATCCAGAGGTTGACTTCGAGTCATCCACATCACTTTGGAAGCTAGAGTCGGTATAGCCTTCCAGTTTGAGTTCTCGTCCTCCATAAACCATGAACATATTCTTAGTCCTTCGCAAGTACTTAAGAATGTCCTTCACGGCTTTCCAATGCATCTGACCAGGATTAGACTGATATCTGCTCGTGACACTCAGAGCAAATGCTACATCCGGTCTGGTAGATATCATCCCATACATGATACTACCTATAGCTGACGCATATGGTACATGTGTCATATTCTCTATCTCTGCATCAGTCTTGGGACACATAGACTTGGATAGAGAAACTCCATGACACATGGGTAGATGTCCTCTCTTGGACCCATCCATTGAAAACCGTTTCAATATGGTATCGATGTAGGTTGATTGAGTGAGTCCTATCATTCTCTTAGATCTATCCCTATAGATCTGTATCCCAAGAATGTAGGATGCCTCACCCAAATCCTTCATCGAAAATCTACCTGATAACCATATCTTTGTTGACTGCAACATCCCTACATCATTCCCAATGAGTAGGATGTCATCAACATAAAGTACTAAGAATGTCACCGCATCCTTAACTACTTTCTTGTACACGCAAGGTTCCTCCGGGTTCTTGATGAAACCAAAATCTTTTATTGTTTCATCAAATTTCTGGTTCCAACTTCTTGATGCTTGTTTTAGACCATAAATTGATCTTTGAAGCTTGCATACCTTATGCTCGCTTCCCATGGATGTGTACCCCTCAGGCTGCTTCATATAGATTTCCTCCTTAATGTCTCCATTAAGAAAAGCAGTCTTCACATCCATCTGCCATATCTCATAGTCATACCATGCAGCTATGGCAATTAGGATTCTTATGGACTTGAACATTGCGACTGGTGAAAAGGTTTCATCATAGTCAACTCCTTGCCTTTGAGTATAACCTTTCGCCACCAATCGCGCCTTGTAGGTCAATACCTTACCATCAGGCCCAAGCTTTCTTTTGTAGATCCATTTACACCCTATTGGAACAATTCCATCGGGAGGATCCACTAAAGACCAGACTTGGTTAGTATGCATCGAATCCAATTCTGACTGCATAGCTTCAAGCCATAAATTCGAATCCGCATCAGAAATTGCTTCCTTGAAGCTTCTTGGATCACATCCAATGTCGGGTTCATCTTGACCCTCTTCAAGAAGAAGACCATATCGAACTGGAGGTCTAGAAGTCCTCTCGGATCTTCTAGGTGCAGGCGTGTCCAGCAATGGTTCCTGAGGTGTGGGATCGTTATTTTGTATTTCGGGTTCTTCTCGAACTTCTTCGAGTTCCATCATCTCGCCTTTCTTATCCAATAAGAACTCCTTCTCCAAGAAGGTGGCATTCCGTGAAACAAACACCTTTGTTTCAGCAGGATAATAGAAATAATATCCGATTGAATTCTTCGGATACCCCACAAAATAACACAAGCTGGATCGACTATCCAACTTATCTCCCACTGTCCGCTTCACGTAAGCAGGACATCCCCAAATCCTCAAGTACGAATACTTAGGAGCTTTGCCATTCCATAACTCGTATGGTGTCTTGTCCACTGCTTTAGTGTGGACGTTGTTTAACAACAATACCGCCGTTTCAAGCGCATAGCCCCAAAACGAAGGTGGAAGCTCAGTGAAGCTCATCATAGACCGAACCATGTCCAACAAAGTTCGATTACGACGCTCCGATACACCATTAAGCTGTGGTGTCATAGGAGGAGTCCACTGAGAGAGAATCCCATTCTCTTTTAGATAGTCCAAATACTCGGTACTCAAGTATTCTCCACCTCGATCCGATCGAAGTGCTTTAATACTTTTACCTAGCTTGTTTTCTACTTCAGCCTTGAATTCTTTGAACTTTTCAAATGCTTCAGACTTATATTTCATTAAATATAAATACCCATACCTAGAATAATCATCAGTAAAGGTAATGAAGTAGGTGTGGCCATGTTGAGTCCCTACTCTAAATGGACCACAAACATCTGTATGGATCAAATCCAACAGATTTTGACTACGCTCAGGCTTCCCCTTAAAAGGAGATTTAGTCATTTTTCCTTTTAGGCAGGATTCACAAGTAGGTAGAGAGTTAATATCAGACATATCAAACATGCCCTCTCCCACTAGCTTGTTCATCCTCCTTGAGGAAATATGACCTAGTCTAGCGTGCCATAGGTTTGCCGGGTTTTGACTATCGATTTTCCTTTTGTTTGTTGTTGCCGGTTTGTCAATACAATTTACTGGAACGTCTTTTAGTTTTAAATTATATAGATCGTTTTCAAGTTGTCCATTTCCAATTAAACATTCATTCTTGTAAATACTGCAAATCCCATTCACAAAATTACAAGAATAACCATCTCTATCAAGCATAGAAATAGAAATAATGTTTTTAATTAAATCTGGCACAAATAAAACATCTCTCAACAATAATTTAAAACCATTCTGCAAAATCAAACAAACATCTCCAATGGCCGTAGCTTCAACTCTGGAACCATTCCCGAGCCTCAGCTGGGTCTCACCCATTCTAAGCCTGCGACTTCTTGTCATCACCTGCAAATCATTGCAAATGTGAGATCCACATCCGGTATCCAATACCCAAGAAGTTGTATTAAGTGACATGTTTATTTCGATATAGAACATACCCTTTGCAGTTCCTAACTGCTCAAGATACTCCTTGCAGTTGCGCTTCCAATGACCCGGCTTCTTGCAGTAATGGCAAACATCCTTGGATTTTCCATTGTTTGAAGCCTTTGTCTTTTGCTTCTTCTCGGGTTCCACTTTCTTGGGTGGGGCAGAACGTTTCTTGCCCTTCATACTTGGCCCCTTCTTAGCAGAAGATGAGGAGCCCACCAAGAAAGCTGGCTTATCCTTCTTAAGTGTGGATTCATATGTAACGAGCATATTGACCATCTCTTCAAGGGTGGCCTCTATCTTGTTCATATTAAAATTTATCACGAATCCATCAAATGAAGAAGGAAGAGATAGAAGCAGCAAGTCCACATTGAGTTCATGCTCCAACACCAAATCAAGGGTCGCTAACTTCTGTATGAGCCAAATCACTCGTACCCCATGATCACGGACCGAAGTCCCTTCACGCATGCGGCACGTCATCAACTCCTTAACAGTAGAGAACCTTTCAGCCCTCGACTGAGCCCCAAAAAGTTCCTTGAGTTGCGCGTGAATGTCAGCAGCATTCACCGTGTCCTCAAATCGCCTCTGGAGTTCATCAGACATCGAGGCTTGCATATAGCATTTGGTCTTGATGTCATGGTCACACCATGCATCAAGTTTGGCCAATTCCTCCGGACTTATGTCAGCTGGTGCTTCCTTCGGAGGTGCTTTCTCTAACACGTAGAGCATTTTCTCCGAAGTTAAGACAATCTTCAACTTCCGGAACCATTCCGTATAGTTGGCGCCAGTCAGCTTGTTTTGTTCGAGGATCGAGAATAAAGGATTTCGCGAATTCATTGTATGAAATACTGAAAAGGAAAACAGACATATATCAATGATTGTTTAACAATTTACTAAGACATAAAATAGGCGAATTTAATTTTATGAATCTCACTCCCACTATTTTAACGATTTCACCACCCTCTAGTGAAAACGGGAAACTTTTTCCTTAGTGAGAACATGGAGTCCAATTGACAAACTTATGGTCCCGAATAATATCAGCCAACCATAATTCTCAAAAGGTAGAGCCCAATTGCTTCCAAAACAACCCCCATGTATTTACCTCATGTCCAATAAGGGCCCAATAATATGACGCCGTTTAAAGTGACATGTCAAGATGACCCATCAATATTAAGTTGTGATGGACGGTCGCCATGTGGATCCCCCAATAATATGAGCCGATCCCATGGGAGTTCCACCCAACTTACAACATTTGTCGATCCAATGTACAGCTTTCCGACGGACGGGCCCCCACAATAATATGAGCCGGACCGTATCCGCGGGTAGCATCTCATACATTGACCGTTGATGGAAGGTAGGAATATTTAAACAATATTTAAATTTCCTTTATTTATCTTGATATAAATTTTAAATCATATTTAAAATGAGGGATTTTATTTATAAAAATATTTGTCTCATCATATTTAATTTATTGCATGCATTGCCGGATTCACGCAATTTATGTCTAAACATGCATACAATCATAATATCACATATTATATAGGATGATCGATTCCATTTCTAATTGACCCGTGGTTGCCAATCACGGGTCTTAGTCCAATCCTAGGTAATATGCAGTATGCAAATGCAATCCTATTACATATGCTTCCAATTTACATTTCTTCAGTATTCATTGTCTGCTGGGCCCACCATCTTCAAATCTTGATCTCCCACTAAATCTAATGTATTTACAATAAATAACAATGACAAGTAGGGGATACATTTTTAGGGGGTGGGAACGGGCTATAAACCAAGCCCACTTTTATTACATATGACATTCATATCGGGCCATAAACCAGGCCCATTAATAAAACCAACAACAATAAAGACAAAATGTAAATTCCTAACATACACCTACAAAATTGGTCATGGCAATCGATCATCCTTATCCAATAACATTTAATTCAAAATTAATTTATTGGATAACATGCTGTGGAAATTCAAATTTAAACAAGATAAAATCATATTTTATATATAAAATCACATTTCACATATAAAATCATATTTTATCTCCATATCAAATAAAATCATATTTTATCTATAAAATCCAATTTTACAAATAAAATCATATTTTATCTAATATATCATAAGATCATATCTTATCATCAATTGTACCAAAATAATTGATTTCAAAATTCAATTTACGGATAAAATATTAAAATTTCCAAAAATTCAAATTTATCCAAAATCAATTTTAAAATTTACGGACTCGAACAATTCGATCCGAAATCTCGTGAACCAATCAAAAACAATTTTTGACCGGACCAAAAATAAAATTTTAACATATTAAAATTAATTTTAATAAAAAAATAAATTTTTCTCGCGGGCCGCCCGGGACACTCCCGGGTTGGCCCGCACCCGGGGCGCGGGCCGGGGGCAGCCCGGCTGCCCCCTTAGGGCAGCAACAATTGCTGCCCTGGCGGCGCCTGGCGCCGCCGCTGGGCGGCGCCGTGCGTCGCCCTGGGCGGCGCCGAGCGCCGCCCCTGGGCGGCGCTGTGCGCCGCCCTGGGCAGCGTCGTGCGCCGCCCTGGGCGGCGCCGAGCGCCGCCCTGGGCAGCGCCGTGCGCCGCCCCTGGGGGCAGCGACCATCGCTGCCCCCTCCGGGCAGCGATCCAATCGCTGCCCGGGTTTCGCCCCCGGAAAAAAAAAAAAATTTTTTTTTTTATTAAAAATATTTATTTTGTTTCAAAAACCGAGACTCAAAAATTTTGTACAATTGATTAATTCAATCTATTGATCTGAGCAACCTGGCTCTGATACCACTGTTGGATAACTGGCGAGTTCCCAGACCAATTACGATTGATACCCGGTGCAGCGGAAGTTTAAAAATTTTCTCATGGAACGATTCCATGGTGTGGGTATCAACCATACAACGATTGAATTATTGTGTGTGTAAAATTTAAATAACAATTAAATAAATTTTACCTCAAATCTCGCAACGAGATTAATGGACACCAACAGAACAATTCTGCTCTTGTTGTCTCTCCCTGGAACCGATGAACGCCTTCAATCAGGTCCACGAACAGAGGTTTAATCCCTCTGATAGATTGCACTAGAAAATCTATCAGAAGTTTTCTGCGAAGAGAATACACGAATTTGATTCGTTATTCCTTACTGCGATTCAAAATCACAGACCGGAATTTTCTCGGGCAGAGTATGGGGAGGGTTCGGCCGAATTGTCTTTGAGAGAAGGGTTTCGATTTTTGCTCTCAAAAATTATGACCTGTTGTGTGTAATTTCTGTACTGAAATAACTTATTTATAATGCAGGCCACTAACACCTTAGGGCCCATTAGTCATAAGCTGGGGCCCGACAAGCAAAGCCCACTCGTTCAGAAATTAATATAAAATTCATCGTGACTCCGATTGATGAAACGATTTCACCAATGTGCACAGAAACCATTTCTGCACGCTTTAAAGTCAAAATAAATTTTCCTGAATCCGAATTCAGTGGTTTCCAAAAATGTCCATCCCTATGTCATTTTAGGAAATCCTACTCCCTTACTCTTATTTAAGAAGTCCAACTCCTTAGTTCATTAAATTTAACTCTTTAAATTTAACTATCTCAACGGGGATTAAAACTCCATTACACTGTGTGACCCTCAATGGTTCAGGGATACAGCTAGCCGTGGGCTCACAACTCCTTGTGACTCGGAACAACACTTTCCGACTTGCCCAACGAATCATGGTAAAGCGCCTAGCAACATCGCCCCATGATTCCCTAGGTATCACTGATAGTGCCTACAAGAACCAGTAGATTTTGGTTAACGTACAGTACGGTCCCTTCATCCATATATCCCGATCGAATCAACAACCATTGGTATATCGAGAGTCGCTCAAGATTCGATAACTATGCAACACATCTTGAAGATCAAATTAGTGACATCGCATGTGCTACTAAGAAACCATTTCTTAAATCACATCAATTACTCTGGCCAGAGATTTGTCACACTAATATCTCCTCAGATCGCATAGGATATCCACACTCGCAAGTATGTGGTGAATCCTTGACAACAATGCATTGACTCCTATATGTGTCGTAACTGTACCCAATCTCGACACCTAATGACCCCCTCAGAGTCGGTAAACGAGTCAAAGCACAGTACTAGCATATAGAGTCTCCATGATGTTTCAAGTCGTAAGGACTAATGGTGTACAACCAAAACCGCGGACTTTATCCACTCGATAAGTGATAACCACTTGGAAAGTCCGGATAGGGTAGTTCGACTATTCATCCTATGAATATCCATTTGCATGCTTCGAACATCTCCATGTTCCCTACCAATGAAACGTGGTACTCCGCATCGCAAATGCTAGTCTCAAACTCGAGCGATCCTTATCCTTATTATCGGACGGCTCAATCGACTAGGAACGGTTTTAGAATATACAGTGACTATAAGATGTATTTCATGATAGACATCTCCATGTTCTACCACATCTTACATACACTATAGTATATTCAAGGTCTTTATCAAAACAACAATAGTATATCGCAATATAACAATATGAAGTAATATAAAGTCATTGCCATAAAAGTGTAAATAATATTAAACAAAAGATTGTTTATACAAAGAGTCAACAAAGCCCATAGCCACACAGTTGGCTCACTGGGCACCCACTCTTACAACAGTCACCCATTAAAATGAGTAATTGTTGCGCACGCGCCCCTCATGCGACTAGGCAAATATTTTAATATTTTTTTGCACCAAATACCCCTGTGAAATATTAAAAATGCATATTTGACCCCTGTGAAAATAATTTTTAAATCTATTCAACTCATAATACACAATTTTTCTTAAAATCCAAATATAAAATATTTAGCAAAAATTTTCGTTTTATTAATTTTATTTTTAATTTTAAATTTATTATGATTATATAATTTTTTCTAAAAAATATTATTATTTTATCTTGTTATAATTATTTTATTAAACTTTCTTTTTGTTTCAAATTTCTTCATTAAAAATGCATTCATAAACGAGATTTAAATACCTAAAAGTACCAAAATATTAAATCAAAATGATAAGTGCTTGATAAGCACCAAAAATTTTTAATTTTATTTTTTTAAAAATTTATAATTTTTTATTTATTTATTTCTAAAAAAATTATTACTTTATCTCGTTATCATTATTTTATCAAATCACTTCGTGTTTTCAACCTCTCCATTAAGCATGATTCATAAATAAAGATTTAAAAATCTAAAAATACCAAAATATTGAACCAAATGATAAGTTCATGAATGTTACTTTTTCAATTTAGAATTATATAAGCATGTTATTTTTTATTATTTATTACAAATTGTGCAATGCATATTCTCGAAAAATTTAAATTTTGGTTCAATAATATATAATCCTAAATCGAAAAAGCAATATGTTTGAACTTATCAGTTTATTTCAATATTTTGGTACTTAAAATTATTTAAATACTTGTTTATGAATGCATGTTTAATGGAAAAGTTGGAAATACGAAGTGAGTTTAATAAAATAATGATAACATGATAAAGTAATAATATTTTTTAGAAAATAAATAGTTAATGATAATACATTTAAAATAAAAAATAAAAATTAATAAAACAAAAAATGTTTGCTAAACATTTATAATTGAATTTTATTAAAAATTGTGTATTATGGGTAAAATAGATTTAAAAATTATTTTCACAGAGGTAAAATATGCATTTTTAATATTTCACAGGGGTATTTGGTGCAAAAAAAATATCAAAATCTTTGCTCAGTCGCATGAGGGGCGCGTGTGCAACAATCACGCATCTGAAGGGGCGAGTGTGCTAATTTTTTAAAAGGTCAGAGTTGAAGATGCCTATTAAAATTTCACATGGGAGAAATGTGCATTTTCAATATTTCACAGGGGTGATTGGTGCAAATAACTCTATAAAAAATATTTTCTTTATGTTGTTGTTATTATTATTATTATTATTATTATTATTATTATTATTATTATTATTATTATTATTATTATTATTATTATTATTATTACGAGAATTTGGAGATAAATCCCCAATCAAAAACTCAAGTTAATGATCAGTCCACATGTCATGAAATTGTATTATGCAATCCCCAATACCGCAAAATCTTTGTTTCCACTCCCTATTCCACATTTTATCAGATTTTTTCTTTAAATTTTATTTTATTTACCTTCTTAATTTTATTTCTTCTTTATCCACGTCACTTTTCTTCCCCTTCCCCAATTTACCATCTCCACCCATTTGCATCTCTTCTCTCCCTCTCCGATTCCTATATTCCATCGAGATAGTTAAATCTCTCCCTCCTCTCTTCTCCTCAACGTCGAAAACCCACACAAAATCCATGGTCTATAGGAACCCATCAACTGTGGGTGAAGACGGGCTAAAAAGCAAGCGAGAAAGTGAATATTTTCTTATT
Source organism: Henckelia pumila (assembly GCF_033568475.1). Lineage (NCBI taxonomy): Eukaryota > Viridiplantae > Streptophyta > Magnoliopsida > Lamiales > Gesneriaceae > Henckelia > Henckelia pumila. The sequence goes on from NC_133121.1 coordinate 137,932,018, forward strand.
TATTTTTCAATTTGGTCAATTTTTCATTCGATCTGTGTCGGAATGTTTTAATCTTTTCAAATTCTTGAAAATCAATTTTTAAAACCAATCGTATGTCCGGTTCTGAAAATTTATTTGTAAGTTTGACAGTTCAAACCAGATTTAGTGGATGATTTGTTTGAAGAAAAAGATGTATATTTGGGTGATTATAATACTCACAAAATGAGTGCAATCTTTTTTGTGTCAACACTTTAATTCAAGATGAGTAATTTCCCCTCCATTTTCTTCTTACTGTTCATGTCATGAGAGATGTATAATGTATTAGTGGTATAACCTTTGGAGTATTACTGTCATTCTTTACTCCAATGCCCATGTGATTGATCTTATCTAAGACTTGCATTCTCGTGGCAAAATTTTTTCGGTACCTTCCCGTGTACATTTATATTTGTAGTATCATTCATTGAAATGACCAAAGTTTTACCAGCACAAGTATCACGAAAGTGATTACATCGTATTTAGTTTGGCCTTCTAATCTTGTTATGATTTCATTGGCAGCCTTTTTAGATCAAAATGGTTAATTTTATTATTTTCCCAAATTACCAAATGTTTTCCTTCTTTTCTTTATGCTTTTTCTTTCTCCCAAAATTCATGCTTTCTTATCTCATCTTTGAGGTCTCACGCCCCCTCATGTGTCAATTGGAAAAAACCTCGCAAGAAAATGACATCAATGGAACCGATCCACTGGCCACTGCGATACGACAAATGAATGTTTTGAAGCGAGCCGTGACGAGGAACAAGCAGAAGCAACGCATGAGATGAAGGCAGTGAGTGTCTCTCCAAGTTTTGATATTTTGGTTCGATTTCTCCAATTTGTGGTGATTGTTTTTATTTTGTGTCAATTTTGTGTTGATTTATTGTAATTATTTATATTTGTGTTGATAATTTCTTCTAGTTGTATTAATTTCATTGTTGATTTATGTTGGTGTGAAGGGATACTTATTTTTTATTGATTTTAAAATCATATTGTTTGTTAGTGGTTATACTTCAAAATGAGTAACTTTCGATTTTGGGAAAAGTAATTTATTATTGCTTGATTTTGACATTTTCTCCCGATCTATTTTCTCTCATTTCTTCAATCTCAATTCGTGGAAAAATAAATCATAACCACCGAAGCCACCGACGTCGACAGCCACCGGTGAATATAACAGTACCTTCCCGCGAAAACCCACAGATTGAGAAGGCAATAGGAAGAAATCTAGCTTTAGGGTTTTTTTTTAAAAAAGAAACAAATATTACATGTATCGTGCGAGAGAACGAGGTAGGCCTGCAGAATTTATTATTGGGGTATTAATGGGATCCCTTGGAACCATGCTTGTGCTGCGATTGAATCAAAGAGTTTGTCAATATATGACTTGTGACTCTTGCTACACAGTTGAAAATTATCGGAGAGCTTATGCGGCAGTTGTCAATCCAATCCCTACATTTTACATTGATACAGATTTACCACATTTTAATGCAGATATAATTAGACCGTCGGATGTCCGTTCGCTGCCAGGACGTAGAAGGACATTATTGTTACGATATCATGTGATAGTCATTATTGATTCTACAAAATTTTACAAGCAATCAATTTATAAACACGTTTATCTGTTAATATACCACGAGTCAATACAACTCGTACTAAGTTTCTAACCAAGCACCAAAATATTATACCAAGTAAAACCAATTTTATAATACATTTATCTACTAATGTACTGCAAGTAAATTCAGCTGGTACTAAGTTTTTTTAATACACACCACCGTGATAAAAATGTATGAAAGATGTACCAAATTTAACATAATATTATACCACAATAAGACCGTATTGTACTTCATTTGCCAGCTAATGTACTACTGATCAATATAACCGGTACTGTGTTTTTGCCTATGCACCAACACCACCATTTAAACATGTATGGAATATGTACCAAATTCAACAAAACATCATCCCACAAATAGTCTTGATTATACTAACATTTCCATCTATTGTACAACTGCTCAATCAAATTGATACTGCATTTCTGACCATGCACCAACATCACCATAGTAATGTATGGAAGATGTACCAAATTTAGCAGTACCACATACCGCAAATAACATCTATTATACCTCATATTCCAATCCATTGTACTACCTATTAATATAACCGATACTGCGTTTATGACCACGCACCAACACTATCATGGTAAACATGTATAGAAGATGTACCAAGTTTAACAAAACATCATACCGCAAATAGTGTTTATTATACTTTGTTTTCCATCTATTGTACTACGGATCAATAAAACCGGTAATGTTTTTCTGACATGCACCAACACCACCATGATAAACATGTATGAAAGTTGTACCAAATTTAACAACACATCATACCGCAAATAGTATTTATTATACCACATGTTTCATCTATTATACTACTGGAAAATATAACCGGTATCGCATTTCTGATCACGCACCAACAACACCATGGTAAATATGTATGGAAGATGTATCAAATTTAATGGGACAACATACCGCAAATAGAATCTATTATACCACATATTCCATCCATTGTACTACTTATCAATATACCTGGTATTGCCTTTATGATTACGCACCAACGCCACCATAAATGTTACAAAATTAGTACAATGGATGCATACATAAGGTTGTTTTAACTATAGATGTTACAAACATATACAATGGATACGTATACATGTGTTTGTTAATCACCATATATGCTACCAAATTAGACATTAGATTGCATAAACATGTGATAATCAGTATTGATTCTACAAAATTAGACATTTGATGTGTAAACACATGTTAATAACCATTGATGTTACAAAATTAGGACATTGGATGCATACATAAGGTTGTTTTAACCATAGATGTTACAAACATATACAATAGATACATATACATGTGTTTGTTAATCATCATATATGCTACCAAATTAGACATTATAATGCATAAATTTATTCTAAAAAATTAGACATTTAATGTGTAAACATTTGTTAATCATCATTGAAGTTACAAAATTAGGACATTGGATGCATACATAACATACGTTTAAACATCAAATGTCTAATTTTGTAGCATCAATAATGATTATCACATGTTTATGCATTCTAATATCTAATTTGGTAGCATGTATGGTGATTAACAAATACATGTATATGTATCCATTGTATATGTTTGTAACATCTATGGTTAAAACAACCTTATGTATGCGGATAATGACCTAATTTTGTTACATCAATGGTGATGTTGGTGTGTGGTCAGAAATGCAGTACTGGTTATATTGTCCAGTAGTACAATATATGGAAAATGAGGTATAATAAAGACTATTTGAGGTATTATGTGTTGTTACATTTGGTACATCTTCCATACATTTTTACCATAGTGGTATTGGTTCGTGGTAAGAAACGTGGTACTAGTTATATTGATCAGTAGTACGGTAAATGAAAAAGGAAGTATAATAGAGACTATTTGCGGTATGAGTTTATGTTAAATTTGGTACATCTTCTATATATGTTTACCATGGTCATGTTGGTTCGCGGCCAGAAACGCAACGCTGGTTATATTGACCAGTAGTACAATAGATGGCAAATGAGGTATAATAGAGACTATTTGTGGTATGATGTTATGTTAAATTTGATACATCTTCCATACATGTTTACCAAGGTGGTGTTGGTGCGCGGTCAGAAATGCAGTACCGGTTATATTGACCAGTAGTACAATATATGGAAGATGAGGTATAATAGAGACTATTTGCGGTATGATGTTATGTTAAATTTGGTACATCTTCCATACATGTTTACCAAGGTAGTGTTGGTGCGCGGTCAGAAATGCAGTACCGATTATATTTCCCAGTAGTAAAATATATGACAAATGAGTTATAATAGAGACTATTTGCGGTATGATGTTATGTTAAATTTGGTACATCTTCCATACATGTTTACAAAGGTGGTGTCGGTGCGCGGTCAGAAATGTAGTACCTGTTATATTTCCCAGTAGTACAATATATGGAAAATAAGGTATAATAGAGACTATTTGCGGTATGTTATGTTAAATTTGGTACATCTTCCATACATGTTTACCAAGGTGGTGTTGGTGCGCGGTCAGAAATGCAGTACCGATTATATTTCTCAGTAATACAATATATGGCAAATGAGGTATAAAAGTGGTTATTTGCGGTATTATGTATTGTTAAATGTGGTACATATTTCATACATGTTTACCATGGTATTGTTGGTGCGTGGTCAGAAAAGCAGTACCCGTTATATTGACCAGTAGTACAATAGATGACAATTGAAGTATAATAGAGACTATTTGCGGTACGATGGTTTGTTTTGGTACATCTTCCATACATTTTTACCATGATGGTGTTGATGCGCGGTCAGAAACGCAGTACTGATTATATTTCACAGTGGTACAATATATGGAAAATGAGGTGTAATAGAGACTATTTGCGGTATTATGTGTTGTTAAATATGGTACATCTTCCATACACAATGGTTCGTTCAGAATATATGCTTAAATTTCTCCATTATGTACCCAATTGCATGCCCATTGTACTGGACTTGGGTTTTTTTGTGCTCGAAATAAGCTATTTTTTTTCGATATTTTAGTCGTTATTGCCTTTGCACTTAAAATGATCCAAAAATATGAAAAAGAGGATTATAATACATAAAATAATATAAATCCCATTTACATACATCACATAATAAAACAATCTCACACATAACTAAACAAGAGCATGACACTCGCCCAAACACACGTTTAAACACAACAATCCAAGCATGCATCTTGTTGTCGATAGAAAACCCGATTCAAGTTCTCTCCATGTTGTAACCAAACTTAATTCTCATATATCCAAATAACAATTTTGCCTACGATAAAATGACTCCATAATCCAAATCTGCACCTTTCTTGTTGCTGGTCATCGAGTTTTGGTTCAAGCTTGTTCGTAATTTATAAAATAAGTAGAAGAACATCGAGAAATTGCATCTTTTCTTTTCATCATATGATCCTCATTTTCATCAACATTTCTGCATGAAATAAAAAAAACAATATAACTACAACCAATTCAAATACAATATAAACTTCTAAATTTCTTCCAAAAACAAGTACAATCAAGTAAGCTAATAAAATTTATGTAAAAAAATAGTTTTATATATTAAAGGGGAAACTTCTAACCGTAGTGAACCATGAAAGAAAAATCATGAAAAATAGATTGCATAAGAGAAATTTTTTTTTATTAAACTCATTTCATTTGTGTAAGAAAAAAAAGGATGAGTCCCCAAAAATTTTAAAATTTTCTTTTGTTAAATAGTGCAATTCAGAAACTTTTGAATAAATTTATCGAAACATTGTTCAAGCGACAAGTCTCTGAGTAGTCAATCCAAGTACTAAACCATCACACAAAATAATTAATTTTCATGAAAATTCTAAAATCAAGAGTAATAACCATTTACCAAAGTTCAAATTCAACATCACCAAAGTTCAAATTCAACATCATAACCAAATGCAAAATAATATCACAAAAGAATGCAAGATGTATAAATAAAAGCACGTTCCATAACAAGTCAACAAATATATTAATAACAAATTAATACTTAACCACCTTATACATTTTTTTTTTGAATTAATGCATTCGTTTTCTGTACATACGATCTTTCATAAATAAAAAAAATTTGAGTTGGGTGCAATAATATTTTGTTTTAGTATTTTGTCTATTTTAACTTCTTTTATTTTAGTATTCTATCCATTTTGACAACCCTATATCCATATGAATTTTGACAAGCCTAGTTAATTCTTACGCCAATCATCTTGAATTAAAGTGTTGATGCAAAAAAGATTGCACTCCTTTCGTGAGCATCATAATCACCCAAATATACATCTTTTTCTCCAAACAAATTATTGACTAAATATGGTTTGAGCTGTGAAGGTTACAAATAATTTTAAGAACTGGATACACGATTGGTTTTAAAATTTTATTTCTAAGAATTTGAGAAAATTAAAACATTCCAGGACAAATCACATTAAAAATTTACCAAATTGAAAAAAACAAATAAGAAGAAACTCCAAATTGAAAAAAAAAAAAACAAATAAGAAGAATTAAACTCACTTTCTCGCTTGTTTTTCTTCAGCTCATCTTCACCCATTTCCAAATCGTCATCCACAGGCGTCGCAAGTCGATGGGTTCCTATGGCCCCTGGATTTTGCGTGGCCTCGACGTTGAGGAGAAGAGATAAATCGGTAGGGAGAGATTTAACTATCTCGATGAAAGATATGAATTGGAGAGGGAGAGAAGAGATGCAAATGGGTGGAGATGGGTGGCTAGGGATTTACGTGATAATGGTAATTGGGAAAGGGGAAGAAAATTGATGTGGATAAAGAGAAAATAATATTAAGAAGGTAAATAAAATAAAACTTAAAGGGAAAATGAGATAAAATGTGGAATAGAGAGTGGAAACAAAGATTTTGTGGTATTGGGACTGCAGAATATAAATTCATGACACAGGGACTGGCCATTAAGTTGAAATTTTGATTGAGGATTTATCTTCAAGTCCCCCTTATTATTATTATCATTATTTATTTCTCCAACATAATAATAACTCTTGGTAAATGTGTTGTTACCTCATCACCTAGCTAGCTCTCATCTTCCCCGAACCCCAAACCTAAATCTCCGCCATTGACGAGTTTTTGCCACTACAATTTTCTATCTCATCTTTTCAATCCCCAAAAAGTCAACCCTCGCCAGCCTAACACCCATATTCTTCCGTGTAAGAAGTGCCAGAAATTATATTATTCATTTTTGGCTTGCTTTCCCACTGTACCACCTTTTTTTCTAACGGGTTTTATAATGTTTTTTAGCATTTTGTATGAACCATAACAATAATCCCATTCTGTTGTCTTTTTGAGAAGGGAAGAAGAGAGGAAACTTCTAGTTCATCAGCTGGAGGATGTCTATTCAGTCTGATGAGCTAGATTTTTGCTGTTGGGCATCAAATTTTGTTGATTTATTGTTTTAGATCTGAGCAGTATATTCGTGTCCAAGAAAGATAATCTGGATTTTTCTCAGTTTTGTTTCCTCTCTTGGAATTCGTTTTGATCTAAAAGGTGCCATCTTTTCTTTTCTTTCTCTGTCTTCTTTGACGGGTGTGATACTTTTATTCGTTTCTTGATGAAAAATATATGAGTGATTGTTAGTTGTTTGAGCTCAAAGGGGTTGTATTTGTCAGACTTGTTATGATGGAATGTGGGATTTTGAGATTTTTTATCTGAATTTTATTGATCTTGAGTTTGGGATGTTGTTCCAGAGGATTTTATCCTGTTGATAAGTTTTATATAAGTTGCGGATCATCGAGAGATGTTACTGTTGGTAATTTCACTTATGTGGCTGATAAATCGGCTTCAAGATTGCTAACAAATCCACAAGATATTCTGGATGATAGCAATTTGAATTCCATAACACCATCTGAAGATGCCCAGCTGTTTAGCACTGCAAGAATCTTTACTGGACCCTCCAAGTGTACATTTTCGATTCAACAGTGGGGCGGCACTGGATCCGTCTGCACTTTATCCGTTTATGTACCAGAATTATGATATGAATACTGCTAGTTTCTCTGTTTTCTCCCAAAACACTGTACTCCTTAGTGACTTCAGCCCCAAAAATGCTACCGTCAAAGAATATTCGGTGAATGTGGTGTCTGGAGAGCTTGTAATAACCTTTGCCCCATCGACTAATTCTTTTGCGTACATTAATGCCCTTGAAGTTGTTTCAGTTCCGGATTCCCTTATCACCGATGATGCGGCTCTTTTCAATCCATCGGGATCATTTAGTGGACTGGTGGCACAGTCTTTTGAGACAGTTGCAAGGTTAAATATGGGCGGACCATTTGTGTCATTGGTAAATGATACATTGGGGCGAGCTTGGGTTCCTGACAGAAGTTTCTTGGTGCAACCCAACCTGGCGACTAACGCTTCCAATATTCCTGCAGTTATGTATCTTAATGGTGGTGCGACATCAGATTCTGCTCCACACACTGTGTGTGGAACTTGCACAAAGATGAATTCTGAAAATGATCCCCATAGTAATTTCAATGTCACGTGGTTGTTGAAGGTGGATCCAGGCTTTCAATACTTAGTTCGGTTGCATTTCTGTGATATAGTAAGCACATCAGCTAATCAACTCGTGTTTAATGTTTATATTGATTCGTTCATCGTTGCTCAGGATCTTCAGTTAAGTCTGAAAACCCCAGGATTGGCCAATGCATATTATATGGACTTTGTTACCGCTGTGGTTGTTAAAAATAATATTAGTGTAAGTGTTGGCCCATCTCCCGTTAGTGCTTACCATGATGTCTTTCTTAATGGATTGGAGATTATGAAATTGGCCTCCAAGGATAGTCTAGCTGGTGCTTCCATTTTCCCTTCATTCCCGAAATCCAAGAAGAATGTAGGAATTATTGTGGGCGTGTGTGTTGGGGCAGCTGTTGTTTTTTTACTTGCCGGTGTTCTATTTTTCTTGCACAGGAGGAAGAAACAAAAACGTTTGGCCCAATCAAAAATATGGGTTCCTATATCGGTCAACGGGGGAAATTCACTAACTATGGGAAGTAAATATTCAACTGCAACAACTGTTGCAACGGTTCTAACTTGAGCTATCGTATCCCGTTTGCTGCAGTTCAAGAAACAACGAATAACTTTGATGAAAGTTGGGTAATTGGAATTGGTGGATTTGGGAAGGTTTACAAAGGTGTTTTGAGTGATGGTACTAAGATAGCCGTGAAACGAGGCAATCCCAAGTCCCAGCAAGGCCTAGCAGAGTTCCAAACGGAGATTGAGATGCTTTCTCAATTCCGCCACCGCCATTTGGTGTCCTTGATTGGTTATTGTGACAAAAAGAGTGAAATGATTCTGGTTTATGAGTATATGGAAAACGGAACTCTCAAAAGCCATCTCTATGGTTCAAATCTTCCGAGCTTGAGTTGGAAGGAGAGACTCGAGATATGCATTGGATCAGCAAGAGGGTTGCACTATCTTCACACAGGATATGCGAAAGCTGTTATCCATCGTGATGTTAAGTCTGCAAACATATTGCTCGACGAGAACTTCATGGCTAAGGTGGCTGATTTTGGATTTTCTAAGATAGGGCCTGAGATTGATCAAACCCATGTCAGCACTGCTGTTAAAGGTAGTTTTGGTTACCTAGATCCTGAGTATTTCAGAAGGCAACAACTGACTGAAAAATCAGATGTTTACTCTTTCGGGGTTGTTTTATTCAAAGTACTTTGCGCTAGGCCTGTGATAGATCCATCTCTTCATAGAGAAATGGTTAACTTGGCCGAATGGGCATGAAGTGGCAAAAAAGGGACAGTTGGATCAGACAATAGATGCTAATCTTGTCGGAAAAATAAAGCCCGACTCCCTTAGAAAGTTCGGTGAAATGGCAGAGAAATGCTTGGCTGATTATGGAGTCGATAGGCCCTCCATGGGAGACATTTTGTTGAACCTTGAGTATGCTCTCCAACTTCAAGAAACAGTCTTACCAGATGATCCAGAGGAAAACAGTACGAATGCTATTGGCCAGTTGTCTCCAGAGGTCGGTGAATTTAGTCGGGTCGAATCTAGAGCTAAAGCTTCCCAGTTCAAACATTCAAATGTGGACGATCTTTTTGGTGTTTCGATGAGCCGAGTTTTCTCACAACTGGTAAATTCGGAGGGTAGATAAAAGCTTGTAGATCATATACATAATACACTTGACACCTTTTCCTTTATGTTTCTTCTATGTTCTTATAAAACACTTGGAAGTTCGAAAATCTTGAATTTGCTTTGTTTTTTTATATCCTTTTGGGATTCTACTATCTTTACACTGATTGTTTTTGGTTTGTGTATTTGGTGCATTTACATATATATCGAGTATTGGATTGTGTATGAGTTTGAGGTTGATTTGTTTTGAAATTCAAAGGCTTTTGTCCTTCGGTTTATCGTCTATGGAAGTACGGTGTTTGATAGCCCAATTGTTATTAGCCCAATAGCTATTAACATACATACTGAGACCATGACACAGCAACTTGAAGATTGGGCTTTGAGAGGGATCATAAAAGGCGAAGAGCTGGCCCAAAAACAGAAAGATAAAGCGGCCACAAATATTGGCGAGAGGGAGAAAGAAGAAACAATGGGAGGAACCACAACAGAAGGATCGAGAAGAAGAAGCAAACCTGCGTGGACAAGGGATTACATCATGTGAGGGAAATAAACGTGTTGAGCACCTTTTTTGCTGTTAATTTTCTGTTAGGGTTAATGACGTCATGTTGGTAGTATAAAAGGAGTGAAGTAGATTTGTAAAAGCATCATGAATATTATCAATACAAAATATTTTCAGGAGTTTGGCACAGACTCGAAGTGTGCGTGAGTGTGTTCATATCATTTTGGTGCTCTCGTTGAGAGATTTTTTTTCTCTCAGGCTCATTGATACTATGAGGAATGAAGATGTAGCAGAGAGTATGCGACAATTGGAGGCGAATTTCAAACTCCACTCAGATACCCAATTAGCGAGTTATACCAAATTACTGGAGCAATACATGACGGCGATGGATCTACGTTTTGGCCAGATGGATCAGAAAATTCAGGAGGTCTCCACTGTCAAGGACGTTCCGGCGAAATTACTCAATTTCGAAGGAGGGAGCAGTTCGAAAATTGGAGGAACGATTGGTGACCCGACCATGCACCTCAAGGGGTGTAAGTTTGATTTACCTAAATTTAAAGGAGAAGATGTGCACACTTGGATCTACAAGGTGGAGAAATATTTTTCTCTACACGGTGTTCCCCCTGAAATCCGGCTGCAGGTGGTAGCCTTCCACATGGAGGGTGAATCGGCGTCTTGGTATCAATGGATGGATCAGAACAAGGCCTTGCGTGACTGGGAGCATTTTTTGGCAGAGCTCAAGGCCAGGTTCGGATCATCTATTTATGACGATCCATTAGGGAGGATTGCAAAGTTAATACAAGTTGATCGAGTAGCAACTTATCGAGCGGAGTTTGAAGGATTAATGAATAGAATCACTGGAGTGACAGAACCTATGTTCCTCAATTTTTTCATATGGGGGTTGAAACCAGAAATTCGCCGGGAACTCTTGATTGTTCCTCCTCAAAGCCTCATGGAAGCCATGACCAAGGCGCAACTATTTGAAGAACGAAACGACGATCTAGGGGGTATCGTACATCGAGGAGTGATCCCATGCACAATACCAGGGACTGCCATGACTCCCATTACTGGGACAGCCAAGACTCTGGCAACCGTACCACCTGGGCGAGTCCCAGCACCACCACTCAAGCCACCATTACGGCGACTAACGATTGCTGAAATGAAGGAGAGGCGGGAGAAAGGGTTGTGTTTCAATTGCGACGAAAAATATCACTTCAACCATTTGTGCAAAAATAGGGTGATGATCCTTTTGGGTGACGACGGGGAGGATGGTTATGAGCCAGAGATAACGATCGGATATCAGGAAGAGGACCCCGAGGTTACGTTGCACACTCTTACTAGTGCTTCTAACCCTCGGATCTTTCGCATCACTGCAGCATTTCAAAGTGCTCCTATAGAAGTATTAATAGACACAGGGAGTCACAATAATTTTATACAAGAAGGGTTGGTAGAGAGGCTCGGGATTCCTTCCAATGCATCCAGGCGTTTTAGGGTCTACATGGGCAATGGCCAGTACCTCTGGTGTGATCGGATGTGTTCTCAGGTACCTCTGGTTCTGCAGGGTCATGAGTTTGCCATTGATATGTATGTTTTGCCTATTTGGGGGTTAGATGTGGTATTGGGCATGCAGTGGTTACGAACATTGGGGCCATGCTTGCATAACCATGAAACTCTCACCATGGAATTCACTTGGAAAGGGCAGCGAGTTTGCCTAGTAGGTGATAAACCTGCGACTCCTGAATCCTTGTCTTACCACCGACTGTGCACTATGGTTAATAAGGGTGATGTTCAGGCCTGCTACGCGATCACCGAAGCGCCGACGAGAAGGTTCGAGGGTACCGAAGGCCTCGAGCTCCAGCCACACAACGCAATCGGGGGTGATTATGAGCAGAGTAAGCAACTTCTAGAGGAATACAAGGCTGTGTTTATGGAGCCACAGACACTGCCACCTATTCGGCCCATAGATCACAAAATCCATCTTATTTCGGGATCATCTCCAGTTAATATACGACCGTATCGGTATCCTTACTGCCAGAAAGATGCCATGGAGAAAATTGTGCAAGAGATGCTTGATTACGGTTATATCCGACCCAGCACTAGCCCATATTCGTCACCGGTGCTGTTAGTTAAAAAAAAGGATGGCTCATGGCGTTTCTGTGTGGATTATCGTGCTCTGAATGCCCTCACAATCAAGGACCGTTTTCCCATTCCAACTATAGATGAGCTGCTTGACGAGTTGGGAGGTGCTCGAATTTTCTCTAAACTGGATCTCCGGGCCGGTTATCATCAAATTCGAATGGATAGTCGGGATGTACATAAGGCAGCATTCCGAACACACGACGGGCATTATGAATTTTTGGTCATGCCTTTTGGCCTTTCCAATGCCCCGTCAACGTTTCAGTCTGCAATGAACCAGGTGTTTCGACCTTACTTACGCAATTTTGTAATCGTTTTTTTTGACGATATACTTGTTTATAGTCAGACACAAGAGGAGCATCAGGAACACTTACGTCTAGTGCTTGACTGTCTACTACAGCAGAAGTTCTTTGCTAAACTTAGCAAATGCTACTTCTTCCAAGCAAGTGTGGATTATTTGGGGCATGTGGTTACAAATCAAATGGTAAAAGCCGATCCCAAGAAGATAGAGGCCATGGTCCAATGGCCATTACCCAGGACCCTCAAGCAACTCAGAGGTTTCCTTGGTATTACGGGCTACTACCGAAGATTTATTCAACATTATGCCACCCTTGCAGCTCCTCTCACTGATCTACTCAAGAAGAACTCTTTCTGCTGGTCTCCTGAGGCTACCTTAGCCTTCACACAACTCAAGGAGAGGATGACAAATGCCCCAGTATTACATTTGCCAGATTTCTCTAAAAATTTTGTCATTGAAACAGATGCCTCACAAGTCGGAGTTGGGGGAATCCTGATGCAAGATGGACATCCTCTGTCTTATTTCAGCAAAAAACTAAGTTCCAAAATGCAATCAACCTCCACGTATGTTAGAGAACTTTATGCGGTAACAGAAGCAGTGGCGAAATGGAGGCAGTACTTGCTAGGCCATACGTTCGTCATACGGACAGACCACAAGAGTTTGAAAGAACTCCTGTCACAGACCATTCAAACTCCGGACCAACAACGATATCTCCAGAAATTGATGGGATACCACTTTACAATCGAGTACAAACCAGGGCATGAAAACACAGCAGCCGATTCATTATCACGGGTGTATGAGGATGAGGAGAGGGCCAGGGGAGGTGAACCCCGAGTGTTCACTGCTCTGTCTCAGCCGGAGTTTACTTTCTTGGATATCTTACGCCAAGAAAATATGAACTTATCTGACTTGGTTGCCATTCACAACTTATTGCATCACGATGCAAGCTCCGTCAGTGGTTATGAGGAACGAGGCGGAGTACTCCTGTTCCACGGCAAATATTTCCTGGGCAAAGACTCAACTTTAAAAGACTTGATGTTGAGGGAATTTCATGAAACACCAGTGGGGGGACACGCCGGAGTGCAGCGTACCTTTCTGCGCTTGGCTACGAATTTTTATTGGACAGGAATGCGTAGGGCTGTGAAGGAGTTTGTGGCATGTTGTTTGGTATGTCAAACAACCAAGTATTCTACGGAACGCCCCTTTGGGCTACTGCAACCCATCGAACCACCGGAGCAGGTTTGGGAAGATATTGCACTTGATTTCATAGTGGGCCTACCTTTATCCAAGGGTAATACAGCAATATTGGTGGTAGTAGATCGGTTCTCTAAGTATGCGCATTTCAGTCCTCTTCCCACCTCCCACACTGCCAGCCAAGTGGCCGAGTTATTCTGCTCTATGATCATTCGTCTCCATGGCGTACCTCGCTCAATCATCTCTGATCGAGACCCCCTCTTTACGAGCCATTTCTGGAAAAAAATCTTCGAGCTAATGGGAACCAAGTTACGCATGAGCTCAGCCTATCACCCTCAAACCGATGGGCAGACAGAGGTGTTGAACCGATGCCTTGAACAATATCTACGGGCGTTTGTGGCCGAAAAACCTGTCACGTGGGTCTCATACCTGGGCTGGGCTGAATACCATTATAACACCAGCTACCATTCTTCGATTGGTATGACACCTTTCCAGACGGTTTATGGTCGGCCACCCCCCACAATTCCAGTTTATATGAGGGGCAGTACTCCAATTGCTGCTGTGGACGAGCTCTTGATTGAGAGAGATGAGCTCCTAAAGCAGCTTCGCGACCATCTATTGCAAGCCCAGCAACGCATGAAAGCACTAGCTGATAAACACCGGAAGGATAAACACTTTCAGATAGGCGAGTTGGTACTAATCAAACTCTCGCCTTACCGTCAAACTACAGCAGCTCATCGCAAGCATTCCAAGCTTAGCAAACGTTACTTTGGTCCTTTTCCCATCATTGCCAAAGTGGGACTAGTTGCATACACCCTGCAACTTCCACCTACAAGTCGCATACATCCGACATTTCATGTGTCTCAACTTAAACCTTTTCATGGTGATTTACCCGAGAACATCACTGCTCTTCCGGAACTTAGTGTCAACAACAGGCCCTTGGTTGTTCCACTTTGCCTCATTGCTACTCGTGTGCTTCAAAAACACAACCAGAAGATTCAGCAGGTGTTAATCCATTGGTCTGGGCAATCTCCAGATGATGCAACGTGGGAAAACTTCAAAGAGCTTTGTTCCATTTATAACCAGCTACATCTTGAGGACAAGGTGATTTTCGAAGAAGGCGGGAGTGATAGCCCAATTGTTATTAGCCCAATAGCTATTAACATACATACTGAGACCATGACACAGCAACTTGAAGATTGGGCTTTGAGAGGGATCATAAAAGGCGAAGAGCTGGCCCAAAAACAGAAAGATAAAGCGGCCACAAATATTGGCGAGAGGGAGAAAGAAGAAACAATGGGAGGAACCACAACAGAAGGATCGAGAAGAAGAAGCAAACCTGCGTGGACAAGGGATTACATCATGTGAGAAAAATAAACGTGTTGAGCACCTTTTTGCTGTTAATTTTCTGTTAGGGTTAATAACGTCATGTTGGTAGTATAAAAGGAGTGAAGTAGATTTGTAAAAGCATCATGAATATTATCAATACAAAATATTTTCAGGAGTTTGGCACAGACTCGAAGTGTGCGTGAGTGTGTTCATATCAGTGTTTGTTACTATAATTTCTAGTGAATAAAAAAGTTGACATCAAAATTTGTTGGGCATTCAGGTAAGGACCTCCCCGACCTGGATCCGATCGGTAGAAAAAGTCAGGTAGTTTGGGTTCGTCGGGTTCGAGTAGAACTTGAACCCCATATAAATATGTCGGGTCGGGTAATAAATTTATACCGATTGGGTAATTCGGGTATTTGATTGATTTATTTATTTTAAATTTTAAATTTTCAATTTCAATTGATAAATGATGTTATAAATTTAATTTAATTTTATATTTTAGTTAGGGGTAGAATAGGGTCGGGACCCGTCTCGGAACTTTCCTACCCAATTTTCGTTCCAAAAAGATCGGGAAATTTTTTTGCTCTTGTTCTCGTACCCAACGCATTTCAAGACCCGATCATTCGGGATCATGTTCAGTTGGGAGAAGAAATTTCAAAAAAAAAAAATTCATTTCAAAATTTCATTCAAAAAACCAAAAATAATGTGATTATTCTATTTTTAAAAAATAATATTTAGCAATTATATTTCTTACTAAAAATAATTATTCAACTTAAAACTTATAATATTAAAATATTTCATATAATATTTCAAGGTTTTTTCAAGAGAAAACGTATCATTCATCGGATAATTATTATTAAATAAATTTTCAAATAGAATCTTTTATTTTATATATTTGTTCTAATTTGATAATTAATGTTATTTTATTATTCGATCATTTCAATAATAAAAAATTATGTGAAGTTCATAATTAATTGTTGTATGTATTGAAATACAATAATATTTAGCTCAGTCTATTAATAAATTATTATTAAAATATATTATAATATTATTTCATAACGAGTCGAAAATCTCGTCAGGATAAGGTTTTATTCTCGATTTATCTCCCAATATTAATCGGAACGGGAAAAATCTTTAAAAATCAAGTCGAAAAAATGTCAGGTTAGGAATTTTTCGGGACGAAAATGGGATGAGATTCGGGAAGGTCGTGATTTCGATAATTTTTGCCACATTTTTAGTCGTAAAGCTATTATATTTTTTGGAGTTTAAGTATATTTTTAATAAAAAAAACTATAAATATAATTTATTTTTTAAAAAAAATCAATCGAGTGTTATACGAACCTGAATAACCAGATCGTTTCGTGCTCGAGATCGGTATAAAATATGAAACCTGAAACCCTACGCGTGCCCACCCCACTAAGCCAATGCTTCTTGATTAATTAAAATGTTGTTTTTATTTCCTACCTCAAATTTGAATGAAAACACATGGTTTGCTTTTTTCTTTCTTTCTTTTTTTTTTATGTGTTTGTTCTTCGTTGAACTCTATAAACCATTGTTTTCAAAATCGGACTTGACCGACCGGTTCGACTGGAAACTGGTCGCCGGACTGGTTCTCAACTTCACAAAAAACCGAAAAACCGGTTCAACCGGTCAAAACTGATCAAGAACCGGTTGGAGACCGGTTGGACCGGTCAATAACCGGAAACCGGTTCAATCGGTTGAACCGGCTTTTCGAATTATTTTATTTTATTTTATTGAAAATTTAGATTTTTTTTATTTTTTAAATTTTAAATTTAATATTTTATATATATATATATATGATTTTTTTGGATTTTGTACTTCATTAAAAAAATTATTTTAATATATTTTGAATATATTTACATATTTATTTAGTTTTGAAACTATGACAAATATATATTTTTTGGTCTATTTATATATATTTTGTAATGGGAAAATTGCAAATTTAGTCCTGTATGTTTGTCACTTTGCAATTTTGGTCCTTTATGTTTTCACATTTCAGTTTTAGTCCTGTATGTTTCGATTTTTGGCAATTTCGGTCCTTTTTCTTCGAAAATGCTGACGTGGCACTGTACACGTCAGCTCCACATCAGCATTGAATTGGTGCCACGTCAGCGCCACATCGAAAAAATGACTAAAATTGCCAAAAAAATAAAGATAGCGGACTAAAACTGCAATCTGAAAATATAAAGGACCAAAATCGCAAAGTGACAAACATACAGGACCAAAAAAGCAATTTTCCCTTTTGTAATTTTTAACTCAAAATATATTATAATTTATTATATTATATTATATAATTCAGTTCAACCGTCCAGTTAAAACGGTCCGATTGGTTGAACCGTTTTTTTTTAAATAGATCGATTCGATCACGATCCGGTTATAAAAATACCGTTATAAACTTTATTTTCTTCATAGAATAAGAAGCATCCACGCTCCATTTTCCAGAGCGCGCACACACACAAAACTTCGCATATACATGATGAAGTCGAAGAAAACAAATTATGTTTAACATTTCAAATATTGAGATAATAATGTATACTTCCCCAAATATTTATATCTATATCTATATCTATATCTATATCTATACTTATTTAAAAGTGTGAATAAAAGGTCAAAGTTTTACAATTGTGAAATAACAATTTTTTCTTTTTATTTACTCTATAACCAAAACCATATAAAAAATATATAGGGTTATAAAAATAAAACAACATTTTAATTAGGACATAAACGTAAATCAATATTTATATTATATGTAAAATTGATTATTATGAAAAGATCAAAATTGACAAAATGTGTGCATATTAGATAAGGATTTAGTTTTCAAGAAAAATGAATCTATATCTATATCTATCTATACCTATTTAAATTTAAATTTAAATTTAAATTTAAACTATTTAAAAGTGTGAATAAAAGGTCAAAGTTTTACAATTGTGAAATAACAACTTTGTCCTTTTATTTACACTATAATCTATACCTATTTAAAAGTGTGAATAAAAGGTCAAAGTTTTACAATTGTGAAATAACAACTTTGTCCTTTTATTTACACTATAAGCAAAATCATATAAAAAATATATAGGGTTATAAAAATAAAAATAACATTTTAATTAGAACATAAACGTAAATCAATATTTATATTATAAGTAAAATTGATTATTATGACGAGATCAAAATTAACAAAGTGTGTGCATATTAGATAAGAATTTAGTTTTCAAAAAAATTGAAATACGAAAATACTTTATTTTCTATTTTCTAATTGACAAAGTGTGTGCATATTAGATAAAGATTCAATTTCCAAAAAGATTGAAATACCAAAATACTTTATTTTCTATTTTCTTGTAGATAAAGTGAATATATTTTTTCACAAATATTTTTAAAAAAATTCAACAAAAATATTAATTAAATATTAAAATATTAAAACACGAAATATTTGAATTTTATTTGTTTTGTAGAGTGGGAAAATATAATTTTTTTAAAAAAATTATATATTTTAATTCAAGTAGAATCAACTTTTAATCTAAAATAATAAATAAAAAACACAACAACACACACATATCATATATATAAAATTTGAAATTAAAAAAAGTTAACTAATTTTTCTACTCATAAAAGCTAAAACTATTTAAAAAATTATGAGATAGCTTTGAAATTAATGAGGAATATTAAATACATCAAAATAAATAAGAATATGCATTTAATCTCAAAATAGAAAAAAAAAATTGAAATAAAAGATGATAAGAATATTGACTTTTTCATAGATAAAAATAATGCATGATAAATGAAAAAAATTCGTGAAAGAGATAAAAATTCAACATATAGAGGAAAAAATATTTATTAATAATTTAAATTAAGGTTTAAAATGAAAATGCATTATTATTATTATTATTATTATTATTATTATTATTATTATTATTACATAAATAAATACTCGTAAAACAAATAATTAACACATAAATTAGAACATTACAAAATGAATACTTTATTTAATTTGATTAACATATCACACTTATTAACAAATACATAAGAAATCATATCGATTCAGAGCATAGATACATAAGAAAGAAAATAAAACAAACGCATGATACCAAACATGTCATACTTGCTCAATATCAACCAAATGATGAAAAATCGAGTTAATAATTGCATAAAAATCAATATTAATATTGTGCCAATATAAAAATATATTACACATTATATCTATAGGCTAACATGAGTTATTGATAATGTATTATTTTAAATTGTTAATACATATAGTTATAGAATAACGATGACTGTAAGTGATGACCATTGAAATTGTAAGCTTTTGGTAAAGTGATAAGCGATCGATCCTACAATTGGTATCAGAGCTAAGGTCATGAGTTCGATTCTTAGTGATTACAAGGAGTGCAATGAAGATTGTTGAGTGCAATAATTGACCTTGTTGGGCAAAACAATCGAACCATGACACTTGACTGATGTGCGGTTTAACAGATTTGAGTTGCACTATTACCGCCAGTTATAGCTTTTAGTAAATCAGCAAACGCTCAGTCCTATATATTGTTACAAATTATTAATAAAATCTTCTTTATTTATAAGACAACATCACTTCAATATACTACAAGATTTTAGAGACGGTAAATAAATATATATATATACATTTATTCTCAAAAGAGATAAGACGGTTGAAATACAAGACGAAATGTTAACATTTTTAATTAAAAGCATTCAAAATTCGAGCAAAAATTTAGCAACAAACATTATTGCAATAGTAGATTTATAAAAACTTAACATGAAATTAAAAATAGAAAAAACGTCAAATAACACATTGATTATTAACGATATTGACTTACAAGTCATAGAAGATAATAACGAAAGAATAGAGGTTGGAGACAATGAAATTATTTATACTTTTGCAAAGAATTATTTCAGCATTATCCAACAAAAGAATTAAAGAATAAAGATATAAAAATAAAAATAATTGATAGAAAAAACATCACAAGAATTATTATCGAAGATGATGAGAAAATTATTTTTTTAAGAATAAATAATGGATGACAAACAAAAAAATCGTGATAGAAGAAAAAATGGTTATGTAAAAAAAAAGACGTTGTAATTTAATTTAAAATTTAGAATGTATTATTTGTATTATTATTATTTTCTCAAAATCAGTAGCGGTAAAATAAATTTTCAACATTATGTATTATGTATTATATTGTTTTCTTAAATTTTATTTATTAAATATGTCATGACATCAAAATATATATTTTCCTCAACGTCTAATTTATACAAAATTATAGTATTTGTTACAACCATTGTTTGCAATAACTTCATTCAATTAGACTTGTAACATATAAAATCTTTAAACAAAGATTCTTCGCACACATTTTATAAAAAATATTGTAAATATCATATTACATTGAATTTAATATTTACTAAAATATCACAAAGATTATTAACTAATTGCATGTTTATCTCTTTTCTTCTCATCTCAAGTCATTTATTTAACAATATTTATCGATAATAAAAAGTGTTTCCACGTGCAACGCGCATGACTTTTACTAGTATTAATAAAAATTCAAATATATTGATTGAGATAATATAATCATGTAGTCCCCAAAGATATTAAAATTTTCGTATCGGAAAATTCCAACCTTGCGTGTGAAAGATTTCTTTATGTTGGATCCAATCGTTCAATATAACGTATGGCGTCAAATGAATTGGACGCTTTGCCCTCATTCTAAGATCGAGTTACCCACAAATATCATTCAGATGTCACCGCCCATATATATTTGAAAACTGAAATAGAACAAAATTAGATTGATTGAATGAATCTACTTTACAATACTGCTTTTTTAATTTCACTTTTTTCTATATCCAATTCCATGATATGTAATTTTTGTTGCACTCTACGGCCTGATCTGGCAAATTAGGATGGAACGAAATGGTTTTCAACCACAGCATATGTTTTTAATTATTTATTTATGTGGTTAAAGATTTAGGAATTAGAAAGATTCTCAAAATCGATAAAAATATAGATTTTTTTTAGTAGTTGAGAGAGGATTGTTACAATTTCAAATTTAAAACTTTAGTGTAGCATATTTTTTTACTACTAAAATAAATGTTTGTTTTAAAAAATTATTATTATTATTATTTAGGCAACTAAAAATAAAAATAGATACTTGTTACACAGCAGATACTCGTTAATAACACGAATAAATATTTGAAGAGACTAGTGAAATTTAACGAATCATATCATATCATATAGGAGAAATCGCATATATTACTTCTGTGCAATCTCACGTTTGCTGATAACCCCTTATGAAAGTTTTTTAAGCTAATAATCCCCTGTGATTCTAGATATGTATTATGCACACCCTTTTCAACTAAAAATGACGAAAAAATGACGAAAATACTCCTGCTTAAAAAAATAAAAATATTAATATAAAATAATTATATATAAGTTTCATAGTTATTTAACTAACATTTGATTATTTTATTCAATTACATATAAAATTATCAAAAAAATTAATTTAATCATTTTTTAAGAAGGGTTTCGTCATTTTTTAGTTGTAAAGATTTGTTTGCTACATATATAGAATCTCAGGGATTATTAGTTTAAAAAAATTTCATATGGGGTTATCAGCAAATCCGAGATTTCACAAGGATAATATATGCAATTTTTTCTATATATTATATATATATATATATATATGATATGTTGTCTATCTACTGTGTTCACTTTCGTGTTCACCATTGATGAATTGTACATCTCTTACTATTTAATGAAACAAGAGGAGGTCATAGAAACCATATTTAGTATTTTTGTGTGATTTGTCTAATATATATTTCATATCAATAATAATAATAAAAAAAACTTCTTTGGATTATTAGACCTCAACCTCCAATACACACGTTCTCTCTCCTCAACTTCTCAACCAAATTATCTCTCACTCCCTCTACGTGCATTTCATCACTCTTTCTTAACTTCTCAACCAAATTTTCCCTCACTTCCTCTACGTGCATTTTATCACTCTTTCTTAACTTCTCAACCAAATTATCTCTTATCACTCCTTGTACGTACGTGCATTTTATTATATGATGATAGAACATAATTATGTTACACACGCAACACGTGTACGTGATTGTTAGTATATATTTAAAAATGATTGTCTCTATTAGGCTTCGATTGGATCCAAGTAGATAATGAAGAAAACTCCCTTGCAAAAAATCAAAGGTATAATGGTTTACATAAACAGGCGACAAACCCAACCAAATCTTGCATTGTAAGTTTCATAATTACCTGCGTGTTTAACTTAATGATTATATTTTTGTGGTTGGCCCTTCTCCTTTTTTTCTTGCTTTTATCTTTTCAACTAGCAATCATATGATATCCACTTCCTTCATTACAAAAGACATAATTGAATTTAAGGGGATTAATTAATTCGGTAATTAATTATTACGTATTAATTATTATTTTTTTCACTTTCAATATCTTGAATTAGGAGATGTTTAACATTTAACGGCAATTCATTTTTTATATCCAACACTTCAAGAATGGAATTCAAGAAAATCATTTTAATACCACTCTTTTTAGAGTTTGTAAATTAAGTCCTTCACTTTTAAAGTTTAAGCATTTCGCTGCATAGTTTAAACATACCATAGCCAATTTTCGAGAAAATATCATCTTAGTCCCACTCTTTAAAGATTTTTATAGTTAAAGTCCATATTTATTACTTTTTATTTAGCAATTAATTTTAATTTATGGCAACATTTCACATATATTCCGATAAACCGAAAGATATATAGTATTTTTTTGTCTAGAAAATGTTAGATCAATGATTGTTTTCGGTTCAAATACATGGTCAACGATCATCTACAAGTGCTTCGAGATGAAATTAAAGTGTTTTTTTACTGGTTGACTCTGCAAAATTTATATATATGAATGTATATTGTGATTCTTAGATGAGAAATTAAATCAAATATGGTTATTTTGAAATTCGATGACTTTTTGTGTAATAAATAAAATAAAGTCGAAAAATTATCGTTTTGGCTACATTTGTCAACTTGGAATAGTGTTCTTGTAGATTGTCACTTGTGGTGGTTTATAGCAATGTTGGAAAAACAAAATTGGTGGGGAATTTTGTGGTAAAGTGATAAGTGAGAGCTGCGTTGGACAAAGCCCCTTTTTGTGCACTATGTGAGATTGAAGTCATACACGGCATGCAAATTGGATCACTTTCTTGCAAGTCTCTCTCTTAAATTCCACTACCACTTTTTATCTTCAATGTCACATTCTAAGTATTGTTTCTAGATTTTAATAATACTACTAAAAATAAATATATGGTCATAACAGAATTAACTCGTGCGTGATATCTATTGAGAAAATTATATCTTGGCACTATGATCTCGTATATTTTTCATTTTTAGTTCTCTATTGGTCAATCTATTGTCATGGCTAGTACACTAATTGCACTTTTTTCGATTACAGTATTTTTCATCGAAATACTGACGTAAATATATGTGTTATTGGAAATTGTCGATTATGTCCGCTCTCATGTTCAAACAATTATTGATGGAGAATATAAGTCAGTTGTTGTAAATTTGTAATTGATGACTATCAGGTATAATTTTTTGATAAAAATCGCTCACGGAATGTGTCCAAAAAAGCAAACTAAAAGAATATTAATTTCCATTAATATATGATCTAGATTATGTGAGTGAGCATTGGATTCAGCCGCCTAGCCAGTGAGAAAAGCTCACGTCTATGATTTTTTTATTTTATATTTTATTAATCAATGGGAAAATATTTTAAATCAAGACTGCCTTAACTTTCCTATAAAATTGGCCTCTTGCTTTGCCAATTTTATTAACCATAATTAATTTAGGTATTCCATACATATATATAGATCTATATATAATATTATATATTTAATGAATTATTAATAATGTATAAAAATTCATCCAAATTACACTTCAATATAACAACCCAAATTTATATATTTTTTTTTTAAAAAAATGAGTTGTACCAAGAATGATTATGTATCGAGTGCCCTTGTCTACCATTTGCAAATCACTATGTCAACAACTCACATGCAATAAAAATCACCGATGGTAATTAATAGCAGTCGTCACTATACTTTTTTTCTGATAACAAAAGTGACATTTTAAAAAAACACATAAAGAAGTGATTCAATAAAAAAAAATACATAAAGAAAACTCATCTTTCATTCATAGTATAAAATTACATTACTTTTACAAGTGCATCTATATATGAGCAAATTTCTTGATAAAAGTCGAGATGAATCGACTACTACTCTTAATTAACAAAACTCAATATGTCAATAAGTTATCGATCCATCGAAATCAAGAAAACACATATATCACAAGACATCATTGAATGAATTGTCTCAAATTACGATAGGTATATATAAATTTTTTTTTTTTTTTTTAAAAAGGAAATTAAATAGAGAAAGAAAAGCCACACAGATCAATTGGCAACATCAATCTCGGTGGTGCATGACAGCAGTCGCCTGAAAATCGATCTCAAGGCGGAGCAAGACACCATCTTGGCCCTCTCCGCCCTCCTCCTCCTCCTCCCACCGCTGCCGCGGGACTTCGTCTCCTTCTCCTTATAACTAGTACCTTTGCCAAGGCACTTAATGGTCTTTTCATCATGATCTTCTTCTCTAGAGAAATTGTAGCTCCTCAAATACAACTGCCTGCATGAAAGACTATCAACCACCCTCGGGTGACCGTACACAGAACTAGCGGATCCCCGGCGGACGTTGGAGCTCATCGACCTCACGAACTCCGCGTCCGATTCCGGCCACTTGTAGAGGTTGACGTAGGTGGCCCTTATCGGAACACGGGCGTCGCTTACGCAGCTTGATATGCATGTAGAGGCCATGGTTTTCAGATTGGTAGAGAATTTCAATATGTAAACCGATCAGATATGTTATGGAATATATGTATACTACATGTTATTTTAATTATATATGTAGATGTATAATTATATATTTGGGATTGGAGAGTAGCTAGGGAGGAAGCTTGAGATCGAAGAAAAGTGAGTTTTTGCGTGTGTGTGTGCGCGCGCGTGTTTTTACCAGAGATTGATGAGGCTACAGAGTGTGAGATATAGTGACCCTTTTATGAGAGATATATTGGAGAGTTAGCTAGGGCCAATGGTAATTTGGCATCATGTGTAATCTAGTGGGATATATGGATGACTGGTTTTACTTTTAATTTTATTTATTAAATACATAAAAAGATATATGATAAATTGGAAATATACCTTTTGCCTGAAGATGATATTTTAAGGAGAAAAAAATTTGTAATACGGGTTGTACTGGTACATTTCGATCACAAGGTCGAGTTATATATATGAATGTGCTTTGATTTAAATATGATGTTTGACTTTAATTAATCGCAAAAATTAACTCATATGAGACAAAATTTTTTATTCAGGTCATACATGAAAAAATTACTTTTTATATTTAAAAAAATATTAATTTTAATTATAAATATAAATAGGATTTATCTATGTCACAAGTAAGGATATTTGTGAAATTAACTGGATCTTCGTACGTTTTAGGTCGGATATTTCGAGGGAAGACAAAAGTCACGCTCTGCTGTGATGTACTAGCGTGCAAGTTACTTTTTGAAATAAAAATAATTACTAAATATGGATTATTTGTGATTTACGAAAATGACCACTTTCATTTAATTTAACTTGATGGATCGATGGATAGATCAAATGGAAAGTGAGATTACGATCACATGCCAGATATAGTAGTTATGAATATGATTTGATTTACGCACAATAATTCCAATGATTAATCGACTAATTTACTTAAGAGAAAAATTATAATTAAAATTTATATTGTCCACAAATTACTTTTCTATGAAACCAAAAAAATATATAATAATAAGGAAAGGAAAGTATATTCTATGATCTCCGTGATGGATCAAATATTCTTCATGGACCTTACATTCGAGTATTTAATTTAAATTTGTACAAGGTCAACTAATTAAACAAGGCCCAAGTAACTCCAAGTGCTGAGAATTTAGAGATGTTAATTTGGGTTGAGCCCGTCGGGCCAACTCGGCCCGCCATTAAAAAATAATGGGTTAGATTGAAGAATTGACAGCCCGTTTAGGGGCGGGCCTAAATGGGGTGGCCCATTTGGGCCGCGGGCCAATGCGAGTCGAGGCGGGCCAGCCCGCCAAATTTTTTTATTTTTTTAAATTTATATTATAATTAATATTTTAAATATTTTATGTATGATTATAAGTTTTGAACAATTTATATTGTTTGAAATGTTTTATATATGATTATAAGTTTTAAATGACTTATATAATTTATGTTTAATTGATTAATTTTAAAAATATATGTATTATTTATAATAATTTATTTATTTTGAATGATTTTTTAAATATGTATATCATTTATAATTGTTTATGTATGATTTTTTTAATTTATTTTAAATTTTTTTATTTTTTGGCGGGTTGACCTGCCCAACCCACAACCTATTGTAGGTTGGGTTGGGCTGGGATATTCCCAACCCGCCATTAATTTGGGCCGGATTCCTTATTAATTTATCCTTTTTTCAATCCAATTTATTAAAAAAATTATTATTTATGTTAAAAAAATATTGTTTTTCATTATAAATATAAATCAAATCGACTTATCTCACGAATATAGAATATAAATATATAAGATCGTCTTAACAAGAGTTGTTATGAGATTCAATCAAATTCAACAGCAAATATGATTATAATCTTTGAATCACTGAACTTCAAGAACCAACTCAATTGTATCTGAACACTTTGTTCCTGTTTCTTGTGAATAGAATTATAACCAGCTCGCAGTTGAAAACCAAAGCCAAAACTTGGTAGAACTCAATCAAGAACACTACCAGCGCATTCAATCATTCACAACCCAGAAATCAAATAAGAACAATACGCAAGATTTACGTGGTTCAGCTATTTGCATAGCCTACATCCACGGGGAGGATAATCACTTTATTATTCCACGGAAAACCTCGATCAAATTTTACAGAAAAATCAATCCCTAATAACAATTGATCACTAACGAGAAGAAGGAATAAAGAGCTTTAACAATTCCTCACAATCCTTCGGCTATATGTGATTCACTTCTGTTGATTTTTGGGATTCCAGATTTCTTCCCTGTTCTTCCTTTGTCGATTCTCTAAATTGAACTGTAATCTCTCAAGAGTCAAATCCGTTCTATTTCTTCTTGAGATTTGCCTCTCAGCTCCTTATAAGAAAACTGAAGCTCAAGAAGTTTCAACGGTATTCTTTATGGTAAATGGGCTTTCTTGATTGATGTTGATAAACGGGCTTTTGCTTTTTACTTGATTCCCTTGGCCACCGAGATCCAAGAATAAACTCTGGCCCATTTCATTAATCAATAATAAGCCCAAGAAAGAATCCACTTGGTTGACACTTGATCCAACAATCTCCACCTTGACAACAAGTTGATTACCTCCCATTCTTCAATCTGAGATTAAGTTCTTTCCACCACTCCAACTAAGTCAAGACAAAGCTTGAACTTCAGTTGAGGTAGTGCTTTGGTCAAAGCATCGGCTGGATTTTCTTCAGTCTTTATTTTCAGGAGTTTCACCTCCTCTTTTGCAATGACATCCTTGACAAAATGAAGCTTTACATCAATATGTTTAGACCTCTCATGGAATACTTGATGCTTTGATAAATGTATAGCACTTTGGCTATCACAGTTAACAGTCACTGTCTCTTGCTTCATGCCAAGTTCATTCACAAATCCTTTCAGCCATATTGCTTCTTTTATAGCCTCTGTCACAGCTATATATTCAGCCTCTGTAGTAGATAAGGCTACCACCGATTGAAGCATGGACTTCCAACTTACTGCTGTCCCATAAGCAGTAAATATAAACCCAGTGAGTGACTTCCTTGAGTCTATGTTTCCTGCATAATCCGAGTCAACATACCCTTCAATTGGTATTGTTTCATCTTCCTGCCTGTTAAACATAAGTCCAATGTTTGATGTGCCTTTTAGGTATCTCATGATCCACTTTAATGCCTCCCAATGAGCTCTACCAGGATTTGACATAAAACTTGAAACCACACTAATGGCATGTGCAAGATCTGGCCGAGTACACACCATACCATACATAATGCTTCCAACTCCATTAGCATAAGGGATATCCATCATATCTTGCCTTTCTTGTTCACTACTTGGAGATTGATGGGCAGACAACTTTAAGTGCTGTCCTAAAGGAGTAGTTGTAGCCTTTGATTCATCCATATTGGATTTTCTTAGCACTTTGTTGAGATATGCTTCCTGATTCAGACATAGAGATCCCTTAACTCTGTTTCTGTCAATCTCCATTCCTAATATCTTTTTAGCCTCTCCCAATTCTTTCATGTCAAATTCAGAGCTGAGTTTCTCCTTTAGTTCAGTCACTGCTCTTTTGTCTCTACTTGCAATTAGCATATCATCTACATATAGTAGAAGATATGTCCTATTGGGACTGTTTTCTGAGTCAAAGTACACGCAGCTGTCATAACTACTCATGATGTAGTTTATCTTCTCCATAAACTCATCAAATTTCCTATACCACTGCCGAGGACTTTGCTTGAGACCATATAGAGATCTTTTTAATAAACACACCTTATTCTTGGCTTTGTTATGGTGATAGCCCTTTGGAAGTTCCATGAGAATTTTCTCTTCCAAATCCCCATGTAAGAAGGCTGTCTTGACGTCTAGTTGTTCGAGTTCCATATCCAACTGAGTGACTAATGCCAGAATCAGTCTTATAGATGAATGCTTGACAACTGGAGAGAAAATTTCATTGAAGTCTAATCCCTCAATCTGAGAATACCCCTTAGCTACTAGTCTGGCCTTAAACTTTACTTTCTTTTCCGATGTGGTGTCTTCTTTAATTTTGAACAACCATTTGCATCCAAGTATTCTGTCATCCTTCTTCTTTTCAACCAGTTGCCAGGTGTTATTTTTCATAAGGGATTCTAATTCCTCTTTCATGGCATCTTGCCACTGATTTTTCTCCTTGCTGGACATTGCCTCTTCATATGATGTAGGCTCAGAATATTCCACCTTTTCTACTGTATTTAGAGCATAGGAGATCATTTCTGCCTCAGCATATCTTTTAGGAGGCCTTATTTCTCTTCTTTGTCTACCCTAGCCAGCTTATAGTTACTGAGATTTTCAGTTTGTGTAGAAATGTACCTGTCCTGAGCTTGCTCCTCAGGTTGATCAGTACTTAGCTCAGATTCTGAGTTTTTATTGATTCCAGTAGGCTCCACCTCAACCTGTAGCTCCTGATTATCCATCTGGATACCTTTTGTATCAGTATTATTGTTGTTATAGGCCATTCTTGACTCATTAAATGTTACATCCCTTGTATTGAAACATCT
Organism: Henckelia pumila; assembly: GCF_033568475.1. NCBI lineage: Eukaryota > Viridiplantae > Streptophyta > Magnoliopsida > Lamiales > Gesneriaceae > Henckelia > Henckelia pumila. The sequence continues at coordinate 137,961,618 of NC_133121.1, forward strand.
AGGGCCTGTGTTTTCTAAATTCCAGACCTTATAGCCTTTCACTCCTTCTGGATATCCAATGAACATACACTTCAAGGCTCTTGGTTCTAGCTTGTCTTGTTTTATATAAGCATAAGCCAAGCAACCAAATACTTTTAGTCTTGAGTAATCTACTGGTTTCTTGTTCCATATCTCCATAGGAGTCTTTAGGTTCAAAGCACTGGATGGGCACCTGTTTATAAGAAAAGTTGTTGTTGCCAAAGCTTCACCCCAGAATGTTTTTGGAAGTCCTGCATTTAGTATTAAGCACCTTACCCTTTCTAATAGGGTTCGATTCATCCTTTCTGCTATCCCATTCTGTTGTGGTGTTCTTGGCACAGTGAAGTGTCTGGTTATACCTCTAGCTTTACAGATATTCTTGAATTCAGTAGAGAGGAACTCAAGCCCATTATCTGTCCTTAAGTATTTCACCTTCATTCCTGATTGGGTTTCAGTAAGTTGCAACCACTCCTTAAATTTCTCATTGGTCTCATCTTTTGTTTTCAACAGATGTGTCCATACCATTCTTGAGTAGTCATCAATAATTGATAAGAAATACCGGCTGCCCCCATGAGTATGAGTTTTAGAAGGACCCCAAAGATCAGCATGTATGTATTCAAGAGGTTTTGTTGATGAGTGTTGTCCTGGACCAAATGATACCCTCTTGGCTTTTCCTAGAATACAGTAATCACATAATTCAACTCCTTTAACTTTATCTCCACATAACAGTCCTTGCTTTGATAGCTCTTCTAGCCCTCTTTGTCCAACATGCCCGAGCCTCATATGCCAAAGTTTGGACTTGTCTTGTTTTTCTTCTATGAGTGCAGTACCTCCAATCACTGTTTTTAAGATATATAAGGAGTTTAACCTTTTTCCTTTCATTACCACCAGTGATCCCTTGGAGACTTTCATCATACCATTTTCACATCTGAATGAACAGCCACTGGATTCAAGAGTGCCTAATGATATTAGGTTCCTTTTTAGTTCAGGAACATACCTAACATCTGTTAGCATTCTTTCCACTCCATCATGCATCTGTAAAGTAATACTCCCTATTCCTTTTACCCTACATGATTTATCATTTTCTAGCATCACTATACCTTGATCAGATTCTGTTAGTCCTTGAAACCAAGATTTTATTGGGCACATGTGAAAAGTGCACCCTGAGTCTAGGATCCATTCACCTTTTATACAACTTTCTGCCATCATCAGAGCTTCAGCATGTTCATACCCATCCGAGACAATTGCAGCTTCTCCAGCTTGCTCTTTGTTCCTGTCATAGGGTTTTTTCTTCTTATTATCAGGACAATCTCTTTTAAAATGTCCTTCCTTATGGCATAAGAAACACTTGAGCCTAGTTCTACTCTTGGATCTTGACTTGTTTCTGCTAGAGTATTGGCTTCTCTTCTCAGGCCTGCCCCTAGCTGTTAGTCCTTCTCCCAGAGTTTCTCCACTGGATTGCAGCTTTCTTTGCAGCTCTTTTGATTGTATAGCTGACTGTACTTCGTCTAGAGTAATTGTTTGCTCTCTACCATAGAGCATAGCATCTTTGAAGTTTTCATATGATTTTGGCATTGCATTTAGCAGTATAAGGGCTTTATCCTCTTCCTCAAGTTTGACCTCCACATTTTCCAGATCATCTAGGATCTTAATAAAGTCATCAATCTGATCTTGAATACTTTTACCATCTTGTACCTTAAATGAATACAATCTCTGCTTTAAGTACAACCGATTGGCTAGTGATTTAGTCATGTATATGCTTTCTAATTTCATCCACATAGCAGCTGCTGATTTTTCTCTACACACCTCCCTCAAGGGCTTATCTCCTAAGCATAGGATAATAGCACACTGTGCTTTGTCCTGGATTTCATCCTTCTGCTTATCATCCAAAAAACTCGGCATTTCTTCTTTTGCCTTGAATGCCTCAACCCATCCTTGCTGTACCAAGATAGCTCTCATCTTGATTCTCCACAGAGCAAAATCATTCTTGCCTGTAAACTTTTTGATGTCGAATTTCATTGATCCCATAGTGTCTATATTTCCCTCGAACGGCGCCACTGTTATGAGATTCAATCAAATTCAACAGCAAATATGATTATAATCTTTGAATCACTGAACTTCAAGAACCAACTCAATTGTATCTGAACACTTTGTTCCTGTTTCTTGTGAATAGAATTATAACCAGCTCGCAGTTGAAAATCAAAGCCAAAACTTGGTAGAACTCAATCAAGAACACTACCAGCGCATTCAATCATTCACAACCCAGAAATCAAATAAGAACAATACGCAAGATTTACGTGGTTCAGCTATTTGCATAGCCTACATCCACAGGGAGGATAATCACTTTATTATTCCACGGAAAACCTCGATCAAAGTTTACAGAAAAATCAATCCCTAATAACAATTGATCACTAACGAGAAGAAGGAATAAAGAGCTTTAACAATTCCTCACAATCCTTCGGCTATATGTGATTCACTTCTGTTGATTTTTGGGATTCCAGATTTCTTCCCTGTTCTTCCTTTGTCGATTCTCTAGATTGAACTGTAATCTCTCAAGAGTCAAATCCGTTCTATTTCTTCTTGAGATTTGCCTCTCAGCTCCTTATAAGAAAACTGAAGCACAAGAAGTTCCAACGGCATTCTTTATGGTAGATGGGCTTTCTCGATTGATGTTGATAAACGGGCTTTTGCTTTTTACTTGATTCCCTTGGCCACCGAGATCCAAGAATAAACTCTGGCCCATTTCATTAATCAATAATAAGCCCAAGAAAGAATCCACTTGGTTGACACTTGATCCAACAATACTCAATGCCTAGATGGGTACGTACGTATACAATATAGGTTTTTGGTTATTAATTGCCTTAATTTACTTCTTGTAATAGGATTGAAATTCTAAACAAGAATCATTTTCCTATTATATTGCTTTATGATCTCTATTTTTATTTTTCTTTAGCGAATATATAATTCCGGGTTGGACGAAAATAAGAACATAATCTTGTTACTCTATTATAATTTTCTTGACACGTCATTGTTTCAATGTGTAATTAATTACTACAATTTATATTAAATTTGTTATTAATCGATGATTCATCTCACAACTTAGTTAAATAACAGGTGCATATCCAGCCAGCTTGGTTACGCTATAATTACTATACAACAATCTTGTATATTATATAATTTATTCATCAACTCGAAAAAGTTCAATGTCAGTTTTAGAGAAACTAAATTTCGAAAAATTAATTATCTTATTGAAGAAAATACTTGCGACAATGAAATTAAAATCACAATTCAACCCATATATTAATATATAATATAAATATAACTAAAAGAGAAATTGATTAAAATAAACTAAGACTCTAATTCTTCAAACCCACATGCAAAATTAATTAAGATATGATCATATATATGATCTAATTCTTCAAGCCACGATATATATATATATCATCCACCTAGCTCCTTAATTGGCCTTACGAGGATAGAAGCATCCAAGCGTCTTCCCAGTAGTGTCTTCTTCTTCTTCTCTGGTGAAAGGGTAGCTTCGCAAGAACCTCTGTCGGCTCATGTAGCTCTCCACCGCATTGGGATGACCGTGCATGCGAGCTGATCCATCATTTTGCGCCCCAGCATTATTGATGACCGATTGCAAGAATTCGGCGTCGGATTCCGGTCGCCTGAAGAGGTTATCGTAGGTGGCTCTGATCGGGGCTCCATCTTTGGATGCGTTGCGAGTCGAGTCCATGCTTGATTTTTCTTGCCGGGGAAAATTGAATCAAGCTAGTGTACGTTGGTTATTTTTAGTTTCTTATTGTGTGTGTGTGTGTTTTTTTTACGTAAGTGGGTAGGGTATATATAGGGTTTTGTGGTTCACGTGCATGCATATATATATAGTTGCCTTGATTAATCTCTTCTTTGTAATAGAAGGGAAAATCTATGAAAAATCCTTATTTCTTTCTCTGTTTTGATTTACCTTTTTGAATTGGATTCCCATAAGGTAATAATTAATTAAGATGCCATTATTATCTCACAAAATATTGTGAAGTTAGTGTCTTCATGTCGTTCATTATAATCTCGTTTCGATACTATTTCATTCATATATCATTGTTTCGCTTGTGCGTAAGCCGTAATGTACTAATGTCTCATGCAAATCAACAATTTCCTTAATACAGTTAGAATCAAATAATTAAATAATTTTATTTTATGATGGAAAATATTATTATAAATTTAAAATAATTAAGGACTTTCGTTGGATGATGGGAACAAAAAGTTTTGTAAAGGTTTTATTTTATGTCTTATTTCTAAAATATATTTATTATTTCTTTTTTAATCTAAAGTTACCTTTTTTTAGAAAAAGTAACATATTAAATATAATATAAATTTTTAAATATTAAATATTTCTTAAATCGTCTACTAAATTTCACTCATCTTTCTCTAGAAAAAGGCAAAAATTGTTGATTTGCATGAGAAAATATTAAATCAATAAATATCATGAAGGGCTTTTTCCGTGTTGAAAACGGGGAGGCGATCCACTTATTTCTTTTTTAAAAAAAAAATCAACAAAGTTTCTGTTTTTATTTGTATATATTATATTGTACTATTTGTTATATATATTAGTATTTCGTTACATGATTTGTGTTCACGTACAATTCGTTTGTTTAATGAAAAATAAAAAAAATGTAAAATTTTTAAAATACAAAAAATGTAATGTTTTTTAAAACAAATAGTCATAAGAACGCAATAGATTTATAAATTTTACAAAGTGAGTGTAATTTTGATAAATAATAAATATCTAACTACTAAAAAAAATAAATCATATATAATGACTAATTTGCCTAATAATTTTAGTTTTATTGAAAATTAAATTATGATATAATGATAATTTCAAATCAAGTTTCATCAATATAATTGATTAAAAGTTAGTTAATTAGAGGGTCTCTACTATATAGTAATTATATTATAGTAAGATATAAAGGTTGAGATCTTAGTGGTTCGACTATGTGATCAAATTAATTTTACAAAAATCCATATTATCTTAGAGTTATTTGCACCAACCACCCCTGTGAAATATTGAAAATGCACATTTCTCCCCTGTGAAATTTTAATAGGCATCTTTAACCCTGACCTTTTAAAAAATTAGCACACTCGCCCCTTCAGATGAGTGATTGTTGTGCACGCTCCCCTCATGCGACTGGACAAAGATTTTGATATTTTTTTTGCACCAAATACCCTTGTGAAATATTAAAAATGCATATTTGACCCCTGTGAAAATAATTTTTAAATCTATTCAACCCATAATACATAATTTTTAATAAAATCCAATTATAAATATTTAGCAAACATTTTTTGTTTTATTAATTTTAATTTTTTATTTTAAATTTATTTTCATTAATTAATTATTTTCTAAAAAATATTATTAATTTATCCTATTATCATTATTTTATTAAATTCACTTCGTATTTCCAACTTTTCCATTAAACATGCATTCATAAACAAGTATTTAAATAATTTCAAGTACCAAAATATTGAACTAAACTGATAAGTTCAAACATATTTCTTTTTCGATTTAAGATTATATATTATTGAACCAAAATTTAAATTTTTCGAGAATATGCATTGCACAATTTGTAATAAATGATAAAAAAATAACATGCTTATATAATTCTAAATTGAAAAAGTAACATTCATTAACTTATCATTTGATTCAATATTTTGGTATTTTTAGATATTTAAATCCTTATTTATGAATCATGTTTAATGGAAAAGTTGAAAACACGAAGTGATTTGATAAAATAATGATAACGAGATAAAGTAATAATTTTTTTAGAAATAAATTAATTATAAATTATAAATTTAAAATGAAAAATAAAAACAAATAAAATTAAAAAATTTTGGTACTTATTTTGCACTTATCATTTTGATTTAATATTTTAGTACTTTTAGATATTTAAATCTCGTTTATGAATACATTTTTAATGGAGAAGTTGGAAACAAGAAGAAAGTTTAATAAAATAATTATAACAAGATAAAATTATAATATTTATTAGAAAATAATTATATAATCATAATAAATTTATAATTAAAAATAAAATTAATAAAACAAAAAATGTTTGCTAAATATTTTATAATTATATTTTAATAAAAAATTGTGTATTATGAGTTGAATAGATTTAAAAATTATTTTCACATGGGTCAAATATGCATTTTTAATATTTCACAAGGGTATTTGGTGCAAAATAAATATCAAAATTTTTGCCCAGTCGCATGAGGGGCGCGTGCGCAACAATCACTCATTTGAAGGGGCGAGTGTGCTAATTTTTTAAAAGGTCAGGGTTGACGATGCCTATTAAAATTTCACAGGGAAGAAATATGCATTTTTAATATTTCACAGGGATGTTTGGTGCAAATAACTCTATTATCTTACGACTATGGTTCGATCATTGTTATGCAAATAAAAATTGAAAAGTATATCAAAATAACCACAAATATTTATATCTATATCAATATCTCAATTATAAAAGTGTGAATCAAGGAAAAAGTTTACATTATGTATGGTCAACTTTATCTTTTATTTACACATACTTGAGCTATTTGGCGATGATATTTTTGTAAAATTACTTATTATGATGAGAGAAATTGTCAAACTACGTGCATATTACATAAAGATACAATTTCCAAGAAGATTGAAATTCTAAAATTCTTTGATTTTTATTTGTTTGTGGATAGATCAATAAACAGATTTTTTCCATGAAAATTAAATCTTAAATTGAGAATATTGAAATTCTAAAATTTGTTGCTTTTAATTGCTTGTAGATGAATTGAAATTAGTTTTTTCACAAAAAATTAATTTTTAGAATATTGAAATATCGAAATTATTTTGTTTTATTAGCTTCTAGATAGATTGAAAATTTTTCCAACAAAAACTTGATTTGTTTAAGAACATGATGTTAATATCTTTTATTATTTGACACAAATTAATTATGATTAATTTATGCACACATGAGAACTTTGATGAATATGTTTTTTGTAAAATCAATTATTATAATGTTGCCAAAATTTTCAACTACGTGTATTATAGATAAAAATCAAGTTGCCAAGATGATTGAAACTCTAAAATTCTAGATAACGAATGAGTATTTTTTTTTTTACAAGAGATGAAGATTGTTAAATTAGTAAAGCTTTTTGTAACTTGAAAAGGCATATTTATAAGGTAAATTTTTCAAAAAGAATAACGATACTAATTAACAAGAAATTTTACATTGTGTATTGTCAATTATATCTTTCGTTTATACACGTTTAGAAATTTGGTGAGGATATTTTGTTTTACCGATTGAATTAGCATGTAAATCATAAACATGTTGCAAATTTCTTCAATAATTTTAACAACACTTATCGACTATAAAAATGTATTTCCACATGTGATACACATGTCATTTCTTAGTATGAGTTTCGATCACATAGACAACCATCATAGACAACTACGTGAGCAACAGCTGACGTGGCACCTTGTACATCCAATGAGTGATTGTCACGTCAGTTGTTGCTCACGTAGTTGTCTATGGTAGTTGGTCATGTGATCGAAACTCTATATACACTAGCGACGGAGAACACGCGTTGGCCGTTGTGTGTGTAAAATAATAAAGATAGTAAGGATATAATTTTCTTAAATAATATATGAATCTTTGATTTGTCAAAAATAATATTTGAATTTTTAAACTTTTGAATGTGGATAAGATGTGGTAGTTATGAGTAAATTATAGATTTCTTTTAAGTGAACATGAGTATTTTTGTAAAAACTACTTGGTGTCATCAAGTCGGACCACTAAGGGCCTCAACTTTTATAATATAGAAATATATATATATATATATATATATATATATATATATAAAATGCTTGATTTTCGGTACAAATAATTTTCACCAAGATTTTTATTGATGCATGTAAACACACGCAGACACAGAAATATCACAAAATCACATAATTATTGTTCTCTCTCAAGAAACCATACATGCTTATTATTGAATCAATCAGTTATATAGGATGTCAAATTTTATCATCGGTTATGATTATTTTAATTTGGTTTGAAGTATTAATTTATAGAAAATTAATCTAGCTAGTGAATAAGGTAGTGTTTGCAACCTCTAAAAATAAGTGATTATGAAGTGTTAAGAGAATCTCCATAATTACTTATTTTTAGAGGTTGCAAACACTACCTAAAAAAAGTTAGCGTTAATGTGAGAAACCAACACGTACGCCGGAAAATCGATTTCCTCGATCAAGATTCAAGAAATTGATTAGCATGCGTCTTCAGAGATTTGCGATGCAACTTGCAAGATAGTAACGACGACATGCCGGGAAATCGATTTCAAGGCGGAGCAAGCCACCCTCTTAGCCTTCCTCAGCCGTGCACGGTGCTCCTTTCTCACATCATGATCCACCTCCTTAATTCATGATCTTACAACAACGGAAGCATCCAATCTTCTTTTCATAATCTTCTTCTTCTCTGGTGAAAGGGTAGCTTCTCAAAAACAACTGTCGGCTCTTAAAGCTCGCGACCACCGTGGGGTGACCGTACATGCGCACCGAGTCATCGTGGTGTACGTCGGCAATGATCGACTCCAGAAACTCGCTTTCGGAGTCCGCTCTCTGGAAGAGGTTATCATAGGTGGCTCTGATCGGAACACGGTCTATAGTTGAATGCATGCTTGATTTTTCTTGCCGGAAAATCGAATGCATGGGGTGTGGTTTGTTTCAGTTTCGTAATATTGCATGAGTTTCTTACGGGAGTTATATATATATATATATATATATAGGGAAAATTGCTTTTTTGGTCCTGTATGTTTGTCACTTTGCGATTTTGGTCCTTTATATTTTTAGATTGCAGTTTTAGTCCGCTATCTTTATTTTTTTGGCAATTTTAGTCCTTTTTCCGATGTGGCGCTGACGTGGCACAAATTCAATGCTGATGTGGAGCTGACGTGTACAGTGCCACGTCAGCATTTTCGAAGAAAAAGGACCGAAATTGCCAAAAATCGAAACATACAGGACTAAAACTGAAATGTGAAAACATAAAGGACCAAAATCGCAAAGTGACAAACATACAGGACTAAATTTGCAATTTTCCCTATATATATATATATATATATATATATATAGGTTTTGGTTGTAATTTGCCTTGATATCCTTGTTGAAATAGGATTGAAATTCTATCAAGAATCCTTGTCCTGTTTTATTTCTTTATCTCTATTTTGATTTTTCTTTATCGAATATATATATCATTGGGGTTGGATTCCCAAGTAAAATAAGAAGATTTAATTAACTCGCAAAATATATTCTTCATGCTAATCTTGTACGATATATGTTATAGTTGTCTTGATCCATCCTTTTACATTATCTAAATTAATGTCTTATACAAACATCAATTAACGAATAAATATTGTGCTCTTATCCGTGTGTTAGTCCATACCACCGTTGGAGTATTTATGTTCCTGTTCCAATATCATTAGATCATGTGGGTCCCTCGCATTTTATTATAAGTTGACATATGTGTTGATAATTCAAACGCTAATATTTGACCACATCATTGAAGATAAAATACTCAGCATAGTTTGGTACACATGATAAGGGAGTGATTAATAAATTATCTTCCTCCATCCCATGTTTGGTTTATTTTTAAAAAACTCATGATAATTCAATGGGTCATTGATAAATGCTTTGACAAGGGGACTATGTATCCCTTTGATTTGGTGTGATAAATTTAATACAACTAAAAAATACTACAAAAAAATATGATTACCCTCTACATATAAAAACATCTAAACTCTAAACACGCCTCATTCTCCTCCACATTACGATAGGATTAATTTTGTCATTAAAATTGAATATATAAATTTAATCTCTCTTATTAAAATCATACCAAACATTCAACATAGTATCCTACCATTTTACTTATCCTTAATTTATCCTTATATTATATATCTTATACTTATCCTATCCTATGTACCAAACTATGTCTAGGCATATAATAAACCCTTATCCATTGGCAGTTCACAAACATTTTTTTGTTGGGCCATTTTTGAAGATATAACTCACCGTCAGTTATTCATAAGTCTCCCGCGCGAGAAGAATTTACATGTAATAAATTGTGCCGAATATATCCTAGCTGGGTTGCATCAAACATTAATTGTAGTTAACTTTTGTACTGATCAGTGTAAAAAATAAATAGAATTGAATGTTAAAATTTATTCAGTGTTAAAATTAACTTCAAAACCCATAAAATATTTGTTTACGAAATGTTTAAATCAGTTGTAATGTTCAAATGTGCAAGTTATTTTATGTATGAAAATAATAATAATGTATAATAAAGATCACAAAAACTCTTCGTAAGACAGTTTTACGGATCAATTTTGTGAAACAATATGACTCTTATTTGACTCACACTAATGAAAAAAATACAATTTTATGTCAAAAAATATTACTTCTTATTGTAAATATGAGCAAAATTGATTTGTCTCACAGATAAAGAGACTGAGAGACATACTCAATAAATATATGTTATTTGTGTTCTATACGAAAATGACAAAAATTCATGAAGAAATTGCATTAAATACCCTTGTAAAATTCATGATGAGCTAATATCTTTCTCTGTAATGAGTTTGAGCATCTGAGTCTCTCTCTTATATTTTTTTGAGCATGTAGACCCTAATCCATATAATTGTGAAGGCATATGCATAATGATTTAATTTCTTGATGTTTTTTAGATGATAAATTAATTCTCAATAATGCCCCTCGTCTCTTTATTTTTTATACTCATTTTTTAATCAATTGTTCATGCAATTAATTTATATAGTACACATGCAATTTAATTACGTACAAAATAAAAAATTAAAAAACTTCATTTTTTTATTTATTTTTACATGGTAGAATAGATTAAAACATATATTATCCTTTAATATTTTTTAGTGAAAAATCATTTTTTATCAAACATCTATTCTTTATTTTTTTTAATATCATTATTTTTATATTTTCTAATTAAGAATTATGTTTTGACATAATGTCATTTATAATGAATTTTTTTCTCTCTATTAACACTTTTTAGATAGAATATATTAAATGTACATTATCTATAATATTATTAGTTACACATTAACTAAAAATATTAATTAATGAATCGGCTATTGCATAATATTTATTTAATTTTTGTACTTTTTTTATTTTTAAAAATATTCATATCATCAGTTAGATATATATTTTTAAGTGATAAAATTAAAATTAAAATAAATCATTGTATTTTTAAAAAGAATTAATGATAATTATTGTTGTTAAATTGATGGCATTTTTGTCATTTGATAAATTTATGAGATAAAAAGTTAATTTTGGGGAGAGTGAGCTAAAAAAATTATAACATAGGAATTGAAATGTTTAAAACTGTTACAGAGGGAGGTATTTGCTCATCGAGAATTTTACAGGGGTATTTCATGTAGGACTGGCAAAAAAATACCGAAATGATGTCATACCAGCTTTACCGTGCCGAAAAAAACCAAATATACCGAAAATTTCGGTATACCGAAAATTTCATACCGTACCGAAAATTTCGGTATCGATATCGATATCGGTGTAAGATTTTTGAATTTTCGATATTTCGGTATACCGAAAAAAAATCGGTATACACGGTATCGGTATGATACCGCGTATACCGATATATTTTTTTTAAAAATAGTTTAAAAAAATCGGTATACACGGTATCATACCGATGCCGTATTGAATTTCGATATTCGGTATGGTATCGGTATGGATTTATGTCATACGAAAATTTCGGTATACCGACATGTCGGCATACCGAAATTTTCGATACGGTATCGATATCGAAAATTTCGGTATCGAAATTTTCGGTACGGTATGCGGTATACTGTACCGAACCATCCCTAATTTCACGCACTTTTCTCAAAAATTCATTATATTAAGTGTTAAATGCTTTTATGTATTATCAAATTGCAATGGTTAATCTAGGAAAAAAAATTGTAGCTATGTTATAAGTTTGTTTTTAGGTATATTAATATTATATTTATTATTATTAGTAGTAAAAGTATGACTTTAACCGGTCCATTAAGTTGATTTTTTCTTCTCGTTTATTTCACTCAAGTATTATATATTGTATTAAAACACAACATCGAAGTCGTCGGTATCTGATATCATTGCAATAATTTCTCGAAGTGATATCCATAATATTTAGGCAGTGTGCCAGTGTTTGACAACGTTTCTAAGAGTACTTCTCAACTTTTTCTTAACGAAATTTTGAAATTTTATAGATTAATTTTATTAAGAAAAATCTGATATGCACTCCTAGAATTCTCCTAATGACCTTATTTTAGATTAATAATATTACAAGTTTTACCCGTTAAAAAAAAGAAATTAAATGAAAAAAAAACTTATTAGATTAATAACGAATTTTGACTATGTACATGATTTAAAAAAAAAACCACTAAACCATTAGGTACAATACATATATGTTTGGAAAAATAAGTTTTTTGGTCAATTAACTTTACCCAATTTGGGTTTTGGTCCATTAACTTTTCCGATTTGGGTTTTGGTACACTAACTTTGCATTTTTAGTGTTTTTTGGTCCAACTGTATACGTGTCAGCTTCTGATTGGTCCATGTCATCATTTTGGACCAATGAGAAGTTGACATGTATGCAGTTGGACCAAAAAACACTGAAAATGCAAAGTTAGTGTATCAAAACCCCCATTGAAAAAGTTAATGGACCAAAACCAAAACATGAACAAGTTAATGGACCAAAAAAATTATTTTTCCTATATGTTTTAGCATTTTAATTTTACTAAACAACTATTTAGTTTTTATGAACCCTTTTCTATTAAATTCTATAGGATAATGAAGAACAAAAATATAATTAGATTTTATGTTGTTCACAATTATCTACTGGTCGATATTCAAGTGTGTTGAATCCTGACTTTTGATGATAACAAAACAATACATCGTTGTTTTAGAACGGCCGCCATTTAAATTGTATGCAAAGGTAATCTACCGACGTCAAGACATCAGCTGACCCCGAAATATCAACTGGATTAAGTAGTATCAGCTGATCAAAGCATGTCAACCGTTACTTGTCAACCGAGCGAGACATCTACCGGCTAAGATATCTACTGAACTTCGAAGGTATTCAGCTACACACTACATTTAGAAGTCACAGATTCCCAGTTCTCGGAAAGTTGACAAGACAACTTAAATGCAAAGGACGAAGCATTTAAGGAGCCGTCTGATATAAGTGAGAAAGCCTTAAATAGCATTTAATATGAGCGACACATTGAATAGATAATTAAAGGCGCTTCTAGTACAAGATATTCAGAAGATATTATTAATATCTGACATCAGACGTTTTTCTACCGTTGACAGAAAAAAAATACGTTGGAGAAGATTGATATAAATATCAGAGCCTCTCTAGCTACAAGGAAAGTGTGCCACGATTACAAAGAATTTGCATACTTGAGCTCTTGAATCTATTTTGAATACTCGACCGCTCATTCAACCCTTAGCTAAAAAAGGCATATCCGATCTACAAGGAGATCTTTTCAAGGGTCACCCAAATCCAGCTGTTGTTTGAAGAACACCATCTGCTACAAGGATTTGAGAGTTTAAGTCTTCAAGAAACTTAGACGTTTATCATCATCAACTGAAGAAAGAGTTTGATAAGAACTTTAAATCTTATCACTGTGAATCTAGGAGTTTCATCTTTGGCATTGGATAAGTCCTAACTTGGATCGGGTGTATTGCAGAAGTTGTAATAACCAAAGTCTTCTAGTGAATCCTTCCGAGGTGGAAGAAGGGGTGACGTAGGAGATTGAGCCTAGAACATCCAGAAACATATTTGTGTTTATTTACGTTACTGCATTACAATATTCCATTACTATCATCTAGAATATTAAGAGTTGTTTCCGCACTATCATAAGTAGCTCTTATACTTTTAGCAAGCTAACAGAAATCAGTTGAATAAACTAAAATTTGCTCAATCACATTACATCAGAATTAAAGATTATCATAAGTGTGTATTCACCCCCTCTACACACGTATTCGATCCCCAACAACGTAAAATCAAACCTCTAAAATTTGTCTTTCATTGATCATTCGTCTTGCGAATTCATTGTTATTTAGTTTTATTTATTGCAATGTTTAGTTAATTAAAAGCAATACAATTCAATCTCATAGCTCTAAATAATGCTGAGATTTTATTAGTTTCAGATATTTAATGTAATATCATCAAATTTATTCTCTTGGGATTGACTTGAACATAATTTTTATATTAAAACTTGACATCGTAGGTCTGTGAGCGTAAATATCTCAATAAATCTACTCAAATACATCACTCGATCTCATCACGGTATTTTGATGAGAAAAATTGTGTATCCTGATGGGGACGATGTATTTGAGTAGATTTGAAAGGTATTACAATAATATAAGAGAATTGTTGTACCATATAACCTAATATTATTATTTTTTTAAATGGTAATTTAATTTAGATGCAAAAACAGCACGTGTGCAGCAAGTCATCGTTGTAAGGCGTAAAATTGGCAACTCTTATAAAAGGTTAAGATATTATATTCCTATAAATTTTCATTAAAAAAATGGTGTATTTTCAATATTTCACATAAAAATTTAATACAAATTGAAAACTCGAACAATGAATAAGACTTGGGCGTTTGGACTTTGGAGTGTAGATCAAGGGTAAACTATCATCTTTTATGAATACTATTCATTTAATTGGGGTGTAAACACAACCGTTGAAAAAAATAAAATAAAATTGGGTTGCATGTAAACACATAAAATGTCAAGATGCTAAGTGCTAACATTAGACGCCTGTATTACATAAATGAATTGTATGATTCGAACATTCACTTGAACATTAAATTTTTTTATCCAATACACATCTATTGCCTATATTTGTTAAAAAGTAGATTTTGTGTGAGATCGTTGTTAACCATTTCATACTTGTATTGAAACATATTAATATTTTTGACACTAAAAGTAATATTTTCATTATTCGAGTCGGGTTGAAAATCCGCCATATAGAATAAAACCGCGAGACTGTCTCGTAAGAATTTGTGTTTCACTAAATGAGGATTGCCAAATACAATTTTATGATTAGTTAGTTAATTAAGAATTTAAATTACCCAATAGATCAATATACAGTCTGGACTATGTATTCTAATACAAGGTGAAAGCTTAAGCTCAACAATGACCCATTAAATTAAATTTATATTTACTTTCAATTAATGACTTGCTTTAAATATATTAATTTATTAGTTGAATGCCGAATAGTTTATTTATTCGAGCAAATCATTAAATAGTGGATAGTGAGGGGAACAGTAGCGGAAACGATTAGGAGTTACCGAGAAGTTACAGATAATGGACGCATGAATGATTGGAATTTAAAAGTATTCCAAGAAATACAGACAAATGACAATTGGATCAAGTAATATTACTTAAAATATATTCTTACTGAGTCAGTCATGAAAAATGACCATAAATTCATGTACTAAATCATGGATAGTGTTTTTCATATTTATTTTATCAGAAAATTTTCATATAAATGTAAATAAACTAAAGATTTTTAGTTTGTGTTTGTGTGTTTTTTTTTTCCTTTCTTTTAAATTCAATCATATAAGTTGTGTAAGCCCGAAGCACGAAGCAGTAGGTAGTCACCATTGTTATCGGAAATATAAATTAATAGTTAAATTTCGTGAGAAATTTCTTGCAACTTACTGATCAATTGACTTAATAATGACCTATGGTTTTTATTTTTTCTTTTAGTGAGGCTCTGAAATCTGGATAAATTAACTGCTGCATTGAAGTCAATGAATGTGATTGTTTTGTTTTTGTGTTTTTTTGTTTTGAGGGACGTTTGTTACAATAGTTACTTTCCGTTCCATCTTTCACGTCAAATTTCAGACTTTCGTATCATATTAATTATAAGATGGTCTGTTTCACCGAGTTTATAAACTTTATAAAACAAGTTATAAATTGTTTTGAACCTATAAGCTGTTAAATTTGTTTGACAAGATTTTTTTCATGCATCTTATAAACTGTCAAAATAAGTTGTTTGACAACTTATAAGCTATTTTTAAAAAAAATTATATTACCTTATTCTTTTTTTAAAAAACAAAATTTTATTTTAATATTTTATTTCTCCAAAATCTCCTTGCTTATTTTTATAAATCATCATCATGTCCTACACCCTTTGAATATTATATTAAATATTATTTTTTTAAAAATCCAAATGAAATTCATTCTCCCAATTAAAATATATAATAGTTTATTTTCTAATATATGTTCATTCTAAAATTATTATCAAATATGTATAACTATTTGCATTACATTCATAGCATTATACCATCTTCGATAAGTATGACAATAAAAAAATCTTATAACACCAAACATGTCAATATTTTTAATTTTTTAAAAATAAATTTATCTAAACATTTCTACAATTTATTTTAAAATAAGTCTGGACAACTTATAATTTACTGAAACCGCTAGAGCTTGTAAATTATTTTTTAATAATTTTATTCAAACACCCTCATAGTATTTTATATGTGATATTATTTTAGTTAAACAATATTCTTCATGTGTGTTTTTATGAGCAGTACTATGTGTACAACAAAATTTTACAACATTTTTTATACCATACAAAATTCAATACAAATCTCATGATACATTGAATGCAAAATCTCACGATATAATATCACAATCTCACGAGATAATAACAAAACATCACGACATAATTGTTGTAAATATCGTTGTACGATATATTGGTTGTATCTTTAATATTCTTCATTTTTTTAATAAATAAAAAAAAACGTTTATGGTCATTTTCTCCCTGTTTTTGGATTATTAGATCTAATTTATAAGGAAATAGTTGATTTGAAAAATGATTTAGAGTAGGTGACCCAAATAAGATATCCGTCGTTGATGGGTTACGATTAAAAATCTAATGGGCACAACTCAATTATAAGGTCCAGTCCAGATATTTTTTGGGTCCAAGCTTATTTAATTTTTTATTTAGATTTCTTAAATGAGTCCCAGAAATCTACAAAAACCATAAGAGGCTCAAGCCCACAAAAATATCTGAATATCTATAAATAACTCAAGTTACCTTATTTTTAAGGTACACACTCTTTTTAGCATAATAACGCTCTATTATCAATCAATATTCTCTAAATAATAGCTGACTTGAGTATCGAAGTGTCTTCGTCGTGAAACTTCTCGATGCTTGTGATTTTTCTATATGAGTCTGTGACGTAAGTACAACCACCGAATATCGTGACTGAGATCGTACTAGTGATCATTGTCAATACTCCGGATTCTGCGGAAGAAATCTTCCGGGTAAGAATATTTTTTTGGCTACATCAGTTTGGCGCCGTCTGTGAAAAATTGTTTGCTGTGTCATTGAGAATGCATGTTCCATCACAAAAAATCTCAAGGAAATAATCGCAATGGAGACCCACCTCTCACCTCCCATTTTCGAACCACTGCTTGATTTAGTTTCACCCTGAGTAGTTTCGAAATAATTTATTGGAATGATTGCATTAGGATTGTGGTGCACATGGTTCAACCATAGTTTGAAGCAAGATCTCGCTAGAATTATAATTTAGAATCTCAGTAGAAATCTGTATGTAATCATCATTATAAATTCATCTTTTGTTGCGTTTACACGTCCAATTACTAACAAAATTGATCAGTGAAAACATATCACATGAGTTTTTGTGAAATATTTATCGTTGTATTTGAAATACATAGGAATTACTATTGAAATCAGATGATTTGATATTGAGTGAATTTGAAAATTAACGCAAATTTTGTCCATCTAAGCAAGTTTTGAAATCTATCTCAGATCTATCAATCCAAATAAGATCTTAAGCTATTTACTCTTAAATTGGACCATTGGTTCGTATACCTTTTTCTTTTTATTTTTTATTTTTTATTTTTTCTTTTTTCTTTTTCAAAATGTAAGTATGAGTCAGTGTTTTAAAAATCGGACCAAACCGGCCGGTTCGATCGGTTCGATCGGGAACCGATCACTGGTCCGGTCCGAAATACCCCTAAAAACCGTTTTAACGGTTCAACCGCTCGAAATCAGTCAAGAACCGGTCAAAACCGGTCGAACCAGCCAAGAACCGGCCAGAAAAACGGTTGAACCGGTTTTCGAATTTTTTTAATTTTTTTTTAAATTGTTTTTTTTTAATTTTAAAATCTTAATTTAATATTTTATTATATATATACACATGATTATTTGAAATTTATACTTCATTAAAAATATTAATTTTCTATTATTATATTTTTTTAATTAATTAATTTTTAAAAATATAGTATATATAACTATAATTAATATTTTGAATATATTTATATAGTTATTTATTTTTTAAACTATGATAAATATATTTTTGTTTATTTATATACATCTTTTAGTTTTTTAATTTTTAAAGATATTATTAATTATATTATATTATATAAATGGTTTTTCGGTCCGACCGTCCGGTTAAAACGGTTGAACCGGTTGGACCATTTTTTTAAGTAGATCGGTTCGATCACCGGTCCAATTATAAAAACATTGGTACGAGTTAGTTAACATAAAATATACTCCAAGAAACCTTCAACTTCAATTGTTATTTCTATCTAATTTTTTATTGGTTATTGTCGTCGAATGTTAATGGCAAAAAAAAAAACCTCCCCTACTAAGCTACAAGCAAATAGCATCTCAAGAAGTAATATGCTTTAATTCGAAAGGTCTCCGTTTTCTTTTTTTATGCTCGACGAAAGCCCCTCGAAGTTTCCTTCATTTATATTTAATTAATAATAATAATAAAGAATAATTAACGATAATAATTCGATCTCTCATTAAGCCCTTAACTTATATATATTGGAGAGCACCCGACACCCTGTTCTCTCCCTCAGTCCTTGCCAGAATTCGTTGCCACTCATATTATGCCACGTGTAAGTTTGTTGACGTGACATCACTTTTTGCTACGTGGGGTTTTTTGATTGGTTCTGATCCGTGGCGCACCTGCTGCTCGAAGGGAAAGGCTCTTCCTATTTTTTTTTGCTGGGAAAAGAAAATAATCACTATGGCCACTCCCAAAATAAACGATGAACCAATTTTGCCCCAACTTATTTTTCAAAAGTCAACTTTTGTAACAACATATATTTTGTGAAGGAAATAAATTGTAATTTAGGTACCAACAAAGTATGATTGAAACAAATCACAGTGTAAATGATACATCTATTTCAAGATCTGAGTTATAATTTTTGTTAGAACAATACAAACTTGATATAGTTTGATTAATATTTTTTGCATGAAAAATAATTTTTCATGGATCAAGTCGAATAACATGTGGAATAATTTCACTATAATTTTTATATATTTACATATACATAAATTTTTTTTTAAAAAATAATAATACATGAAATTTAGTTTTGTAGAAAAAAAATATAGGGGGAGTGGTGATAGCACAAATTGAAGTTTGATGAAGAAGTATTGTACTTTGTCGATGATAAAAGAGTAACAACAGATCTCAGCGATAAAATTATTCCTTTCCCCAATAACAAAGGAAGGAAACCCTCCGTCTGGAGATACGAAGAGAAAGCGATTTGAAGCGCTCTTCACTCTTCATCTCTGTTCAAATTCCAAGCCTGATTTTTTTATCTTGGCAATTCGAGAAGCCGCTTTATACATCGGCGAGTCGGTAACTGGGCGTACTGAGTAAAATTTTACACCTCCATTTAGTTTTGATTTGATTTCAGTTTGTGTGTGCGTGTAATGTTGTGGATTTGGTGGATCGGTCGGTTTTGAGTTTTTGTTGTATGTGTAAGTGTTATGTTATGGCGTTTTGACGGTTTTTAATCCTGATTGTTTGAAGTTTTTTTCTTTTGCTTCATTCTATTTACAGGCTTATTGTTCTGTGGCATTCGAGGGTTTGTTTGGTTCGACTGGTTTCTCATTTCGTGGATTGATTTCTGATTCGTTGATGGGGAAAGGAGGGCAAAATTATGGTAAAAGTGAGATTTTGGATGACAAGAGTGAGAAGAAAGGGGATTACTATCCAGCTTGGAGTGAAGATGTCAAAGAATGTCAAGAAAAGTATCAAGTGAACAAGGATTATGGGTTGTCGGCTGATGATGTTAGCAAAAGGAGGGAGATCCATGGGTTCAATGAGTTAGAGAAACATGAGGGGCCTTCGATTCTTAGGTTGGTTCTCGATCAGTTTAATGATACTTTAGTGAGGATTTTACTGGTGGCAGCGGTAGTATCCTTTGTGTTGGCGTGGTGTGATGGGGATGAAGGTGGTGAGATGGAGATCACAGCTTTCGTGGAGCCTTTGGTTATCTTCTTGATATTGATTGTGAATGCGATAGTTGGAGTTTGGCAGGAGAACAATGCGGAGAAAGCTTTGGAAGCATTGAAGGAAATCCAGTCAGAACATGCCAGTGTTATTCGAGACGGTAGAAAAATTTCTCATTTGCCAGCCAGAGAGCTTGTTCCAGGAGATATTGTTGAGTTGAGAGTTGGAGATAAGATTCCGGCTGATATGAGGGTTTTAAGTTTGATTAGCTCAACCCTCCGAGTTGAACAAGGGTCCTTAACTGGAGAAAGCGAGGCAGTGAGTAAAACTACTAAGGCTGTTGCGGAGGATGTTGATATTCAGGGTAAGAAGTGTATGGTGTTTGCTGGAACGACTGTGGTGAATGGGCATTGTATTTGTTTGGTGACTCAGATTGGGATGAGTACGGAGATTGGAAAGGTGCACTCACAGATTCACGAGGCATCCCAAAGTGAGGATGACACCCCTTTGAAGAAGAAGTTAAATGAGTTTGGAGAGGTTTTAACTGCTATAATTGGAGTGATATGTGCCTTGGTATGGTTGATTAATGTAAAATACTTCCTTTCGTGGGAGTTTGTTGATGGTTGGCCTAGAAATTTCAAGTTCTCGTTTGAGAAGTGCACTTATTACTTTGAGATTGCTGTTGCACTGGCGGTTGCTGCTATTCCAGAAGGTTTACCTGCTGTTATCACAACTTGCTTGGCCCTTGGGACACGCAAAATGGCTGCTAAAAATGCTCTAGTTCGCAAGTTGCCGAGTGTTGAAACCCTTGGATGCACTACCGTGATTTGCTCTGATAAAACTGGCACTTTGACCACTAATCAGATGGCAGTAGCAAAACTTGTTGCCATGGGTTCTGAGGCGAATAAAGTTCGATCATTTGATGTACAAGGAACTTCTTACAACCCATTTGATGGTAAAATCCAGAACTGGTCAGAGGGTCAATTAGATCCAAACCTCATGATGATTGCAAAGATTGCTGCTATTTGTAATGACGCGGATGTTGAAAAATCTGGACATGACAAATCTGAACATTGTGTCGCCAATGGAATGCCAACTGAAGCAGCACTTAAGGTATTGATTGTTGTAACCGTTAAGTACCAAGCTGTATGAGTAAACTGCACCATACTGAATTCCAAAGAGGTGCTCTTATTGAAATATTGTATTGGTATTTGTTGCTCTTATTGTCAACCTTCTTGCGCCTGTCTGGATTAGGCCAGTTTCTAATTTCTGGAAGTTGTGATTCCTGTAAATGAACAAGCAGTTCTTTTTCCGTCATGTCCAATCAATGTGCTAATATTTCTTGGCTGTGAATAATTAACACAGTTTCAAATTTTACATTCTCATTACTGCTTAACAGCTGGCTAGCAAAATATATTTCATTAAGGATAAGCGTTTGATAATTTTCAGGTTCTGGTGGAGAAAATGGGCCTTCCACGTGAGTTAAGTACCTCTTCAGAATATGACGGTCTTCTAAGTAAGTTGTTATTATGCCTTCAAAATTATTTTGAACCAGTCAACTTTATACTGATGCAAGTTTCAACCTGGTCATCTAAGGGTGCTCCTACAAATGGAATAAAATTGAACAGCGGATTGCCACCCTTGAGTTTGATAGAGATAGAAAATCCATGGGAGTCATTGTAAGTTCAATCACAGGAAAAAAGTTGCTACTTGTAAAGGTACATCTCTTCTCTGTGAATTCCATTTATCATCCACTACAATTATTCTCTGTAAAAAAAGTTCATTGTAGAATATGTGCAAGACTGGCATCAAAATATTCTTTTGAGTTTTGTGGAAGTTTGCATTTCTTCGTGTTCCATTATCTTCCATGTTTGTTTGACAACTTAGGGAACAAGTTTTGGATTGCTTTAATTTTTAATCTTCATTAATGTTGTTTTGTGTCATATATGTTTGATGAGTCAGGGAAAAAATTTAAACAATATTGCAGGGTGCAGTTGAGAATTTACTGGAAAGAAGCTCCTATGTGCAATTGCGTGATGGCTCTATAGCAGAATTAAATCAAAGTTCGAGGGAAGTTATATTAAAGAGCCTTAATGAAATGTCAACACGGGCGTTAAGAGTTCTGGGTTTTGCATACACGGATGAACTTCCAGAAAAGTTTACGACATATAATGGCAATGAAGACCATCCGGCTCATGAACTCTTAATGAACCCTGCAAACTATTCGTCAATTGAGAGCAAGTTGATCTTTGTTGGTTTAGCTGGTTTAAGAGTAATTTTCTCCCTTTACCATTCACTAAATTTTCTTCGACCTTGTCTTGCAACTGATATCCAACTTCTTTCTAACCTCCACGACATTCTTTGTATTGTCTAAGGATCCTCCAAGGAAAGAAGTACCCCAAGCAATTGAGGATTGCAGAACAGCTGGCATTCGAGTTATGGTGATAACTGGAGATAACAAAGATACAGCTGAAGCCATTTGTCGAGAAATAGGGGTTTTTGGCCGTGATGAGACATTCAGTTCAAGAAGCTTAACAGGAAAAGAATTTATGGAGCTTTCTGCTCGTGACAAAGAGACACATTTAGCACAAAGTGGAGGGCTTCTTTTCTCTAGGGCTGAACCAAGACACAAACAAGAAATAGTGAGGTTGCTCAAGGATTCTGGTGAGGTTGTTGCAATGACAGGGGATGGAGTGAATGATGCACCTGCCCTGAAATTGGCTGATATAGGGATAGCAATGGGCATTGCTGGGACTGAGGTAATCTCATTAAAATAAAAAATCAAGGCCAAATTGTTTCATTCATTAAACGTCGTTAAATCATGTTCCTTATGTGTCGTGTTCTCGCATATTCAGTGTTCTATACTTCCATTACAGCTTTGTTGAGCTGTCATATTGCATTCGTGCTCATGTGATTAGAGGCCTATCTGAAGTCTGAACACCATTGTAGAGTTTTGCTTGTTTTAGGATGTTCAGTTGTACAAGTGGTGAATTGCCCATGTTTATTTCTTTATTCTTGTGTGGGCTTCTAGGTTGCGAAGGAGGCTTCTGACATGGTTTTAGCAGATGATAATTTCAGTTCAATTGTTGCAGCAGTTGGTGAAGGCAGATCTATTTATAATAACATGAAAGCTTTTATCAGGTTAGACTTTATACTAGCTGTTCATTCTCCATCATATTCATTTTCTATTTCTCAGTTGTTTCTCTAAGAGCAAGTACGATTTTCTATGTTTTTGAAAAGTCTTTATAATCAAATTATTGTAATTAAATTGCTATAAGTTGCAGCAAAGGCGGGTGTGGAAAGTGAGAAATTTTATTATAAAAGAAATTTATCTTGCTTGGATGTATCCCCTTTCATATGGCACAAAAGAACTTGCAGTTTCTCTCAGTGGATTGGAAATATTTTGCTTCAACTTATTTTAGGTTGTCACGTGCAAATTTGAAAAGAAGAGGGGGATACAGGCAGTTTTATTTTTTTAGCGTGCCACGAAGATATTTTATGTAGCCGGATAATCCTTCCAAGCACACTGTGTGTGACGCGTTTATCTGTTGCAGGTACATGATCTCCTCGAACATGGGTGAAGTTGCCTCCATATTCTTGACTGCCGCTTTAGGCATTCCGGAGGGTCTGATTCCAGTCCAACTTCTGTGGGTTAATTTGGTAACTGATGGACCACCAGCTACCGCTTTGGGCTTCAATCCACCAGACAAAGACATAATGAAGAAACCGCCTAGAAGAAGTGACGATTCATTGATCAGTCCATGGATTCTCTTTCGTTATTTGGTAAAATATAGTTTATCATCATTTTTTTTCCAACTTCCACATCTTTCATTTCAAAATTTTAAGTACTTACATGTAAGCGATATCCAGGTGATTGGATCGTATGTTGGCTTAGCAACTGTCGGGATATTCATCATTTGGTACACTCATTCATCTTTCTTGGGCATCAACCTCGTTGGAGATGGCCACAGCCTTGTAACGTATTCTCAACTAGCCAACTGGGGCCAGTGCCACACCTGGCAGAATTTTTCAGTCTCACCCTTCACAGCTGGAGCACTGGAGTTCAAATTTGATGACCCGTGTGACTACTTCCACGAGGGCAAAGTCAAGGCCATGACTCTCTCACTCTCTGTATTAGTTGCCATTGAAATGTTTAATTCACTCAACGCGCTATCCGAAGATGGGAGCCTCGTGTCAATGCCTCCCTGGGTCAATCCATGGCTCCTTTTGGCTATGTCAGTCTCATTTGGCTTGCACTTTTTGATCCTATACGTACCTTTCCTTGCCAGAGTATTCGGGATCGTACCTCTGAGTTTGAACGAATGGTTGTTGGTCCTGGCGGTCGCTTTGCCTGTGATTTTAATCGATGAAATCCTCAAGTTTGTGGGTAGATGTACGAGTGGGATCCGAACTTCAAGTGCAAGAAGGTCTTCAAAGCACAAAGCAGAGTGAAGAAAAGATTACAGATTTTTTCATATATTGTTTCGCAATTGCCCTCTACTCTCAACCCACCCTTCCCCGTATGAACAGAAACTAAAATAGGAAGCAAGGGGTTTGCTTTGGACTCTACAGATTGAATAAATTGGTTAGCCATTGTAAAAACTATGAGATGTAGGATGGAATACAAGTTTTAACCCGTTTGCTTAACCTTTTGCCCGAAATTTGTGTGCGGGCTCAAACTAATTTCTTCTCTCTAATGGCACGAGGATTTTATGTTATGGAACTGTTCATAATGAACTATTTGTTTTTTCTTATTCTATTCTATTCTTTCTTTATATATGATTTTTGTTTTCCAGTTGCATGTACCAAATGATGTCCGTCAGCGGTAATATTTTTTTGAGTAATTTTACAAGAACGAAACTTGTACAACAATCTTTCACCATATAAAAATTTAATTTATTAAATATTACGATACATTAAATACAAATTTTTATGATTTAATTATTGTAAATGTCGATATATTAGTTTTATTTTTAGCATTATTTTTTGTTTTCCTCCTTAAAGAATGCAAGTCCACAAGACAAATTTTTTTTAAAATAATTTTATTTTATGAAAAACATTATATTCGTACATAATCTTTGATGAAAAAATTATTCGAATGCAGTTACACTTTTCCATTTTTATGGTATGAGCTTTTCCTTCTAAATTATATCATAAGCTAAAAACAGTTGATAATTATGATGATAATTTAGAAAGTGTATATTCCTGAAAAATCAAGTTATAATCTATCTCTAGTGCGTTTGTATATTCGCAAAATTCATTACAAAACCATAAATTTTATTACATTATCAAATCATAACTGATTATCTAAAACAATAATTTGTTGTATTGATATAAGTTTTTGATTTAACAAGATACCTCTAATTTCATTAATTATCACTCCAAATTAAATTACACTAAAAATAATTTTTCATTCAAATTTAATTGGTTGGAAAAATGTTATCTATCTATGCTATATATTAAGCTAACTTCTTGTTAATTTGATCAAATCACATTAAAAAAATCATCATTATAAGTATAACTCAAAATTTCACGACTATTTTCATATTTTACAATATAAATAAAATTAATTAAAAAATAAATTAAAATACAAAATTTTGTTTTTTTAAAAAAATGAAAGACTTGCATATATAACGCGTGCAACATGATACCTATGTATATAATGAGATATAGGTAGTTTTTACTTATTATTATTATTATTATTATTATTATTCCTTAAACTTGGAAACACAAAACCCACGTTCGTCACGCCGCCGTGCCATGACCTAGCCCTCCACCACGGCCGCCGCCGCCGTACGACCACATGGGATTCTTCGACCTGAACATACCCTACCATGAATCCGACCGCCACGTCACCGATAAATCCTCCCGCAAATCCCGCCGTCTCAAGCTCGCTCTTAAAGCCATGGAGTTCGGATACACGGGTATCGCATACAATCGAACCCTCAGAGGCGTCATGTCCGAATCTGACAGCTGCTCCATCCCTCTCTTCCCCGTCTCCTCCTTCTTGAAGCTCGTCCCTTCATCTTCTGCTCTGTCGGCTGCCGTCAAGTTCCATCGTGAACTCCTGAACGTCTCCGTTTCCGCCCCTTTCCGTCAGTACACACGCATTACTGTAATCGTCGATAGTCCCTCCCAAGTCGCGGCTCTCAATGTTGGAAACCCCGTTCTCAAGAGCTATGATATTGCTGCTGTAAGACCTTTGAATCAGAATGCATTCGATCAGGCTTGCCAAACATCCGAGGTCCGTTTCTTTCTGCAGTCATGAATTGGGTGGTTAAACCTTTAACTGAAATTTGGTGTTTCTGGGGTTGCATGCGCAGGTGGATATAATTGCAATTGATTTCTCCGAGAAGTTGCCGTTCAGGTTGAAGCAACATATGGTCAAAGCTGCTATAAAGGTCGATTCTTTATTGCATTATTTATTATTTATTTTTAAGGACCTGGATATCTTCTTCTTGAGTCTCACGTCATTTTGGTGTGCAGCGTGGGTTGTACTTTGAGATTACATACTCAGGTCTTCTTGGTGATGCACAATCGAGGCGGCTTATGATATCCAATAGCAAGGTCAGTTTATAGCATCTTACAAGTCTTGTTATGATTTTTCTGTATTGACAAATATTAAGATCAAGTATTGGGATAAGATTCCCATGACATGATTGAGAGGTCTGTATGAGATTTTATATTGATATTTGAATATATAACGATAGCAGTTTTATGAGTTTAACAAAACTTAAATGGTGGCTTCAGTAACTTCTGTTCATGACAGCATACTATGAAACGTGCAATGTTTTCATCTTTGGGCTATATTTGAAGTTTATCCCCAGAATTTTAATGGAGAAGAAGTTAGAGTTCATGGCATCTCTGTTATATCGAGGTGCCCATTGAATTTTTTAATGCAGTGACTTGTTGCTTTCAGTAGGGCAGACCTGATCCGTAAAATTAAGTGCATCATCAAGGATTAGTTATTCTTGTCTTAATAAATAAATTGGTCAAGTGCCGGGGGTCGCTTGAATCATGGAGTCTCTTTGTTAACTTGGTAAAAGATGTAATTTGATACTTGAGAAGTGAAATATTATCAGTGGAAGTTTTGACGCTGCACCACTTGTGAAAGTTCTGTTTCTTGCTTACACTCAAGTCGGGCTACCCATTTAAGGGAAAATGATTCAAACCGTCCTATAAGTTGATATTGGAATATGGTTCTTTACGTGGTCAAAATTTGGTTTTAGTATAGTAAGTTGATTTTTTCTTTTGTTTCTGGTGTTATTTTGCAAGAGTGCTGATGTGGCGCTTGGCGCGCCAATAATAACTGGCGATGTCTGCAATGTCCGATGTCATACCAATATTTCAGTGAAATAGGCCTTAAAATTATTGCATTAAAACCAAATTTTCCTGAAATCTTGCAGCAAGAGTACCAGATCATACCATCCCAAACTCCTATGTTCCTAGTGTCGTCACAGCAGTGCCTATTGAATAATTTTTAACGTAATTTGTTATGGTTATTCACTTTATTGCACCTATATGTTCTCTGTCATTCACATCAGCAGTTTTCTTTGAGTACTCCAGTCATTTTCTATGCAATTTGTTGTGTTCATTGCACATATTTCTTTTTGTGTGTGTGTGTGTGTGTGTTTGTTGAGTGAGTGTGAAATGGAAAAGTGAGGTTCAACTTTCACCCTGTTAAATCTCGCCCACTCCTCGAGCTTCCAGATGCTTGTTGACTGGACACGAGGGAAGAATCTAATATTCTCTGGTGCTGCCGCTTCTGCAATGGAGCTTAGAGGACCTCAGGATGTGTCAAATTTGTTTTCTTTACTCGGACTTTCTATAGAACATGCTAAAGCGGCAATTTCCAAAAACTGCAGGTCTGCATTTTTACTGAACTTTACCCTGTCTCCTGATTTTCCGGATGTTGTGGTTGTTTTCCTCTCAAATGAAGGGTTGAAAATTCATTAACTCTCTGTTCCTTCTTTTTTCATTGCTCTGATGGGTGCAATATCTATTTTTTTCCGCGGTGGCAGATCTCTCCTAGCTAATGCATTGAGGAAGAAACAATTTTACAAGGAGGCTATTAAGGTTGAAGAAATACCATCACGTGGGCAAGTTAATCGAAAGCAGCCTGCATTTGATGAGTGGCTTAAATGGGATCCTATTTCGAGTGGTGAGGGAGATTTGCTGCTGGATGACATGGAGAAGTTTTTCTCCATGGCTGACTGTACAACCAAGAATGTGAAAAAAACAATCGACTTTACTTCATCTATGAATGGTATGCCTGTGCATGGTCTGCAGATCAAAGATCTTATTTCTGGGGCTAAGGCAGTGCCCAAGCGACCAGATACTTGCAAGTACTTGTCTGATGCCATGGAGGCTGAAGTGGCTGTTGCAGTTTGTGAGAAGCTTGAAGTGGAGAATGGTCTCAATACTTTCTTGGAAGAGCAACTCAGCCAAGTCAGAAACGAAGGTGACTGTCACGCTTTGAGTCCAGAACATTGTGGTACTGTTCTTCTGCCTGAATGTCAAGCTTCGTCTCATGGGGTCACAATTGTACATTCAGCCTCTGGTTTCAAAGAATCAAAAGTGTCATTAGATTCTCTTCCCAATGAACTAGTTTCTACTTTTCCTCTGCCTGAAGGGGCCCGAACTTCTCTAAGTGATGAGGAGATGAGATATCAAGTGTCTGGTTTGGCAGATTCTGAAATTATGCCCTTTAAGTCCTGCACTTCAAACCTTGTATCAAAATTTGAAGAAGCTGTATTAGTTTCACGTGATGAACTAACTTATTCAAATGTCCTGGAAGCAGATGTTGCAACTGAAACACAATTACAAGATAGGAAATCACAAATTTGCAGTGGAAGTGTTTCACCTGACACTGAGCAAGTTCATATCATCACAGTGAGAGACAAAAGTATCATCATTGCTGAAAATAATTCATCTGATGGTTTTCTTAGTCCCTCAGTTAAATCTAGTGTCTCTAACTCACAAGTGGAAGAATCCAATGTCAAAAATAGCCTTGAAATAATCACCTCTGTCCAGGAAGATAATGATCAAGTTTCGAACAAGGTCGTCGATAAAAGAAAAAGAGAGCGGTACTTGGCATCATCTGATCTAGCTCTACAAGATATCTGTATAGAGAGGAAAAAACTCAAAGAAATGGCATATAGTTCTGTCGATTTAGATGATAAGTTTACCGTGGATGAATCTTTTAATCCCGTGACAAATCCCGATGAGCCATTTTTAGAGAATGTGATGGATAAATGGAAGCAAGTAGACCCCGTCACTATATACCAGGGGCATGGTAAATCAATGGCGGGTATAATTCTGTTCTGTCTCTGTAGTCTATTTTAGTTCCAACTTTTATCAAAGATCCTTTGTTTTTTTCACCTCAAAATTTATTACTGTTCTGTTCCTTCCGATGTGACTTGTTCAAAGCTCTGTGCCTAGTTTTATGCCATTAAATCTAATTTTGTTGCGCTAGTGCCTTAGGAATAACATCAATAGAACTTTTTCTTTTAAAACTTTTTGTTAATGCTCATTTGTGTTTTTTCATAATTTTTTCAGGAAGCAAAAGAAGAAAACGAAATGCCCTTCATCAACCTTTTTTATTTCCTTTCAAGCATTTTTTGAAACCCAGCCAATGCGGGAGGAAGACTCGGAAGTTAAAGCCTCTGACAAGCATTTGATTCTTAATAGTTATAAAGAAGTGTAGGATGAAAAAAAAATCCCAAATAGGGGTTGATTTTGTTATTTAGAATGATGAGAATGGAGTTGTAAGTATAACTCGTGATATTCATTCATTTATATATTATTATTGTTATTATTATGCGTTCTCATTGAAAGGCAAAATTGGTCAATGCAAGTTGTTACCTTGTGATGATTGCCTTTTGATGTTGGGCATATAGTCATTGTCTTAGTAGCATTTTGAAAGTTTTCGTGCAATTTCTATTACTCTATCATAATAGATTCATGCTACTGTTGCCATTAACTGTAACTGATTTTACATCAATGTATCGATGATCTTGAGGACTTCTAATTCGCTGGATATTGAAAACATTATTAATGATTATGTTCCTCTTATTTGTTGTGTGGTATTTTTGGACTTTGAGACTACTTGGTACTCGAGTTAAAAATGAAGAGGAAAATGGGGTGTGATGGAAACATGTATGCTCAATATGCCTTGCTTGTCTCTTTCGCGGCTGCTGAAGGAAGAATTTGCTGGTTTTTGCTCAATTGCATTTGATTCCCATTTTAAAATGGTTTTAGAAATGGTTAGCCACCCCTATGACCCTTTAATTGTTAGATGTCATTGAGTTGCTGATTTAAAGCTAATGCTTTGCATGTGCTGGTAGGTCATACATTTGTCAATGGAAAACTAAAGTGTTAGTTTATTTTATTTTATTTTTATAATGTAGATAGGGGCTCCAGGGGATTGCTTTTTGCCTTATTCAGTTATTCAATGTCTTTTCCAACATAGCAGGGGCTGCTTAGCACTGTTCGAAACTTATATTGCCTGTTATTTGCTGTGTTGGATCCAAGCTATTATTTCTTCTCATGTGTATATTGGACCCTATGAAATGACAATTTTACATTTTCAAATTGCTTCTTTGTTATTAACTTTGTTTTGTATCCTCTTTTTTTTTTCTCTACTGATGAATGCTGGCTCATAAAAAGAAGCTTCAGTGAAGGTGTTTCTAAGGGTATTTCTTGTCGAAGTGCATTGATCAGGTTTAGAATAAAATGATTCGAAACATTTGCTTCATAACTTGTGAGGTATGAATTTCCTGACATGATCATTCACAGATCAATGGACATATAAATTTGTTGTATTGTTTGTAAAACATAAATGAATTTAGCCCTTGTGATGAAAAACTTCACTGTTTGGTGATCCTCGATTCCACATCTCTGGCTTGGCTACAGGGCCCACCCCAGGCCGACCAGAACCAACAGGCCGTCCTCCCCACTTGCAGGGGGGCTTCTTGATGGCTATATTTTCTCTTAAACAAAGTCCAGACAGATTCAAAGTCAAAACAGTTACACTCAGTCGATTTCACATTATTATATGCTGAGACTAATGATTCAGTAACATGAGAGACCAAATGATTTGTGTAAAGAGATTGTCTTTTTCAATAAAAAAAACATGAGGTGTGGATCCTTGAGCCAAACAGGCTCTTAAAATACTTGAAAAGTTTAGGAGTTCTTTAGTAACTTAGCTTTGTCTAAGTACTTATTAATGGTAATCATTGTGATGAGATACAAAGCTTAGCGTTAGTGGATTGCTTTTATATTACTCTGTATTCTCGAGAAAATGCTTATGGTATAGGGTAATTAGGCATGTGTACCTTTTAAATAATATACTGATAAACAGATGTCTTTATGCTTATATGGGCATATTAGTAGCTACCCTTTAAATATTCTTTTGTCTTCTGTTTGTTTAATTCGAAGCTTTTGAGGTAATCAGTGCGCACCGGCGGTTGCCACTGGACGTCCAGCGGTCCAGAAGGCCAAACATCGTGCCGGTTAAGCCGTTGACACAGTTTGCTGGGTGCAGGTTTTGGTAAATTCTCGTCAGGCACTCAGGTGTCTGACTTTAAATGACCTTATCATATGTAATGCTCTCATTTACTGACCCCTTTTTGCGTATTTCTTAGACTTTGAATATCTCATTCTTTCAAACCTTCGTTTGTTGGAATAATGATTACTACTGGAAGTGATATTTGCCTGTTTTGGAGCCCTTCAACTTTCTGAGGCCACTGTCCATATTGACATGTGATATCTAGCCACTACATACTAAAGCGGTAATTTTGTAGTGGCAAAGTAGACTAGGTGTGGCTGTGGGATTTGCCATGCCATTTGGGAATCTATCAATTCATGCTACTGAAATTGATGTCACACTTTACTGGTAGTTCAAATCCTTCTTTTCTTCTTGTGTACCGAAAATATCCCCTCGTATTCTGTCACATTTTGTTATTTCCGTTTACATGCCATGTATACGCATCTATTCATCCAAACAAACCGTAGGGGTAAATTCACATTGTCATTAGTGCATAAATTTTCCTGATATATATCATAGTACAAGCTGGTTTCATATCTTGAAATGCTTACTATGTAATACAAGAGATCCTAAACCTTCGTCTATGTGGAACTCTTTTTAGCATTAGGGGATTAGATTTTGCTGAAAAGCATCAAGAAAATTGATCCAGTTATCGTCGCCCTCATCATCTTCCTCGACATATAAATTGTCCCACTGTTGAGGGGTCTTCTCTGTTTCATCATTCCTCGCGAATCTTCCTCTGATACGTGGACGACTATCAGCTAAAGTCTTCCTACATTCATACTGAGACAGAAAACTTCTTGTTAGAAGTAGACAAATTAGACCAAAGGCGGATATAACAGGGGATGAGCATGGTGATCACCCCTTTAGATGATACACAGAAAAGATGTCTAATACGTGCATGTGCATGTGACAGGAACTAGCAATAGTTGACACCAAGTTCAAAGATATGCTTGATTTAACTTTAGTCTTCAAATTACAGTGACTTGTATGTACCTTGATCTTCTTGTTGAAATTCCTAAGATTTCTCTTGCTTCTGTATCTCTCGATTCGTTCCTTTTTCTCTTCGGGGCTGTATTTACATGCTCTGTTCATACTTTCCATTACACAGTTCTGATCATTTGATAACGGACTGTTTGATCTCTGGTTTCTTTGTGCCATGTTTACACCCTGCATTACATCACGTGGTTCCATTTGATCAAATGATTCCATACATAATCAATTATCAACATTCTTGGTGACGATTTTTCGTGTATGCCGAGAATGTAATTTAGTTTACCAGCAAATCACCGGTGCTCGAAGCCTTCCTGACAGAGGAAGTGATCGTCGGCTCAAGAAACATGGCAGGTGATGTACTTATTGGGGAGTGGGCATCCGAATTTTTGAGTAGAGAGTGGCTGCTGATGCTCCTCTGAATCAAAGTGGGACTATACTGTAAATAATAATTAGTCGTTATCGAGCTGCTACAGCCACTGCTGGTGTATCCGAGCTCGGACCTCAATGCCGGTACAGCGTCGTTCTCGTCTCCAGGAATGGCGAGACGAGGTAGGAGCGGCGAAGGTGTAAATGTGGTGGTGTCTGCTAAGGGATAATGGCTGAGGAATTCTGAGGAATGGTCATAGGCATAGTTGTGTCCGAACATGTTGTGTTCCTTGTGTGTGCGTGTGCGTTTTCTTGGTTTTAGTATACGAGGGGAATGAATTGGATGATGGGAACATGGGCTCTTCTTAAAGGCCAAGACAGGCTAGGGGATGACGTTGGTGGTGACATCATCGCCTTTGGGGCGTTGACTTGAGAATCTCTCTTTCACTCTTTGGGTGCATGCTACTTATAGCAGAGAGGAATACTGAGGCAATGTTGGCAAGAACTTATTTAACTATTTCGAGCTTCTACACAGAGGGCAATTTGCTCAAAAATCTCCAAATACAAACATGTTTTGCTTTGGGGTCCCTAGTCATAAAATGTGGTACAAAACAATACAAGATGTGGTACAAAATCATACAAGATGTGGTACAAATTAACAAAAATTATGGTACAAAAAAGTGGCTAGGGAGTGCAGAGCAAAACATGTTTGCATTGGGGATTTTTGAGCAATTTGCAATACATATAATTTTCAAACATTTTATTTTATTGACTAGAAATTTAAAAACACTTGAAGCTCTTTCGCAAACACTACCTATGGACATCTCCAACCCTCAAAACCATTTTGATGCAGGGTGGATAGGGGCGTTGTCTTTAGCGCCCCCGCCCGTGCGTCAAATTTGATGCAAAAGTTTTTTTTTTTAATGATTTTAAATAATTGATAAATAATTTAATCTGATATATAATAATGCAAGGTAAAATGTACGAATATATAATTTATCATGTTATTAATTGAATTTTATGTATTCAAGTGATTTATCAATTAAATCAACCATTTAAATATTTTAATAATTATATTTATTAATACATAATATTTTGTATCATATTAATATTAATCATAATTATATTGCTAAATTTATAAATAGATATTAAATACATGATAATAAATAATGTATGTAAAATAAAAAAAAATTTCAAAAATATTTTTTTTTATAACGTGAAAATCCGCAACTTTGCAAGAATATTCTTTCTTGGTTTAAGAGCAAAACGAATTGGATATGCTCTATGATATGAACATTTTGTTTAGGTTGTGTGTGAAAGATGTTTGTTATCAGAAGTAACATATCGTGATACTGACACACACAATAATTAAGATATGTGTGAAGATGCATGTGTTTCTTCAAAGAAAAGAAAGAATAAATTATTTTTTTGAAAAATTTTAAAATAAAAGTTAAATTTTTTTAAATTGAAACAGTAGCTAAAAAAAAAATATAAAGATAAATACAATTATAATATAGTAAAACTATGTAGTTAGTCTGATAAACGATTGTGTTCAAGAAAATCCAAAATTACAACATGAAGTCATATAAATAGTATATGTTACTCTTGTATTACATATAATTAATGAAAAATGTACACGCTTTGTGTGTATTACAAAAGATTTTTTTTTATGTAGTTTTTTTTTTTGTTAAAGCAAAATATGGAATAAGGGTGAGATTTTTAGTGAGATAATGGATAAGAATGGATAATTATAGATAACATATTTTAGTGTCCTCAAATATAATTATTATAATAGACTCATTCTTTATATAATAGAATAGAGAAAAAGAAATATATTCATTCAATCATCTTTAAGGACATATAAAATCTACTATTTATTGTAAAGAAAAAAAACAATATGGGTTTGTATTTAATTCATTAGTGTCAAGATTTCGAAGGAGACACGTTCTCGATATCTAATTTATAACAAGCTTTTTCAAAAAATAAAATAAAAAATCATACCCATTTTGAGATTTATGCTTATAAACTGTATATTAATTAATCAATCATTTGTAACTGGGTTCAGTAATCATTGTTTGATTAATTAATACAAATTATGAATATTTAGATGAATACAAACTAGTCAATGAGCTTTCTGATATTTAATGTCTAATTGATGGATAAAATCGTGACATGTCTTAACAAGAGAGATCAATTGGTGTGGCAATTTGCATTTTGATCGAGTTTGTTAATTGGATATTGAACAATACGTGTAGAAAATAGGATTAGAATACATGAAATAGTAGAAAATAAAAATCTAAAAACCTTTGATAATTAGATATTGAACAATAAGTGTAGAAAATAGGATTAGAATAAATGAAATAGTAGAAAATAAAATCTAAAAACCTTTGATAATTAGATATTGAACAATAAGTGTAGAAAATAGGATTAGAATAAATGAAATAGTAGAAAATAAAAATCTAAAAACATCGATTGACATATATTAAAATCCTATGATATTTAATTTACGGTCGGTCTGATTTTGCGAATTTTACTTAAAAGGTCGGTCTGATTTTGCGAATTCTACTTAAAATGAAGTGATAGGTGTATTTAAAATGAGTTATTTGAAATCACATATTTCAAATAAATGTTTCAAAAATATAATAGTAATTTAATCAACATGATTTCAAATTTAGGTTACATTTAGATTGAATGATTTTTTTTATTTCAAATTCACATATCAAATCCATTATATTTATCTGGCTCAAAATCAAAACAAAGGATTTGAAATCCCTTTGTGTTAGTTAGATACATTTTTATGATTCAAAAATCCACTCCTCAACCTAGTCATTTAAATAGATTTCAAATGCTTTAATTTGAAATCTTTCCACAAATCTAAGGTAGTGTTTGCAACTTCTAAATATAAGTGATTATGAATTTTTATTTTCACAAATTTATTAAGAAAAAATCCACAATCACTTATTTTTAGAGCTTGCAAACACTACCTAAATCCATCAACCCAAACAAGAAGTATCAAAGAAAAAAAATCCTCTGCTACATTTGATGATCCAAACTGTGTTACACTTTGCTCAAACAAATCCCTACTGTGCAAAACATTAAAAATTAAACGCACTAAACACCATATATGAATAAAATACAATTAATTATTGATAAAACATTTCATTCATCTATTTTTTTTAAAAAAAAAATCTACAAAAAATTATATCTCAAGAATGATAAAAGATTAAAATAATATATTGATATTTTTTTAAAATTTTGAAAATAAATGAATTAAATGTTTTATCAATAATTTATTTTATTTTATTCATCCATGGTGTTTAGTGTATTTAATTCTTTTTAATAATTTACGCAAACGAGGATTGCTTGAGAAAAATATAGCACGATTTGAAGCATCAAGTGTAGCAGAGAATTTCGTTCCGTCATATCACTTCAATTTAATTGCAATTATGACGAATTTCAAATACACTCACGTTCCTCTTGGATGGAAGACTTTGATTTAATTTGGAGTGAGAGATTTGATTTATCGAGACTCGAAGGGTGAATTTAGAACGACACTCATTTCTTGGATGGAATTCAAATACATTTCATTTACATAAGTTGAGGATGTGGAGAATTTAAAATCTACCCAATATAAATTTCTCCAAACAATCAAATGCATTTGAAATTCATGATTTCAAATCTCTCCATACAAACTCTAAATTATTTAACAAATCAAAATTTTCCATCAAAATACAAGTAAAAAGCTTTTTAAAAATTGGTTATAATACAAAACCGACTAAGTGAATGTTTGCAAGAGCTTCTACTTATTTTGACGTGATTCTTAGATTGTGCTTGAATGAAAAGATTTCAAATTCATGGATTCAAATAAATTCAAAAAGTATTTTTTTGTTTAGAAATGTAACACCATAAATTTCAAATCCATTCATTTCATATTTATATAGTAGTTCATGTTAATTATGTTGAATTTCAAGTCCACCATGATGTCATTTGAAATAAATTATACATTATATAACTAATGCATGCATAAATAAGTAGTGTTTGTATGTTAAGATTTGAGATATTGTTTCATTGTTACCATACAATACAATCGAAATCTATGGATTTGTGTTAGAACTACATAGTTTTGATAACTGATTCAGATCTAGAAACTTCAGAGATCAACTGATCAAATACCAAACACAAAAGACACTAACTGACCGAAAGTTCTCAAGATAAAATCAAGAGATAAACTGAACTGATCATCGGTGAATAAAAGATGATCTGAATATATATATCATGAAGAGATAAGTATTACTCAGTCATCGGAGCACTTGAGCAGAGTTCAACTAAAAGTATGAAGACAACTCGATTCAGTTTATCAGAGAAAAACTGAATCAGTTGGGCTTAACTAAAACCTAAGCCGATCGAGAATCTGTGCAAGACAATCTAAATCAAACGGAACTCTTGTGGATAGATTTTTCCGTACCAGACAAAAGCGCCGAAAGCAGAAATACATCAGTGTACGATGGTGCCAGAGAATGTCGCGGAAAAGACAAGCTAACGACAAATGATTTGAATTCAAATAGAGTCGTTGTCTGTGGATGTATAAATACCCACTCATCTGATGATTCAAATATCCGACTCCTCAAGAAATCTCGTATACACATTCAAGGTATCAGACATAAACTGAACTCATTCAATTTACCAACTTAATCGAAAAAGCAAGCTTATCATCTAAGAGTCGAAGAACACGAGCAAGAATATTCAAACAGGGAAAAGATCAATTAGTGCTTAGTGTTGTTTATCAACAAGTGTTGTAGTAACCCAGAACTTATTTTAAGATAATAATATGTTAAACATGATTAAGGGTTAGTAATTAACCAATTCCGGGATTTAATCGGACTTCAGAAGCAAGAACTGAAATTTCATTGTCTGAGCCAGTTCGGACGATCCGAAGAGGACTTCGGACGGCCTGAACTTGACCACCCGGGGCTCCGAAGGTGAGCTTGTTGACTTCGGAGTTAAGGCTGGTTCGAACGATCCGAACTCAAGTTCGGACGGCCCGAACTTGGTTGTGCCAAGTAGGCAGGATTACTCAGCAATGAATTTTGACAAGTGTCAGACTTAGAGCACTTCGGACGACCCGAAGTAGAGATCGGACGATCCAAACTCGACGTGTCTCGCATGCAGACAGTGAGTTGGATCGGACGATCCGAAATCAGGTTCGGAGGGCCCGAACTCGTCCGAAACTTTTCCTATAAATAGGGCTCTTCGGAGTCATAATTTGAATACGAATTCCCGAGTTTTCTTCTTCAGTTATATAGTGTGAGTTATACACTTGAGGGCCCTATCGATTATAATAAAGGTTCTGGAATAACCAAGGAGTGGTTATAGTCATCCGGGACTAGCGACTCCAAAGGGCTATCTACGAACGAAGGTATGGTCCGGAAATATATTTAAATTTTGGGAGTACTTATTAGCTTAGTTAAGACTTATAGAATTTATGTAGTGATACGGTGAACTTTTGAATATAGGCTTGGAACCTAGGATCCTACTATACTTGAACTAGCCTAGAGGTACGTACACATTGACTGAGATTGCCAGCGAGTATACATGTTTATATGTTGCATTTATTTGGCATTATTATATTGCATGATATATGATTTACCGCTTTCTATATTCATATGTCATGTGCATATACACGTTGAGCCTATACCTTGATATACCTGATTATAGAGCCGCTCAGCTCTATACTCGATAGTCTGTCACTGAGAGTACCGCGACGGCGGGGACATTTATGTCTGACTACTCTGGTGTACTTGACGAGTGTGGTTGCACCCAGAGGTTGATCCGTGCGGTGGCAGCACTCATGTGGCACCGGTACTGAGCATGACTTTTCAGATGACCCTTTACCAGTCATCATGTTGCATGCATCATATTTATACGTGTACTCATGTTTATGTACTGGGCGTTAGCGCTCATGTCCTAGTTGTTATCTTAGACACCCTATTCCATGGGGCAGGTCGCAGGATGGACGGAGCTGGAGGTTCAAGGCAGGATTAGGGAGCAGGCCTTGAGGAGTTAATTATACAGCAGGATTCGATATAGCTGTATAATGTTTACTTTTAAGTATTTCGATATGGTTGTATCACTACTGATGAATAAGCTTGACACTTTTAATACTAAGCTGATATGTAATTTATGATTATGTTTCCGCACGTTTTACTCTGTTAAGTTATTTTGCTGTATTAAGTTTAATGCATACTATTAGTTGCCAGTTAGTAGGTGATACCATGCAGGGTCACTACATTTTTGGTATCAGAGCATGCATAGATTTTGTGAATTAGTACTTGAGATTTAGTTTAGTCTTGAGTAATTCTTGCACATTTGGGATTTTAATGTGCAATTCTTTTCAGGATATGGCTGACGAGATTCAAGGTAGTATTGGCCAGGGAGGTGGTCATCATCGCCATCGTGATGATCATTATCGTCCTCATGAGGGTAGACGTCGCTACACTATCAATAAATTCATGCTATTAGGACCGAAACCTTTGGTGGGAGGCGAGAATCCTGAACAAGCAAGAAGTTGGATGTCTAAACTCGAGAGTACTTTTTGTGCTTTCGATTGTACTGAAAATCAGAAATTGGAAGTTCTAGAATTTGTTCTAGAGGATCGAGCACGTTTTTGGTGGGATGCCAAAGCTGCTCAGGCACGTACTGAGAGAGGACAGGTGACTTGGGGAGATTTTTGTCAGCAGTTCCAGAAACTATATTTTCCTCCAGCTGTTCGCCAAGCACAATCGATGGAGTTGCTTACTCTGAGGCAAGGATCAATGACTATTGATCAATATCAGCAACGATTTCTTGATCTGCTACCTTTCAGTCCTCATATTAATGAGAGTGATGCATCGAAGTATGATATCTTTCTACAAGGCCTGAACCAAGATATCTACTCACAGGTTGCTGTCTGTGATGATTCAGTATCTTATGAGACTTTGGTGAACCGTTGCCGTCTTGTGGAGACCAGCAACAGGCGTGCACAGTTGTTGATGCCAGCACAGCTTAGTGGATCATTTGAGCATAGAGCTCAATCTGTTGTGCAATCTGGACCTACGTCTTCTTCTACTCCTACTACTTCATCTGGATCTCGTGGTTCATGAGGTATGTTCCATTTTGGGAAGAAGAAGAAGAAGGAGTTTTGTAGTCACTGTGGAGGGAAGCATCCTGCAGCTTCATGTAGGAGAGCTACTGGTGCTTGTTATATTTGCGGTCAGCAGGGACATCTGCGGAGAGATTGTCCTCAGCGCATGGGTTCTGCTAGTGGATCGGGATCACAGGTTGGATCTCAGGCTTCTACTTTTCCACAACAGCAGCCAGCACCACAGAGTTCTTCTGGTTACCGTCCCCAGACTCAAGGGCAGGTATTTGCTTTGTCTCAAGAACAGGCTACTGAGGGAAGTGATCGCATGTTGGCAGGTACCTTTCTGTTATGTGGTATTCCTGCACTTGTTTTAATTGATACTGGAGCATCGCATTTCTTTATTTCTAGTCGCTTTGTTAAGAGACATAGATTACCTTATATATTATTAGATATGGATTTAGTTGTGTCTACTCCGCTGGAGCAGGAGATAGTAACTAAACGTCTAGTGATGGGTTGCCTTCTAGAGTTTGAGGGTAATGTATTGTCAGCTAATCTGATGATATTAGCGATGAAAGATTTTGATTGTATTTTGGGAATAGATATACTGACTTTGTATCACGCTACTGTGGATTGTTATCAGCGTCTGATACAGTTTCATCCTGCTAAGGGTGATAGCTGGTATTTTTATGGTGAGGGTGCGCGACCTCCGATGCCACTTGTTTCGGCTCTGAAGGCATGTCATGTCTTGGAGTCAGGTGGGAAGGGCTACCTTATCTATTCAGTTGATATGTCCATGAGTAGTACGGGTATTGATCAGTTACCGGTAGTCAGTGAGTTTCCTGATGTATTCCCTGATGAAATTCCTGATTTTCCTCCGGTGCGAGAGGTTGAATTTGGTATTGATTTAGTACCAGGAACTACGCCTATATCCCGAGCGCCTTAT
Source organism: Henckelia pumila (assembly GCF_033568475.1). Taxonomy (NCBI): domain Eukaryota; kingdom Viridiplantae; phylum Streptophyta; class Magnoliopsida; order Lamiales; family Gesneriaceae; genus Henckelia; species Henckelia pumila. The sequence continues at coordinate 138,002,955 of NC_133121.1, forward strand.
CGTCTAGCACCATCAGAGATGAGGAAATTGAAACAGCAGTTACAGGATCTGCTTGATAAGGGATATATTCGTCCGAGTGTTTCTCCGTAGGGAGCACCTGTTTTGTTCGTCAAGAAAAAAGATGGATCGATGCGATTGTGTATTGATTATAGGCAGTTGAATCGTGTCACCATCAAGAATAAGTATCCTTTGCCGTGGATTGATGATTTATTCGATCAACTACAGGGTATTTCTGTTTACTCCAAGATAGATCTGAGATCTGGATACCACCAGATGCGGGTACGAGACTCAGATATTTCTACGACTGCTTTTAGGACCAGATACATGCATTATGAATTTCTGGTTATGCCATTTGGTTTGACGAATGCACCGGCAGTCTTTATGAATCTGATGAATCAGGTATTTCGAGAATATCTGGATAGATTTGTCATCGTCTTCATTGATGATATTCTTGTATATTCTCATGACAAGGATGAGCATGCACAACATTTGAGGATTGTTTTACAAACATTACGAGATAAGCAGTTGTATGCGAAATTGAGCAAGTGTGAATTCTGGCTTGATCGGATAGTGTTTCTCGGTCATGTGATTTCTAATGAAGGGATATCTGTTGATCCTAGTAAGATGGAGACAGTGCTGAACTAGTCTCGTCCGACGACGGTTGCTGAGATTCGTAGTTTCTTGGGTCTAGCTGGATATTACCGTCGGTTCATCGAGAATTTTGCACAGTTGGCCAGACCTTTGACACAGCTTACACGGAAAGATTTTTCCTTCATATGGTCCTCGGATTATGAGGAGTCATTTCACGAGCTGAGTGGACGTCTTACTACTGCACCTATGCTAGCTCTACCTTCTGGATCAGGAGGTTATGTTGTCTATACTGATGCCTCTGGTCAGGGGTTAGGATGTGTTCTGACACAGCATAGACATGTTATTGCCTATGCTTCTCGACAGTTGAAGACGCATGAGAATAATTATCCAGTACATGATCTCGGGTTAGCCGCCATTGTATTTGCACTCAAGATCTGGAGGCATTATCTTTATGGCAAAAAATTTGAGATATTCACGGATCACAAGAGTTTGAAGTATTTATTCACTCAGGCGGAGTTGAATATGCGACAAAGACGCTGGATGGATCTTCTGAAGGATTATGATTGTGAAATCAAATATCATCCAGGTTCTGTTAATCTTACTGCTGATGCCTTGAGTCGGCAGGTGAGACTTTCTGCACTTCAGACTAGTGAAGTATCTCATATGATTCAAGAGTGCTGTTCATTGAGTTTTACGCTAAAGCACAAGAAAGGGAGAAATGAGATTCGATTGTATACTATTTTTTCTGAGCCAAAATTGTATTCTCGGATCAGAGATGCTCAGATATCTGATGTTAAGACTAAGCATTTGGCACGTTTAGCCAATGGAGTTAATACATCTGGATTTCATTTTCAGGCAGATGATTTATTGTGCTTATCTAATCGAGTGGTTGTACCTAATGTTGCGGAGCTCAGGAACGATATTCTATCTCAAGCTCACAGGAGTCAATTATCAGTTCATCCTGGAAGCATGAAAATGTATAAAGACTTGCGAACTAGATTCTGGTGGAAAGGAATGAAGCGGAGTGTGTATCAATCCGAATGGAAGTGGGAGTACGTAACTATGGATTTTGTTACTCACTTACCTATGACTTCACGTCAGTGTGATGCTATCTGGGTCGTTGTTGACCGTTTGACAAAATCAGCACACTTTATTCCTTATAACCGGGAGTATTCTTATGATCGCATGACACGTTTATACATCCAGGAGATAGTGTGATTGCATGGGATTCCAGTGAGCATAGTCAGTGATAGAGACCCGCGATTTACCTCACGTTTTTGGGGTAGTTTTCAGGAGGCGTTGGGTACCACTAAGTTTGAGCACTGCATATCATCCGGAGACTGACGGACAGTCAGAGCGGACGATTCGTACATTGGAGGATATGCTACATTCTTCTGTCATGGACTTTGGCTTATCTTGGCAGGATCAGTTACCTTTGATCGAATTTGCCTACAATAACAGTTATCATCGTAGTATTGATATGGCACCTTTCGAGGCATTGCACGGTCGACGGTGTCGTACTCCGTTATTCTGGGATGAAGTCGGGGAACGACAAGTAGAGGGTCCTGAATTGGTGCAGCAGATTGTAGACAAGATATATTTGATCAAACATAAGATCAAAGTTGCTCAATATAGACAAGCCAGTTATGCTAATATTCGTTGCAGGCCACTTCAGTTTGAGCCTGGTGAATATGTGTTTCTATGAGTATCACCTTTCAGGAAGGTGATGAGATTCAGTGTGAAAGGCAAGTTGTCTCCTCGTTTTATTGGACATTTCCAGATACTGGAGAAGATCGGAGATGTTGCATATCGTTTGGCTTTACCGCCAAATCTTTCCAGTATACATAATGTTTTTCATGTGTCGTTACTTCAACAGTATATAGCTGATGAATCTCATGTGATTCAGTCTACTGATATTCAGCTAGAGCCAGATCTGTCTTTTGTTGAACGACCAATCCGTATCTTAGACAGAAAGGAGAAAGTTCTTCGGAACAAGACTATACCACTTGTGATGGTACAGTGGCAGCGCCGAGGCGTTGAAGAAGCAACTTGGGAAACTGAGAGTCGTATGCAAGCAGAATATCCTGAGTTATTTGCTTTGTATTTTTTATTACCATGTAGTTGTAATTACAGTTGTTGTAATAAAACGTGATTTGATATTTCATATTTTTATCTTGATTTGTCTTTAGATGTTATTTCGCGGACGAAATATCTAAAGGTGGGGAGAATGTAGTAACCCAGAACTCATTTTAAGATAATAATATGTTAAACATGATTAAGGGTTAGTAATTAACCAATTCCGGGATTTAATCGGACTTCAAAAGAAAGAACTGAAATTTCATTGTCTGAGCCAGTTCGGACGATCCGAAGAGGACTTCGGACGGCCCGAACTTGACCACCGGGGGCTCCGAAGGTGAGCTTGTTGACTTCGGAGTTAAGGCTTGTTCGGACGATCCGAACTCAAGTTCGGACGGCCCGAACTTGGTTGTGCCAAGTAGGCAGGATTACTCAGCAATGAATTTTGACAAGTGTCGGACTTAGAGCACTTCGGACGACCCGAAGTAGAGATCGGACGATCCGAACTCGACGTGTCTCGCATGCAGACTGTGAGTTGGATCGGACGATCCGAACTCAGGTTCGGAGGGCCCGAACTTATCCGAAACTTTTCCTATAAATAGGGCTCTTCGGAGTCATAATTTGAATACGAATTCACAAGTTTTCTTCTTCAGTTATATAGTGTGAGTTATACACTTGAGGGCCCTATCGGTTATAATAGAGGTTCTGGAATAACCAAGGAGTGGTTATAGTCATCCGGGACTAGCGACTCCAAAGGGCTATCTACGGATGAAGGTATGGTCCGGGAATCTATTTAAGTTTTGGGAGTACTTATTAGCTTAGTTAAGGCTTATAGAATTTATGTAGTGATACGGTGAACTTTTGAATATAGGCTTGGAACCTAGGATCCTACTATACTTGAACTAGCCTAGAGGTACGTACACATTGACTGAGATTGCCAGCGAGTATACATGTTTATATGTTGCATTTATTTGGCATTATTATATGACATGATATATGATTTACCGCTTTCTATATTCATATGTCATGTGCATATACACGTTGAGCCTATACCTTGATATACCTGATTATAGAGCCGCTCAGCTCTATACTCGATAGTCTGTCACTGAGAGTACCGCGATGGCGGGGACATTTATGTCTGACTACTCTGGTGTACATGACGAGTGTGGTTGCACCCAGAGGTTGATCTGTGCGGTGGCAGCACTCATGTGGCGCCGGTACTGAGCATGACTTTTCAGATGACCATTTACCAGTCATCATGTTGCATGCATCATATATATACGTGTACTCATGTTTATGTACTGGGCGTTAGCGCTCACGTCCTAGTTGTTATCTTGGACACCCTATTTCATGGGGCAGGTCGCAGGATGGACGGAGCTGGAGGTTCAAGGCAGGATTAGGGAGAAGGCCTTGAGGAGTTAATTATACAGCAGGATTCGATATAGCTGTATAATGTTTACTTTTAAGTATTTCGATATGGTTGTATCACTACTGATGAATAAGCTTGACACTTTTAATACTAAGCTGATATGTAATTTATGATTATGTTTCCGCACGTTTTACTCTGTTAAGTTATTTTGCTGTATTAAGTTTAATGCATGCTATTAGTTGCCAGTTAGTAGGTGATACCATGCAGGGTCACTACAAGTGTTGTATCAGTTGAGGTGCTGCAAATCTCATTGTAACAAGAGGCACTCGTGAACTGTTCTCTTGACTTTTTCTAGGAGTTCTGGGATAGGCAGTGCGTGTAAGTCTTATTCTTGTAGTGGGCTATATTGCAAGGTGTTTGTAATAGTCAAAGTCTTCTAGAGTGAATTATTCCGAGGAGGAAGAAAGGGTTACACAGGAGTCTTTGAAATCTTCGAACATCCATAAACAAATACTGAGTAATCTTACTTCCAGTTTACCACAATCACACACAGTCCATTAATATTAAGTTCAATCTATTAATTGGCATCATTTCACACAATATAGTTGTTTTCATATCGACACACGAAAATGATAGAAATCAGTTGACCAACCTCAACTGAACTCAACTTGAAAGATTTCGAAGCCAACTGCTACACTGATTTAGGGCAAATCAGTTTACCAACAACACCGTAGCCAATCCTATCAATTTGAAATCTTTTCACCGAACCGCAAAGTTAGAGATTATAATGAAGTGGATGAAAAGAAAAAGTAGTGAATGTTTTGAATAAAAGTCCAAAGCTAATATAAGTTAAAGTTTGAGTGTTTTGAGAAAAATTGCTTTCAAACTTAATGTTTTGGTAAAATGACAATTGTAGAACCCACTTCGGAATCACTTAATAACAGAGACTTTAGCATGAAATTTATAAAACTTAAACAATAATAATCAGATATAACTGCGGAAACTTAATTCAAATACTAACTCGGCAAATTACAACCGATAATAACTGGAATCATAAATAATATACGACCCGATCGAAAACCACAAAACACAAGAGGGTCAACACTAACTAGCTCTGTTGGCACCAACTGAGTCCAAAACCCCTGGTCGTCAACCACACACTATTCCCCGAACATGGAAAACCTGTTGTAGTAACCCGTACCCGAAAATAATGATTAATCGATAATTAATGAAGTGATCATGTTTAGATTAAATAAAACATGATTAAGGGATTTTCAAAAGGATTTAGGGGATTCGAAAATGGATTCAGAGCACTTGAAAATAGCTGGAAGGATTCCAAGACTTTGTCAGGATCGGAGGCTCCGAACTTCAGGATCGGATGGTCCGAAGGGGTTGAGTTCGGAGGCCCTGAACCAGCTCGGATGTGCAGAGTTTGGACGATCCGAACTAGGATCGGACGGTCCGATCCCCATCGGATAAGATAAGATAAGGAATTATTTGATTGTCCAAGAATCAGACTTCGGACGCTCCGAAGTAGAGGTTCGGACGGCCCGAACAGTAGCCAAGCCAGGTGTCCAAAGTGGTGACGTCATGTATGACATAATATTTGGGATCGGATGATCCGAAGTGCCTCTTCGGACGGTCCAAAGAGCTGGCCGAGACACATGTCATGCATGCAGGGATCGGACGATCCGAAGGGGAGTTCGGACGGTCCGAACCCATGCCTATAAAAAGGAGCCGAGGTGCCTCTTTTCCAAGCTCACCGAATTCTCTCCTTCGCCCATATGATTCTATTTTAGAGCTTGTCGGGTACTCTTATTTTAGAGTCGGAGTAGAAAATATATTTTAGTATAGTCATACAGTGTCTGACAAAGTAGCGGAGCTGTGCTTGAAGCTGCGGAGCCGCAACAGGGGTGTGTCCTAGGAAGTAGGGTAGTCGCCATCAGCGGGCTGACGACGGACACAGAGTTGATGTTAAGATTGAGACCTAGATGGATTCTTATAGGACTGCCTTAGAAGGGTACATAAGTACTGACTGAGATTTTCAGCGGGTATGCATGCTTATATGTTGCATTTATGTGCCATGACTGCATGTTTATGTTATGCTACACGTGCATAAATCTTGATTTAGCCGGTATTATTGGCTTACCCAATATAGGGGATTGCTCAGCCCCATTGCATGTGTGGACGGATACCATGGTTTTGGTTTCGGACATGTCCACGGTTATATGGTATGGGAGCCAACTCCTGATGCGATGGTCCAGCGTGATACATACCATGGCGCCTAGACTGAGCAGGATATGATTCTCAGTATGATACCCTGACATTCATTTGCATGCATCATGTTTGTATGTTTACCCGTACTAGTGTATTAAGCTTTAGAGCTCACGTCCAGTGTTATCTATTTCTGGACAATCCATTCGACGGAGCAGTTGCAATTTCAGGTGCAGACAGTGAACCCAAAGACTCGAAGTAGTCAGTGATCAGGAAGATACAGTAGGGTTAACTGTAGATTTATTTTGTTTATCGAGGGTTATTTCAATGGGGTTGTATAATACTTTTATTTAGCTCGGTTGTTCTACCGGTGTATGTTGTATTCTTATGGGTTAAGTTATTCTAAATTTTATTTTAAGATTTAATTGCATGCTTAATCTCTGATTAGTTAGTGATTTTGGTTTGGCTTACTACACCTGCAACTGTCCCGCCAAATGGAGTGTCCAAGAAAAATACACGGACGTGAGCGATAACAACGCTCAACACGAAGGTATGAGTATACACATTCTATGAATGCAATATGATAAGTGCATTTTGTGTGCATTATTTTGTGATAGGGTTATGTCTATTTTGTGTGCATTCATATTGTTTTTATGTGTTTTTATGTGTTTTAGTGCATGTGTTTGTATTTCACTCCTCGGGTTAATTTTGTAGGAAAATGAATTGTTAAAGAGTGAATTACGGAGTAGTTTTGTTCAAAAACTCAAATTTAATTTTAGACAGATTCAAATCCAATCTCCACCGTTCAGAATGAAGTTCAAGATGTTTGAAGCTGCTGTCCAAATTTCAGCTCGATCCGAAGGTTAGATCTCGAGATATAAATTTTTCAAAATCGTCGCTTGCTGCAGATATTTTGTACTGCGCGCGCGCGAGTTGCATGTTCAGGCTCTGTTTTTTAATGCTGCGCGTTCTGGCGTCAGATTTGTTCCGAAAAGTCCTTGTTTTTAAAGGAAATTAATTGGTAGGCGTTCCGGACCATATATATAGAAGATATAACATATTTTTGAGGGTTCCGAAGTTCCAGAACGCAGACAACGCAAGGAAGGCGGCTACAAGGCTTGGAGCAGAGAAGATTTCTTCACTTTTTCTTCTTCTGTTTTTTTTTATTTTATTTTTTAATTATATTTTTAATTATTGAGTAGTTTATTTTCAACCAAGACGGCGTGATTGGGCCGAACAAATTTATGTAGAAAACTTGGATGTTTGTTTGGGATTTTTCAGAGTTGATTTTATTTTATTGATTGTCAGATTTATATTTTTTTTGTGAATAATCTGATCAACTATTTGCTTGCATGTTAATCGATTCCAAGTCGAGAGAGGAGGTATTGATTTTGATCACTTTGATAATCAACATATTGTAAAACCGGCTAGAAATAGAATTTGGTTTCAGTGTGCGGTTTGGGTGTAAACTGAATTTTCATAAATATTTAATGCATTCAAATTTGATTAGAATTACGAAAAATTAGTTCATCAATATTTGAATAGGTTTGATTGTTCTAGAAATAGTTCTTTGAACAAATTAGGAGAATTCCCGTGAATTAAGATTAAATCTGAGTCCTGAATCGACTACATGTTACATGATTTGTTCGGTACCTACGTGTGTCTTGGTTGTCTTTGTTTTAATTATTTTTATCTTCAGTTATTTTTATTCTTATTTTTTAAGCATTTTTTATTTTTAAAATTCTTATTTTATTTAAATCAAATTTCTTTTTATGATTTTGTCTAGATTAAGCTAAATAATTAATTCTTGAGAATTGACTGCAGTCTCTGTGGGATCGATACTTGGACTCTCTGTCAACTTTACTATTACTTGACCTAGTGCGCTTGCCAGTAGATTTATATCACACCGATTTAGCCGGTCAAGTTTTTGGCGCCGTTGCCGGGGACTGTTTAGTTAATATTAGGATAGATTATTTGTTTGAGACTAGATATTTTATTATTTTTAGTTTTTTATTATTTATTTTAATTTTAATTTTTCTTATTTGTGAGGTACTTGGAGATGGATAATCGACGGGTATTCACAAGATTTGGCCAACAATACTCAGAGCCTTTCTATGCTGTTTGAGGGAGATTCAATGAATTGGCGAACAATTTTCGATGTCATCAGTTTTCGAGCTATACCCTAACTCAGATTTTTTATGATGGTTTGGATGAGATAACCAGACGTTGGGTAGATGATGGAGCTTTTGCAACTGGCAGTCACTTGTTCAACAGAGATGAAAACAGTGCGATGCACTTGTTAAATGATACGGCAGATTTCGACTACCATTGACATTGTGATCCTTCACTGCAGGGTTGGAGTCACCAATATCCTTCAGATATCAACTCTAAAAATTTTGCGAACCAACCACCGGAGCATCAAGAAGAGTGTATAGGTTGTTCTGAGGATCATGTGGCTTAGTTGGAGAATATTGTGCGACAACAGACAGAGATAAATCAGTTCTTCGGAAGCCACATCAAACCTTTGAGTATTTTGGATGAACAGATTGCACTTCTTAGAGAACCTATTTCTGAAATCTTCCAAGAAAATGAAGAAATTGAGCCAGATCAAGAAGAACTATCAATTGAGGAATCATCTTGTGATGATGAGCCAACAGTGAAATTGAAGGAGGAAGACACATACAAGGCAACAGATTTTACCTTGTCAATGGTCATACCATGTACACCGTTAGAAGATTCTTTCTTGCCATTGACATCACCTCCAACATATTCCATCCTCTATGAGCTTCAGCCTAGATTCGGAGTCTCCTTCCAAAAGAAAAATTTCAGACCAAGTGTTGTTGGACCGACGAGCTTACAAAGTATATATCACGCCAAGCTTGAGGGCGTAGGAAATCAAGACCCATACGTAGAGTCGTATGATTCCTACTATGGGCGGCAGCCGCTCTTTGATGGTTGCTTCTGCCACTACAAAAAAAGTTGCCTATAAAAGCGGTTTTTATGAGTTATAGGAGTGGTTTTCAACCGCTCCTCAGCTTTTACCACCGGTTTCATTACCGCTCCTCTTATCAGTGGCCCTATATCTTATAAAAGTGGTTTTTTAAACCGATGGTACAAGTAGAAAAACCGCTCCTATTATTGGCTACAGGTTTGGTTTGAAACCGATTTTATTCGTCGTACATATAACAACAATTTCAAACCGCTTTGAAACAAAATAATTTAAGAGCGGTTTAAGTTTGATCTTGAAGCTGTTAAATATAAGAACGGTTTAAACTGCTCCAAATACCATGAATTAAAGAGTGGACACTAACCGTTCTTGAATAAATGGTTTTAGAAGCACATTTAAACTACTCCTAAAGTCATAGGTTTGTGGTGGTTTAAAATCGCTCTTCATGTCAATGATTTAAGAGCATTGTTAAACCGTCTTTACAATAATTGATTTAGAACCATTTCCAAGTTCATGTTAATTCATGATTATGGAGCCAATTTCTTCACCACATCTTTTCAATATAGGATAGGATATAGAATTAAACGGTTTTATGTTTTTTAAAGCATATTTAGTAGTAGATTTCTTTTTTTTAATTAAATTTATTTTCCAAATTAAAATAAATAATTGAAAATATAATTTATCCATAAAAAACAAAAATAAATAAATACCATCAATTAAGTAACACAATCCTTTAAATTTAACAATTAACAATTAACAAATTCAAATAGACAAATATTAACAAACTATTATTATCCACAAGAAGTAACATTTGAAAAACAAAAAACAAAAGTCTATCCGAATACTATCTCGTTCCCTGTGTGTATTGAGAAGATCTAAGATTACTCTTCCATATATTTGGTGGAGTTTGGTGGAGCATAATATGTTGCTTCGTAATAACTACCTGAATAATCCACAAGATAAAAAAAAAAGATATATAATTAGTCTTGCATATAATAATACTTAATAACTTTAATAAAATAGAAATAAAATTTTAATCAAATTATTATTAGTCAAATATCAGAACTTCCGTTTTGTTTCCACATACCTGTCGTGTGGTAGTGCAGCACAACCTCATTAAGCAAACCTGTAAAACATTAGGAAAATTTATATGGAAAAATAATTTTGAAAAACCCAGACATGATATTACCTTCTCTTGTATCATCATCAATGGAAGCATCTCTTCTTTTCCTTTCTTTTCCTTTCTTTTTACTTCATCGACGTACTGAAAAAATAGAGCTCTGAAATGTGAAGAGATATGCGTTGATTGCACTGTGAAATCTCAATTCCATATCATATTTAATGAAAGAAATTACGAAGCTAAAAAAATTAACATAAACAAAAATTGAATACCATCCTTCAAGGGCGGCACAAAAAAAGGGAGAAACAAGAATGAGAAATTATGGAAGAAGCAAGAGTAAGAAAGGAAAATAAATAATCGGTGATTTTGAAATGAGGGGCGCAAATTTTAAAATTTTTCAATTTTCAAGCGGGAGATGAGATTTTGGTTGTGGATTTGGATGTAAAACCCACGTACAAAATGATAGGGAAACACCAAATATTTGATCATTAATTTTTTTTAATATATAGATTTTTTTCTTATCGAAATGAAATTGCTTGTCTTTTATTAAAAAAATTAATTATACTCATTTAAAATGAAATTTTGTCATGAGATTGTTCATTAAACTAAAAAAAATTTATGATCGAAAATATAAAGATTTTTAAATTAAATATGTTTACTTTTAACATAATCTTACTATTTAATTAAATTTTACTTCATTTAGCTCATAATAAAATTATAGTAATACCCAATATTTTATTTTTACGATACAAAAACGACGTGTATAAGTAATTTTGCTCTGATTATCATAAAATAATCTTTGTTTTTAAATCTTTAGTCTTATACCTATCCATATTTTAAAATTCAACCATATCTTTGTCTACATTTGAAATTTTTTAGATAGTTCACTACTTCTGGCTAATATAAAAAATCATTAATTTGAAAATACAAAAATTATCACGTTTAGATCGATATTTCAATTGTATAAGTACACATCGCTTGTAAAAAATACTAGTATATATTATATTCATTATGTACATATTTTTCCGTCGGATCAATTATGACATATTTAATTAAATTCAAAATATGGATGGAATTGAACATTAAAAAATTTGTAGTTAAAAAACAATATCTATACTATTCATTAAACTTGCGTCATGTAACTAATCAACTTGGTCAGTCAATATGACACAAATACAGATTTATATTTATAGTCCTCCTACTTTAACTAAACGAATACAAATATCAACAAGAAAGAAGAAAAAAAATTAACCATTCTAAAGAAGAGGAAATTCTCTAATTAACATATATAGCTGAAAACTCATTATATATGTTTGAAAACCCATTTTCATAAAAACCCAAAAATTTTATAGCACCCGCATTGCATATATCGATCACTAGTGTGTATAATTTGGGTATTATTAATAATGTAAAGTATAGGGAATTTCAGATTTAAAAATATTATTGAATATAAAATGTTTGTAAACTAAATTATTTTAAAATAATGTATTGAAGTTATAAAAGAATAACTTAAAAGGAATACCAAATTTAATTTATATTTGATAATATAGTATAGATGATTATACATATATCTCACCAATAAAAATTATATATATATATATATATATATATATAACATATACATATGAGTAGTTATCCCGTGAGGCGGGTCGATCTATACATACTTACAGTAAAATGTAATAATTTTGATATAAAATGTGATATTTTCATGAGTCGGTCGGGTCAAATATATGTATCATAAATTGCCCGTAAGACGATCTCATAGGAATTTGTGTATATGTTTTTATGCGTGTATGTCCATATATATATGTATAGTTTTGATCTCACACACCCTAGTGTGCAGGATTTTGTGAGCGATCATTGTATATATACATATAAGAAAACAATCAATTTGGTCCCCAAAATCATCATGTTTTGTGTTTTCATTATCTAAGTGGTCAAAGTTAAGCCTTAGTGCAATAACTTTGATTTTTATCAGTCTTCGTTCATATTTCGTTAGCATGACACCAGAAATATTAGCAACATTCGGCATCACATTTATATTTTTCGGTATCATGTCAATGCTCTAGAAAAATATGACTTAAAAAACAAAATTATTGTATTAAGACCCAAACGTCTACTATTTACATAACCAAAATCCAAAAAACAAAAAATGCAAACTTACAAAAAAAAATAGACTATTTTCTTCACATAAATATACAATGAAAGATGTGACAGCTGGTGAGGATTGTTATCATTCATATAAATAAAATAAAATGAAATCAGATGAATTATACTTCGATAATACAAACCCGCCCATTTTAGACAAGTTTGATCTGATTTCATTCATTGAACCTGAAATCTCGTCAATGGCATCACTAATTTATTAACATTTTATTATTATTATTACTGTTATTTTATTATATTAATAACACTAATTAGTATGATTTGTATATTACCATTATCATTATTGACGTATGTAGAATAAAAACATCATTTCTCCGAAAAATTGTTCAATATGAGAGGTTTATAGAAACAATTTACATCAACCACTTCTAAAAATATGTAATAAGAACAATTCGAGAAAGCAATACTAAAATCATGGATCAATAAAAGCGGTTAATAGCAGCAATTTACATAAAAGCTGCTAAAAATATTCGGTAGGAGTGGTTAAAGAAGTGCTCCTAAATACGCGTGCAATAAAAGCAGCTTATAGCAACAGTTTATTCAGAACCGTTGCTAAAAATATTCGATATGTGCAGTTTCAAAATTGCTCCAACAAAGTATATCTATAAGAACAGTTTATAGCAGCGGTCTATACAAACCGTTGCTAAATCTACTCAGTAAGAACAATTTCAAAACCTCTCTTAAAAGGTAAGGTAATAGAGACGGTTTAACTAAAACCGATTTTATTGGTCACCTTCCAAGAGCAGTGTTAAAATTGCTCCTAAAAGACCGCTCTTAAAAACAAGTTTTTTTGTAGTGTGCATAGTCGGGCTGTAGACTATAAACTTAGCGCTGACTGGGAGGCAACCCAGTGTTTTCTTTTCATTATTTTTTATTGTTATTTTTCTTTTTATTATCTTTTGCTAATCCAATGCCTTACCTGTCGCCTTTATATGTGCAGTATATTGCCCCGCCATCAGAAGTTGCTGTTGGACTTTTACAAAGGAGAAAGAGGACGAATACGAAACCAGAGGAGTTTTATTTTTGTTTTCATTGTGTGTTTGTTTCGCATTATGTTCATTTTTCTGAAGCATTGAGGGCAATGCTTTGGATAAGTATGGGGGGTAGATTAGTTTTTTTGTGTTGTTGTTTGCATTCATATGGTTTATTTCTTTGCATATAGTTCGTAATCTTGCATATCATTATGTTTTGTGTTTGTGTTATGTGAATAAGTAGAATGATGAATGTTAGCCGATGATGATAGAGTTGAAATTTTTTTATTATTTTTTAGAAAATGTTGCTTTTGATTGAACATGAGAAACTGTTGGTTGAATCATGAATCTTTTTAAGCACACATGTTAGACTAGTGTAGTGTAGCGATGTAATTGATGAAGTTCGTGTTTGTTTGACCATTGCACGACAATAGATGTTTGTTGATCATGATAGTGTCTTTGGATTCTTGATAATTGTTAGACATTGCATGTATGATCTTGAGCGTACCTATAAAATTTTTGAAAAAACTTTTGTTGAAAATTAAATTAACTCCATCCGGGTTACGAGCAGAGATTAAAATCCTAATCTCTGTTCTTGACTAAGTATGCGGATCTCATGAGGTTAAAAATTTTGAAAATTTAAAATAACAATTCCATCTGGGCTTGGACAATGATTGAAATCCTAATCTTTGTTCAATAGCTAAGTTTGCGGGTTAAATGAGATTGATGCTCCATCCGAGTTATAGACGAAGGGATTGAAATTCGAATCCTATCTTAGTTATAGCTAAGTTTGCGGGTAATTATTGGGGCTTATTAAAAATACCGGGTGCAAAATCCGGAGGTACGTAATTAATCTCAAGAAAGTGCATGTTTTTGTTTGGGACTGTTGAGATGACGGAGTGCTGGATTGTGACACTTACACTGATTTGTCATAGGTCACTAAGTATTTTTAGGACAGATTCTTTTGAAATTGCATGAAACTGGAATGACATGACACACACTCACGTTTACATTAAACTGACAGTGTATTGTGAACAATCAGAAGTTTTTGTGGTTTTTAGTTGTTCAAGTTGAAACTTATCGGAGGCTATGTTGTTCATGATTCATTCTTACTTATGTCGTTGTTTGCATATTGTGTTTTTGCATGTCTTGCTCGAGGGCGAGCAAGGTTTAAGTATAAGGGTATTGATAAGTGCATTTTGTGTGCATTATTTTGTGATAGGGTTATGTCTATTTTGTATGCATTCATATTATTTTTATGTTTTTTTATGTGTTTTAGTGCATATATTTGTATTTTACTCATCGGGTTAATTTTGTAGGAAAATGAATTGTTGAAGAGTGAATTACGGAGCAGCTTTGTTCAAAAACTCAAATTTAATTTTAGAGAGAACTAAATCAAATCTTCACTGTTCAAAATAAATTTCAAGATGTTTTAAAGCTGCTGTCCAAATTTCAGCTCGATCTCACGGCTAGATCACGAGATATGAATTTTTCAAAATCGTCGCTCGCTGCAGATATTTTGTACTGCGCGCGCGAGAATGGAGCTCGCGCGCGCGAGTTGCATGTTTAGGCTCTATTTTTTAATGCTGCACGCGCGCGAGGCTTCTCCAGGCGCACGCGCGCGTGTTCTGGGGTCAGATTTGTTCCGAAAAGTCCTTGTTTTGAAAGGAAATTAATTGGTAGGCGTCCCGAACCATATATATATAGAAGATATAACATATTTTTGAGGGTTCCAAAGTTTCAGAACGCAGACAACGCAAGGGAGGCGGCTACAAGGCTTGGAGCAGAGAAGATTTCTTCACTTTTTCTTCTTCTGTTCTTTCTTTTTATTTTATTTTTTAATTCTAATTTTAATTATTAAGTAGTTTATTTTCAACTAAGACGGCGTGATTGGGCCGAACAAATTTATGTAGAAAACTTGGATGTTTGTTTGGGATTTTTCAGAGTTGATTTTATTTTATTGATTGTCAGATTTATATTTGTCTTGTGAATAGTCTGATCAACTATTTGCTTGCATGTTAATCGATTCCAAGTCGAGAGAGGAGGTATTGATTTTGATCACTTTGATAATCAACATATTGTAAAACCAACTAAAAATAGAATTTGGTTTCAGTGTGCGGTTTGGATGTAAACTGAATTTTCATAAATATTTAATGCATTCAAATTGATTAGAATTACGAAAGATTAGTTCATCAATATTTGAATAGGTTTGATTGTTCTAGAAATAGTCCTTTGAACAAATTAGGAGAATTCCCATGAATTAAGATTAAATCTGAGTCCTGAATCGACTACATGTTACATGATTTGTTCGGTACCTACGTGTGTCTTGGTTGTCTTTGTTTTAATTATTTTTATCTTCAGTTATTTTTATTCTTATTTTTTAAGCATTTTTTATTTTTAAAATTCTTATTTTATTTAAATCAAATTTCTTTTTATGATTTTGTCTAGATTAAGCTAAATAATTAATTCTTAAGAATTGACTGCAGTCCCTGTGGGATCGATACTTGGACTCTCTGTCCACTTTACTATTACTTGACCTGTTGCGCTTGCCAGTAGATTTATATCACACCGATTTAGCCGATCACAATGCAAATGAAAATATCAAAAACCTATCATGGTAAAAATCACTGCTCAGTTAGAAGGCGCCATGGTATGTAGCACGCTGGGCCGTCACATCAGGTGGTGGCTCCCATACCATAAACCGTAGACATAATCAGACCTAAATCCATGGAATTCATCCACAAAATATCATGGGGTCGAGCGACCCTCTACTGGTAATACCATGCAAGGTGTAGGCTCAACGTGATAATACATATAGCATTAATAACCGTGACATAATCAATGCACATAAAAGAATGTCATATAATCATGCAAACATAAAACGTGCATACTCAACCAAGATATCTCGGATAGTACGTTTGTATCTCAAATACAGCGACTCAAGCAACCTAGCCATTTGGGTACTCAAGTTCAACTGTCCAAGCCTATAGGCAGATAATCACTATATCACTTATCGCTTACTAAAGCCTTAACAAGATTAATATATAGTTACTCACAGGAGCTAATCAAATTCTAGCAAAATACCTGCATCCATCGTTAACCCTTTGATGACGATAACCTCAAAACCTAGGCACAACTTCACTATGATCCCGGTAACTTCTCACTATCGACTGGCCTCCGATACGACGCCCAGAACCCACTAGAAGCAAATAGGAACCAAGCGAGAAGAGAGGGAAATGAGAAAGGAAATGAGGGCCTCGGCTCCCCTATTTATAGACCACAATTGAAACGTCTGATCTCCAGTTCGAACCTTCTGAACGCACTTCAGAACTTTCGATCGTCTTTCCAAACTCCCACTACCAAACGCGTGTCCTTTGATTGGACAACTGAGCTGTCGACAAAGTTCAGACCTACCGAACTAGGGGTTCGAAGCTTCTGAACTCAGCCTTGTCAAATCAAGTCAAGTCACCAATCAAAAAGCTCATATCTGCCTGCCGGAGAAACGCTCGGATCTTGTGAACTCAGGATCGGAGCTTCCGAACTGCCCGGAGCTACCGAACTCCAATATATTAGCTTCCGAAGGGATCAGAACCACCGAAATGTTCCTAGCGCAAGTTCGGACCTTCTGCTTGAACACTTGAAACCCATCGGACAATTTTCGAACGTCCTGAATCGGATTTTCATATATTTTAATTATCTAAATTTTGATACTCAAACTATCAACAATGTATTTATATAATTATCGTTATATTTTGAATATTTTGTATCAAAATTAATTTATCTTATTATAATATTAGTGCTTGAAAATTTATATAAGATTATAAAAATTAAAAAGAAAACAAATGACAAAATTTTTATAAATGCATAAAACACTTAAAAAATTATGGAAATGAAAATTATAAAAATGCAATTGTTTTTTAAAAAATAAATGTTTGTGATAACACATGCTTGAAATATTATGAATTCACTTCGAAACTCCTAGAAACTCATTTATAAATAAAACTTAAAATTTTAAAAATCTTCAAAATGTTTATAAAAAATGGCATAAATATGAGAAAAAGTATTATAAAAATAATTGGGTACAATTATATAATATGATAATTTTTTTAAAGATGAAAATGTAAATTATTATTTAAAAATATTAACAAAAAAATAGAAATTAAAAAAAGCAATAAAAACATTGCTTTAGCTTTTGGTTAAAAATATAAAAGTTGAAGTAGAAGAAAAGGTATTCACGGCCGGACACCCCAAAGCCCTTTCACCGGTCACTACATTAGAATATAAAAAATACTTCCTACAGACTTTCCTAAACACTTCTTAAACTGAACCGTACAATGAATTTAACTTTGAACTAGGTAATTAGTAAACCCTAAATGTGGCCACCAACAGCTTGTTGTCAGGAATAGTTGAGATTTATTATGCAATCACCTTGATATTTTAGAGTCCTATTATAAAATTTTTCTAAGCATTTATTTCTCAACAAACATTAATTAATAAACCAGGCGAAAAGTTATTATCATCACAATTTGAGACAAATTTCATTTAGTTATTTGTTATTTGTTATCAATATATATGCAAGATAACGACGGATTAATTATATTTTGAATATCTAAAAATTTTTTTGGAACTTACATGGCTCCGTTTGAAGAAATATTCATAAAAAATTTCTATGAAAATGCTTTTTTTTTTTTACATTAAAAGTTGGTCTTAGATTAATAAATATGCATTTGAACAAATATTGTATAAAAAAAATTTTATAGTCGAAAATATTCTTGGCAACTATTTTTTAAAAAATGATTTTATAGTTAAACATAATTAAGAAGGTGTCTGGACAACTATTATTTAAATTTTTTTAAATTTTTATTTAACACGTGTTAATTTTATTCTAAAAATACTGAAAAAACACGTCTGAATTATTATTTAAAATAAAACATATACTTAAAAAATCACTTTTTGAAAGAAAAAAATTCCGTTAAACTTTTTACCTTTCCCATCTCCTCAGCACTAAAAGATTATTTTCATAAGTCAAGGTACGTTCCTTGGTGAAGAACCTGAACTTCGTCCATCCTCATTTTCATGCCTTAAAAAAATTAGAAGGGATTTGCCCCGTAAAGGGATTTTTGTAACTCTGTTTGGTTTGAGTTATGATGAATAATATATAGATACGTAATGTAATATTATAAAAAATAAATAAGAAATGATAGTGAATATTATTTGATTTGATTGATAAATTATAGTTTATTTGATTTGATTGATTAAATTTTATATAAAAATAAAAAATTACCATTTTATCCTTTAAAAAATAAATAAAATATAAAAAATATTATTTATAAGAGGTAATATAGTAATTTAAATTCAATAATTTGATTGATTTAAGATAAATAATTAATGATTTGATTGATGTAAAATAAATAATTAATAGATGGTTAAATAATATGACGAGAAGAACGTGAGATTGAATAAGATAAATTATACATAGATTAATAATAACTGCTACCAAACGGAGGTTTTTAATTTTTACCCCTAGCAAATTTCTTATCCGAATATATTAAGTTTTATTTTGCTTATAAAAATACTAAAATATTTTTAAAATAATGGTTGAAACGAAATTATATGTATTTTATTTCATAATTCAACTTTCGAAGTGTTGGGTGCCAAACAAATTCTAGAATTGCATGAGTGTGCATCATTGTATATATATGTCAACACTCAGCTTGATTAGAAAAGTCTAGTCACTGGTCAGACCAAAAAAATAAAAATAAAAATAGGTCAAACTCTCAAATCAAATCATGTATATATATATATATATAATAAAGTAAGTATTGCGAATGTATATCCGTAAGATGGATCGATTTTATATATATATATATACAATAAAAAATAATATTTTTTAATATAAAAATCAATATTTTTTCAAGAGTCATGTCAGATTGAAAATCAATTTTACAAAATTGATCTATGAGACGGGTCTAATATGAACTTTTGTTTAATTGTTTATATAATATATGTGTACAAACCCTAACCATGTAATTAAAGCCTACCCAAATTAATCAATGGAGTCCATGGTGAACCAAGCAAGGCTGGCCAAATTGGGTCACCCGGGCTTTAGTAGTCCGGGTGGCCCAATTTTTTTTAAAATTTATTTATATATATATATATATATATATATATATATATATATATAAATTTTTATAAAATTTTGGATTTTTTTTTTGTGATGTGGGAATTCGCAGCCGCTATTTTTGGTGCGCACTGGGTAAACTTTCGGACTAACACAATAACCTGAAATTTACGTTAGTCAGGTAAACCACACTAGGCAAGTCTGCGTGACAGACTAGTCCAAGAAGGTGTTGGTAGATGGAATTGAACTCCTGACCTCTGGCCAAGAGGTACTCTACTTCACCAATTTGAACACCTCCTTAGAGGCAAATTTTTTTTGGATTTATTTGATACTAACCTTGGTGACTCGATTCGAAAAAATTAAACATTCCGAAATTTAAAATTTTTACCTGGGTAGGTTTTTAATCACGGCTTCGCTATTGTGGCCGATAACCCTAAGTTTGACTGTTTTCTTTAAAAGAACAAAAACATTCAGATCTAATTCTTAATTTTGGTTATGCCATGAACTTCATATATATATATATATATATATATATATCCTTCAAAGCATATGAAGGTGACTAGCTCATAGACTTGCGTCTCCAGCCGATGACGTAGACTTTCCACACGTACAGTTTTTTATATATTTATTTAGAGATTGCTCTAGTAAATCTGCATTTTTGTTGTAATGGTGTTTAATTAGTCTTTCAGAAGATCTTGGTCTTAATTCTCTCTTTTTTTTTTTTTTTTAATAATTGGCTTTAATATATGCATACACATAGGGGTCCGTCAACTCCGATCCGCATAAAATGACGATGTTTTCTTCTTATTTTTTTGAGAAAAAATTAAAAGATATGAATTTATTGTTTAGCTAGTATATATGAAGTAATTAAAATTTAGAGTTCAATTTGTGTGAGGAAGAGAAATAGAATGAAAGTAGCAAAAGGTCCTCGAGAATCTTGGACATCACTTCTGAAGTGCGTGAACCCCTCAAATGTCTCTCGAAACTTGTACTATTTTTAGTCGCTGGAATCATTCATTTCGGGACTTTTTTTGCATATACTCGACGTTTCGTTCTTTGGTTGGTCAAAACCCATTTTCTAAATAATGAAATAAAAAAGAGATAGCAATAATAATTTCCACCCAGCACCATTCTCATTCTCTGACTCTTCAAGCGCAAAATCTATATTTTTGGTTCTAAAAAAAATTAAGTTTTATTTGAAATGTATATTAAAAATTTTATACAAATATTATTCTGGAAACAAGTTTAAAAAATATATGTGTTGAGTCTTTCCCTTCAATACAATCTTTTTTTTATTTATTAATATTTTGAGACTTTCCATTAATGGGGCAGTGGGAAGATTCATTAATGGGGTCATGAGAATCAATATATATTGGTTGCATGAATTTTTATTTGTACCATGCAATTGTCACTTCAACTATACTTCATGCATCTTAAAAATCTATAATTCATTCCATTCATGACACAACGTTTCGTCCATTGATTGGTGCAAAACTGCTAGGGAAATTTGACGAAAGATTAATTTTTTTATTAAAAAAAACATAATATTTTATTTTGTCACGCTATTTAAATATTTTTTGAAACAAAACTAATAATGGCCATATAATTTCTATTATTTTCGATATTACAAAAAATTTAGAAGAGGATATGCAACTTATTTCTTTAAAAAAAATCATATATTCCAGTCACGTTGTTAATTTCGACATTTTGAATATTAATTTTTTCTTCACTCATTCAAATTTACCCATAGAGTTCTTGATGTATAATAATATTTCAAGTGCATCATGAACACGTTTACATGTATGCATGTATAATGGAAAGACACTAGTTTTTCCACATATCTGACGTCAAATCTCTGGCTTTCAACATCAATTTTTGTTTAGTGACTCGAAATATATAGAATGACGGTGATAAAGGGTGGTGTAATAAAGTTGATGAGATGGTAGCATGAGTGTAATATCTTTACGCTATATTCAATTGTTCAATTTTAATTTGTTTATGTGATATCTATATAGAGATTCATTAATTATCTCACGAAGGTAATGGAATTGTGGATTTTCCTAAATTTGATTTGAGTTTGAGTAAATCATCATCATGGATATCTATACTATTAATTAAAGTTACACTAGTTGGTAAATGTTGAAGAATTTTTTTTAAATACACAAATATCCTTTATCTATATATTTATGTTATGTTTGTTTCATTCAAATTAAATTAATTATACATAAAAAAAAAAAAAAAACTATACCAGATTGCCGACACGTCAATCTCCAATTTTATTTTTTTTTAAAAAAAAAGAAGACTAGAATGATCAATTATTAAAATATATTAAATATTAAAATCACAAAAAAAACAATTATATCGGTATAAAAAAAATACAATTTTCATTTGAGGAATTTGACAAGACGACACTATGTATTTGACCGTCGTTTTCACTAAAATGTTTAGATCCATGGTAACAGAAAGGCTCTGTTACATAATTCCAACAAAACGAAAAACATCATATGAATAGGAATTCGACATCAGTTGAAAACAAATGATGATTTCGTAAAACACGAGATAAGATAAAATAGAGCACTACAGTCCTTTTCATTTGTACATTCTTCTCCTGAAAGAGAAAAAGAAGGCCATTTGCTGCTCAACAATAGGCTTTCTCGTCTTTAATTATTAGTTAAAAGCCAAGAGAACAGTCACATCTATCAAGGGTCAACCTTAATTTACTTTTTTTCCTAATTGTTTGCTAACTTCTTTGATTAGATATAAAGGTAATTAAGGATGTCTTGATTACATGCCCAATGATAACAATTAACATTTAATCTAATTATAATCCATGTCAACATTCCCCCTCTGTACTTTTGAATTAATAAACATAAAACTTGGTTCTGTTCAAATCAATACTTTTAAAAAGATACCTCAAACACATGTAAGTTTTAACACTTCATTATCTAAATTCATCACCCTCAGAATACAATAAATCTGTCATTTGAACCACAGAAATTGGATTATACATTCGAAGGTGAGAATCACATTACTTTTTGCAATTTTTCTTATACTTTTTCCCGGCCGGATTGTACTCCGACTAGATCAAAGGAACTAAATTAACATACCAGGAAGGATATTCCTTTTACTCATGTTTTATTTTGGCATCTACACTTGAACTATCCTACATGGTTTAACCAAGAAAATTTACATAACCGGATGAATCTGTGAACAAAAACATCTGCAGCCGCTCTGCGTTCATCAAACTTGGTTGGAGCTCATTGCGTTCAACTAGTCAAATCTGCGAGCATAATCTTGAAGCTCCACATGCAAAACGATCACAGTAAATGGCTACTCTTCTTTTTGGTTATTATCTCCACGCCGGCAAGTGATTGCAAATTATACCTGTTTGTATATGAAAGTTGGACCTAGTCTCTGATGTGACTGCACCAGAACTTCACACCTTCACTGGGGCAAATGAAACAAAACACAGAAACTGGTATAAAGTTCAAGTACATAACTTGGCAAAACCAGTCTAAGATAAATTCCAAGATGACACGATATGGTGTTAGATGATCACTCGACACAATCAACAATCTTTTTAGGGAATATGAAGTTTTCTTATTATCACATGGAAAGAAACAATTGAGTTGATACACTTGGATTTGCGAATGTTAGTCCTGGACCCCTTTTCCGAAATTTTTATCGTTGGTCGCAATAGAGTATCCAGCTCAAATTGTCTCCCAACAGTCCGTGTCATGGGTATATAAAAGCAGCAACAATGTTTAGACTCTAAGCTAGCAAACTGATACTGTTCCGATCATTTTGAAATCTTAGGGGCTACTAGTTGTTTTCTTCGAATGTTTGTTCCTAGTTTGTTCACAATTAAAATGCTACTATCACCATGTCTAACTGAATCAAAGAGAGAATAGGCAAACCTTGTTTAATAGTGAAACCAAATATTATATTATTAAATTTAATCTTGATCCAATGAATAGACAAATCTCATTGAACACATGAAATTATATCTAATGTTAGATAATTAGTAGATTTATGAAGTCGAAGAAGTTGATCGGATATGTTTTGTTCAACTTGGGGCCGTACGAACACAAGATATCATTTTATGGAAATTTAGCATAAAAGTGGATTTTGTTTTCTCTTATTATTTATGCAGACTCTTCAATGATTTTCTTGGTGTATACAAAAACATATTCGGAATTTGCATACGCACCTTCGAATGATTTAAAGGACGTCTATTTCAGGATTTGATCAGCTATCTCATTGGTTAATGGAAATCTAATATTTGTTTTGTGAAGTTTAGAGCTTTGTGTTGCCGCAATGATGAACAGGCTTGGTGGCGGCCATAACACATTCTTTTTCTCCAACTTTAGTAAATGATTAATTGATGATCAGAATTTCAATCAACACACCACACCATACTGAATGGTGTTTACCAACGATCTGCAACCTAAGAGTTTGATAAGCAAGAAGTGCTCAAGATATCTTATCACAGAAGAAAAACAGCAACTACATAGTGTTCCTTCTAGATGATTTTGCATTTGTACTAGTTCTCGGACTATCACCAATTACTAAAATAAAAACAAGACGCTTAACATGGTTGCTTCAGTATTTAAATTTAAATTATCTTAAATGTTCGAGAACAAAAGAAAAGGAAATGGAAAATAACATGCTGCATATAAGAAAAGATAACATATCAAGCAGGGTAAAAGATTATATTTGATACCTCAAAGATAATGGCAGATAGCCTGAGAATCCACACTGGAGGTTATTCACCAAATGTGTCCTCAAAATCTCCATTGGCGGAATTTTCTTGGCAAATCAATTCATTCTCCCCCATAGAATTCAATCCAAGGCCACTCCAAGTCACCGGTGAAGGATCATGGTTGCTCTTTACCTGATCATTACCATTGTGGCGTTCAACGTCTAAGGTCTTACTGTCGTCTGCAAATGATGCACCAACATTGAGATCTGAAACCAAATCAAACCCTGACTGCTCCACAGGTCCAGAAAAAGTAACTGTGACACCACCCTGATCAGATGGCTCAGACGGCTCTTTCTTTTGTTTTCTCCATTTCTTCGTGGATGAAGTTCCATCATCCTCAAAATCTTCTTCGTCCCTTTCTCTGTGTAAATAAACCCACAGCTTTCTCTCCCCATCAAATTGCACACACGGATCTCGTTCATAATGCAAACGATCCAGTGCACCGCTAACAACTTGATTGACCTGTGCATCAGAAACATCTTCCACAATGTACTGTGAATCTCTAATCAAGGTGCAAACATCCGCTCGAGTTCCAATGCTTCCAGGCAGTCTAGCAGCCGCATCTCTTACGAGACAAAGAATTGTGACATGCGGTGGTCGATCCCGTTTCAACATAAAGTGGTCCCGGGCCTTTGATGTTGGCTTGCCACCACATCTTCTCAAAGGAGCAACAATTGATTTTTTACCATCAACGGCAGTATAGTTGAAAGCTCTGTCTGGTATTAGATACCTAAGGACTTCTTCCTTCCGAAAGTAAGCTCTTACTTCTTCAGGGTTCGGACTGATGGTACTGAGACTTTTCTGTGCTCTCAGGTCCTTGAACCTCTCTTTTTCATCCAGAATGTTTTGCATCAATGTTAGCGGAGGCGCAGGAAGGCTTCCTATTTGCTGAAGGGCATCCTGACTGTTTTTCAGCCAATTTGCAAATGAGTCAACCAATTTGACGAGTGTTTTATATGGAAGGGCCCACACATCTGGAGATGTATCCTCTTCAATCACCACAGAGTCGGAAGTATTGCCAACTACAGGACCAATCCATGACCATCTCTTGGTAGATTTTTCATATACAACAAGAGGTTTCCACCCTTTTGCTCCTAGAGGTGCAGTTCTAGACGAAAATATTTTTAGAACGCCTCTGACCAAATCCTGAAGTGGTTCCTGAGTTTCAAGAATACAAGGATCACCAGGACTTGATCTAACAAGGCTAACAATTTCCTGAACAGTTCGAGAGATGATGCCTTGTTCTGTAGAATTTGGTAAAGCTTCAATACACGAACCAGAAGTTGAATTAACTGCACTGGTATCTTCATGCTTTTTTTCTGGTTCCTCCTTGACCCCTTCTCCAGCATCAACATTATCATCATCTTTTCTATCCTCTGAGAAATCCTCTGGAAGCATAGAAATCATAGCCCGACGAACAGCTGAAAGAAGATGGATAATGGAGAATGAAAATCCGGTGAGCACGGTAGGTATAATCAAAGGAAATGCCTTGTTCTTCGGTTTGGTTTGCGCCTCAACAACTTCCATTTCCACATCTAAAGACGGTGGCTCAGAAATTTCATCCTCTAAAACATCAAAGTCCTCCTCCATCTTGTTCTTTTTCCCATGTTTCTTCAAAGAATTCATACCATCAAGTAGCAGCTGAGCATCATGTAGACAATCATTATCTTTAACGTCCATGTTGGTTGATCCATCCTTCAGTTTTCGTTTCTTTGAGAAAGTATTGCAACCCATCAAATGCACACCAGATATTCCGGTATGGTGGCCTGTGGATGGCTCAACCATCTGACCTTTCTTCCCCAACTTGAAAGAAACTCCATTATCTGCTGCAATTGGTCGCGACCAGAGCACATCATCCTCAAGACTATAATCATTCATGTAATCTGATGGAGGACAATCCGTATTACCTTGAGCCTCGCTCATTGGTTTTCTCCCAGGAACAAGAGATGATTTCAGAGAAGACGACTTGAAAATGTTGCCATGGCTTCCTTCTACATGACCATTTCTTCCCAAAGGATAGAAGAGTTGTGGATCATTGGCTCCAATTACGTTGCCTGATCCAATAAAATAATTTCTCTGTGAATCAACAGTGGGCAACACGTTCAAGTAGCTAGCATCATGCATCTTACCCTTGTGTACTGATTGAATCATATCTAGATCTTCACCGTAATCGTCCATCCGGTTAGTAGATTTTAATGATCCATCCGGTCTAAGGTAACTACCTTTTGCATCTTTCCTAGAAAGTTTGATCTTTTTTGTCTCTGGGCCATATTTCGAATCTGGCACACCACCAGGGTAAGCCCACTTGCTCCTCATCAAAGGATTCTCATCATCATCATCATCATCCATCATTTGATCAGATGAATCTGACTCTGTTTCTTCACCTCTGTCAAAGGCTGCAATACCTACATTTTCTGCCCCATCTCTTTGTCCATTTGGTTTTGAACTTAATCGGAACTTCTCTTGTAAACTTTTAGCTCTACTCATAGATTGTAATAACTTATCATTTGCATTGAGATCAACGGCTTTCCTTCCCATAGCCCACTTCTTACTTTTGGCATTCAAACGGGCAGTGTGATCATATAATGAATCATCAGGAAAGGGACCCCCAAGTGGTTTACCAAGCCATGATGGCTCACTTCCACCCAGAAGTTCAAGTTGACTTGCTTTCAAGGACGAATTCAACTTCTGATTGTTACCAAACTCCATCTCATTCTCCGAAGACAATTGCTGAAAATTCTTGGGGAAGTTCATTTTCGACCCTCCATCGTACATGTCTCTTCTATTAGATGGCTTTGTAACCCTAATATCGGAAAACTGATTAACAACACTGTTCCTTCCAAGAGCACTCATATCACTCCTTGATGTCTCAAGGAACCCCAAGGAACTATCCACGTCACTCCCACCAGCTGAGCCTTTTTGTTTCTTTCCAAATTTCATACTTTTAGACTTGGCATTTACTCCACCTCGTGGTAGATTTCGCTCTCTGTGCAAAGCTACTGCGAATGTTGTGTCTTCCTCGTCATTGTCTTGTATTAGCCTCTTGTTCATCCTGACTGACCCAGAAGTATTATAAGCAGCTACCGCTGGTTTATTCCGATAAACAGGCAAAGCCAAACCATAGTGTCTTGACTGCAGTTCGACTTCCGGATGAATCGACATTGAGTGCTCTGCTAGCTCTTTTGCTGAGGTAGTTTTGGATCCAGCCAGCTTCAAAGTGCCTTTAGGGTTCTTCTTTGCTTGCTTGTTTGATTCAGTGACAACTTTTAGACCAGGAGTACAAATCTCCAATTCCAAATCACGGCTATATCCAGAAAACCGACCAGTCTTCGGAACTAATTTGCCATCCTTTGCTTTTTCTCCCCATAAATCATTGCCTGAATCATCTTTGTCAGACGAGTCAGTACCAAACTTTTCCATACTCTCATTCATCAAACTCTTCTGACACTTTTTAATATTCAACACACGAAGCTTCTCCTCGATACTATACCCTTTGCAATTCATCCATGCATCTCTCATTTGACAGAGATTGTTTACCATCGCATTTTGATGCTTTCGAATGTTATGATAATGTTGTCTTCTCTGGAGGAAATTCAAACCCTGCCTGTAATGTGCTACCCTTGGCTCACATGATCCTTCCTTCAGCATCTCAAATAACTTATCAACAGGACTACCAAAATGCAAGTTATCACAAGAAAAAAGCTCTTTCAGCGTGAGAACAAAATTCTCTTGGTCCATATCAGGTAAATACTTGGCAAGACTGAATCTTTCCTCTTCAGTTAAAACCTCATTCCATACTTCCATAGATAGAACATCATTAAACCCAGGAAGATCATAGAGTTCATAGGGAATGCTGCAAGTTTGATCTCCGACCTGGCAAAATTCCTCTCCAGTTTGGCCTAATTCAAGTAAATCAAAGTCATCTGATCCCGCTCCAGAATCACATTCATCAAATTGATCATCCTCATCATCTTCAGATTCAACAGCTGAAATAGAATTTCCACGCTGCAAATTTTCATCGTCACTACAAACAGCCGCGTCCCTCATCTGGGGCAACTGATACTCTGGATTGCAACGAGACACCTTAAACCTAAACTTTTCAATCGCCATTCAACAGTAACATAACCGCAAAAAACACACAACAGGAATCATGTCTTTATCAGAATTTCAGAACACCATACTCCAGAAACTCCTCGAACTCAATTCATTCAATATCCTAAAAGAACGAAAGCAAATCCACGTCAAGTAATAAAAACGAACGAACAAACAAACAAACCCTCACCTATCCAATAAAAACAAAGAGAGCGTAGAGCCAAGTAACTCTGAGAACAAAAACACAGAAAGTAGAAAGAATAGAATCCAATTCCCAATCCAAACGATTGCCCAATCCAATTCAAATACTTAACTAAAGAAAAACACCCAGATTACAAAGCAAAGCCAAAGCACGAACGAAATCAAATACCCATCAGCAATCATGCTCTAAAAAAAATACTTGGAGGTGAGATGATCACAGGGTACCCTTGAATTAACGAAGAACGCAGATGAATCAGACTGGGGCAATTGAGATGATATCGCGTAGCGTGAAAACCCTAGCAATCGAGACGGAAAGAGGGAAGAAAGTTAACGAGGCCTTGGCCGCTGTAAGCTAATGTGAGCGAGGAGCCGACTGATTCAGGAGACATACGAAATGACCAAAATAGGCCCCAGCTCCAGGAAGAAAAACCACCTTAAACTGGAAAACCTTCTTTCTCTTTTATTTTTAATTATATATATATATATATATATATATATATAATACTTCGAAAAATAATTCGATTACTATCAAAATTTTAATTTTCGAAATGAAATAAAACCTCCAAATTGCATCAGTCTATTTCTATCTTTTATACTATAATTATAATATTATTTTGAAATAATGTCATATATACATATGCATATATATGTGTATGAGTAGATCTCTTGTGAGACGAGTCAACTTCGCACATATTTACAATAAAAAATAATATTTTTGCATGGATGACCCAATTAAGAGATTCGTTCACAATTGTGAAATCCTCTCACATGAGTTTTTGTGTATATTAAATAAAACAAAAATTTTAATTTTTAATGATGCATGGCATAAAAATAAGGCGAAGGAAAATGAATAAGTACTTGAAGTAATTAAAGACTAAGTTAATGGAATAATTCGATTCAATCTATATATGTTGGCTATTAATTCGAAAATAATCAATCCTATTGTATCAATTTGATTACTTTTGTTTTGTTAAAAGAATTAAACAACAAATTATTGATGATTTGTACTTCATATGATATCAATATCTTAAGGTTGAGATGAGGTCTCAAATTCGACTTTTAATTATAATAATTTAAAAAAATTAATAATTTGAAATAACGGTCTTCGATTCTTAGTACTGTCCTACAAACTAAAATTAATAAATTCAATTCTTTTAATTTTGTCCTTAAAAAAACACATATTTTGATTTTCAAACTACATATTAGATATTTCAATTACTATGTAAATGGATTATGTTTAATTATATATACTTTATTTATTTGTTCTGATTTTCGTCCTAATAAAAAATATGCCGCAATTTTTTTGGTGAAATTCATTGTTAACCTGTGCACATCTTGCCGGACCCCAAATAATTTTATTTATGTATAAATAAGAGGACTATTGTCGAACATAAAATATGTGTCCATTTTTATTTAATACTAATATTTTTGGCATGTGATGCAACATACACAAAAAGTAAGTTTGTGAATTTTTTTTAAAATTTATTAAAATAAAAAAATTATATAGACTATTCTTATATGATTTAGGTTTTTTTATAATAATAGTGTGCTTGTAAATTTATGATAATGTTTTTTGGGAAAATATATTTTTGGTCCTGTAATTTTTTTACTTTGTGATTTTGATCTTTTATGTTTTTAAATTTCAATTTTAGTCTTGTATATTTCGATTTTTTTTTTTACAATTTTAGTGATTTTTTCATTGGGATTGCTGCTATGACACGATAAACGTCATCTCTCCACATCAGCGCTGCATTTGTATCACATCAATGCGACATTGAGAAAATGACTAAATCAGTTGCCAAAAAAAATAACGGACTAAAACCAAAATCTGACAACATAGATGATTGAAATCGCAAAGAGGCAAACATGTAATATAAAAAAACAATTATCCCATTTTTTTATTTTTTATTTTTGCCTTGAATAATGAATACCAAATAAAGATCGATAAAATTTGGCATTTGAAAATAATATGACAAGCCATGATACCAAAATTTATTAGAAAACGAGTCTCAATTTTAACAATGTAGAATAGGTTTATCAATTCCTAAAGCCTGACCATGCTATTCATAAGGTACGTAATAATAATACATTACATATAAGGTGAATGCTAAACATTATTGTTTTAGGTAGGATTTATATAAGGAATGGTGTATAATTTAAACATGTAATCTCGGTTCTGTTAAATGTGATTAAGAGTAAATTTAATCTAAAGATGAATGACAAAATTAATAGCAAACTGTTAATTAATTACTACTGACAAACAACGACACTGGCATCGTCTCAACTGACACCAAATATTCGATCAAACAAAAATACAAAAAATACAGATAATTTCATCCTACTTTCACAAGCATTATCCCAATGATATATATATATATATATATAAATAAGTGAAGATTTATGAATATTTGTGATGCCACTAAAACAAATTTCAACCCTTACATCTGCATTTAAGCAGTGGATTAGATCTCGCTTACCCAATAACATAGATATCGTGTTCGAGATCCAACCTCAATAATGATCGAAAAAAAAACATATATATTTTAACGGCAAACAACAAATACACCCTATTCATTACTCATTAGGTGAGAGAAGAATGCTGCTACAATTTAATTTTCTTAAAAAAGGGTTAAAATTATATTAAACTTATAGCCTTTAATATTTTTGAAAGGTAGAGTAAAAATTATCTTCTAAAACACAAAAAAGAAAAAATAGCCCATATATCTCCGGTAGCTCATCCTCGAACGTGGATGGATATTGGGGATCGAGAATCGTTCAAAGATGGGAAGCATGCGCAGTAATGTTTTGATGATCCACATGAGACGTGAGGGGGAAGAGTTGCAGGGTTTGGAGGGGCCTAATAGTAATATTCCCACAGCAGGCGGCCGGGAAGGTGGTGGATATTATTCTGGGGAGATGATGATGATGATCATCATGTTCCGATGCATGATGATGATCATGAGTACTTTGGAAAGCTACCTGCGCCTGCAGTAGTAGTGGATCTGCGAAGCTGTAACAATGGTGGTGGTGGTAGTGCGGTAAATGTAATTGGTTGGAGATGGGAAGCAGCAGCTGCTTCTTCTTGAGCTTCTGGCGGTCGCGGGCTTTATGGTTCTGGAACCAGTAGAAGACGTTTTTGCCATGAATCTTGCCGTACAAGGAGAGGTGGGCGGTGATTCTTTGTATCTGTGAAGAGTTTGGGTTCGTTATTCCTCTGCTGTACAGTTCCTTTAGGATCATTCGCTGCTCTGGGGTTGGGCACCATCGAGTACTCGATGAAAATGGAGCTACAGGCATCATCAATCTTTTTCTTTCTTTCTTTATGTGATTGTTTGCATGAAAATTAATTGCTACTAAAGCCGTCAAGTATATATAATATATTGATCTTGTTTGAAGAAGAAAACAGAGAGCTAGGAGATATAAATAGGTAGGAGGAGGGGGAGATCTTTCACCACAAAATCAGTCGATTAATTTGAAGGAAGGCGATATAATACTTGGAGCTAGGTCCCACGTATCTATTGCATGCATGTGTTAGCATGCACATTTTACAGCGTCATCACGTCATCCGTCGTTCAAAATTAATTTATATATTTTTATTCAACCAATTGTATATGCCATTCTTTATTTTATTTTTTTAAAAAAAAAATAGATCTTAAGTGCATGTCCCATTCCATTCTTTATTAATCCATGATATATTACATTACTTTTGGGAAAAAAAATAGTTTTTTTTTCTCATGATTAACTTGTTCAATTCTGGTTTTAGTCTACTAAATTTATAAAGTTTGGTATTTAAAGTTAATATATCAAAATTGAGTTATAATTTTCTTATGATTCAAGACTTCCCCATTTTGATTCATGATTTCCTTTCCTTTTTTGCCCCCCCAAGTGTCAGATATATGGAAAATTAAATAATTGCGAGCTAGGTATGAAACGTTTGATTTAAAAAAAGGAACCAAAAAAAATTAAATGCTCGAGTCATACAGGGGGGGAATTAATTTAAATCAGTACCGATACGGTGTCATGCTGATGTATATCTATCTAGCAATTAATTGGTTGCAGGTTTTGTTAAAAGGCATCGCAACCGCGAAGGCTGAAAGGCTGAGTAGTGATTTTAAATATTACAAGGACCAATTTGCAACCACTTTTTACACCCTCATGCATAGCTAGCTTCTATTTTTCTTTATTTATTTCTGGGCATTGATCACATGGTTGATACATTTTATGACAGAAAGAAAGAAAGACCACTCTATATATATACTATTTATAATTAATGTTTCATCTTTCAAAAAAAATAAAAAAAATTTATAATTAATGTTTCATAATATACAGAGTCATTATTGGATACGATGCATGAGCACTCATCGTGAACATCCATGTGAGCAGCGACTGATGTGTCATTCGTATTCATCTATTGAACACGCAGGACTCCACCTCAGTGGTGCTCACGTAGGTAGGTGCTCACAATGACATATGCAGGGGCGGACCTTATGTAAGGCGAGAGAGGCCATCGCCTCAGGGCCCGGCCCAATAGGGGCCCATTTTTTTATTAGATGTATATGTTGAGTTCGAAAGATGTGTTAATATATGATTAATATTTTAGCTCTTTTTTGTATTGGTTTGAACCCTCAATTACTTAATATCATATGTACAATCCTATTCCACAGACACTCCAATATTTTAGCCCTTTCGACCCAATTCTCAATTTTTTTTACTGAAATCTTGTTTATTTATTTATTTTATGTATAATTGCATTGGCAACATAAAATTGAAAATTGTCGTGGTTGATATTTCATAGTCATAGTAAAATAATTTAGGATTTCTTTGTGTTCACATGAATTTTTTTGAATTCTACATTAATCAATTTTTCTTGTTGGTTTTGCTCATGCTTTGAATTTAGTAATTTTTAATAAATTTTAAATACAATATAAATAGACTTCGGGATTTTTGTTGAATTTTAAAAAGTTAAAAGAGTGAGTTTTTAACTAGTTGGATAAAGTCTTTTATGAAGTTTCAATAATTTTTAAGTCATGATATACATTCATACATTAATGATAATGAGTAATCTTTGGAGTTGATGGTCATAAGATGTTAGTTAACATATTAGTGAAAAAGAGCAATTGATATGCAGTTACTTTGTTTGAAGAAATTGAATGATTATTTCAAAATACTTATATTGCTATAATATTTTTTTAATCATATTAATAACAGTTGCATCAACAAAAAAAAACTATATTGTTGATAAATGGATTATAAAGATTTGATAGATATTTTTCTTTCTAAAACAGTTAGATGATAATATTTATGTAATTATTTCAAACATTAGTTAACTTGCTATTTATGTAAATTATTATTTCTGATATATCTATGTATTATTTAGTATATTTGTTATTTACGAACTGAACTTTAAAATTATTTATCGCAATAAGAGGGCCCGATCTTTATTTTTTGGTTCAGGACCTATCGAACACAGATACGGCTGTGGACATATGATCATCATATTTAAAATATATAATATAATATAATATGTATGTATTCAAAATGGGTTTTGGGTTGTCTTTGCAGTTTGCACAACCGTCAATCAGCGCATGAGATTGCTTATTGCTAGCACCATGCATGTTAAGTTAGGATTTATCCGACCCTATCACTGAGTATTATCCGAGGGTTAATCCAATGTTGTTGAATGAGTCATGCAGATGCATTTTTCTTTTTCATGTGAACCAGTGCAGTACGTCCCCAATTAAGAGTAAGATCGAACTAACCATACATATATTGTTATTATACGATGTTCATATTTGACACCATATCGATCGTAGACAAAATCACCACAGTCGGGGTAAAAAAAAAATTTGAACCGAACCGAACATGTGAACATAAATAGTAACTTGTGTTCCATCTGCATCGCCAATGACGCAAACCAAATAATTGAGGGTTCATTTCAACCTACCTATACAGGCATTATCCTCATGATAGATCTAAGGGTCCTCATTTATCAATACACGCGGGGTTCACTAAAAAATAATGTATCACACATTTATTGATAATTGTCCACCGTTAGATCTACCTCAAAGCAGTACCTGTATAGATAGGATCTAACTTACCATAATTGAGAAAGAACATGTAATGGCAATATCGTCCATTAGTAAATGAGGGATACTAATTGCCAATTGGTCCGGCGGTCTGGCTAATTTACTATTCTCACCAGTTGGCTCACTATCAATTATTGGGAAGAATTTAATTTATTTGTTTTAAAAGAGAAAAATATATTGTACTTTATGATTCAATAGTGATCTAACATAAAAAGTCAAATCGAAAGATTGAAATTGCAAACTTTTCATCAACACGAGACAAAAAGATGCAAATTTCCCGTTTCGTGAATCAGTTTCCCGTTTTGACCAATCGGAATGTTTTTTTATAGACGAAACTGACCATATTCTAGCTCCGATTAATCCAATATTAATGTTGCGACAAATATTGTTACTAATAAACAATGCACCATATAAAATTAATAGCACTTGTTTTTGTGTCATATTAATTATATTAATTCCTTCTCTTCGATCGATGGGTGTTAAACTTTAGGAATATTAGATTGTTTATGTCAAAAATATTACTTCTCACTCTAAATATAACTAGGTCAACTCGTCTTATAAATATAGATTCATGTGATAAGATAACAAAACATACAATAAAACAAAGAAAATCCAAGGTGAGATAATTGAGGATGATGTCATTTGGGGTGCAAAGGACTATGATGCATAATTTATTAATTTTACAGGAGGCTCATGCCATGCCATATATTAATTAGGGAAAATTGCTTTTTTGGTCCTGTATGTTTGTCACTTTGCGATTTTAGTCCTTTATATTTTCAGATTGCAGTTTTAGTCCGCTATCTTTATTTTTTTGGCAATTTTAGTCCTTTTTCCGATGTGGCGCTGACGTGGCACAAATTCAATGCTGATGTGGAGCTGACGTGTACAGTGCCACGTCAGCATTTTCGAAGAAAAAGGACCGAAATTGCCAAAAATTGAAACATACAGGACTAAAACTGAAATGTGAAAACATAAAGGACCAAAATCGCAAAGTGACAAACATATAGGACTAAATTTGCAATTTTCCCTATTAATTAATAACGAAATATTAATTGCACGTACGTCTGCCTCTGCATTTATGTTTATTTACAAAATTAGTTATCATTGATTATATTTCTATTCACTACGCCCTCTGTAAATATGTACCACTTATAAACAGCATAAGATGGTCGGTGGGGACAACCCCCCATAATTCATAAAATCTTTCATTTGAATATATATTGCATTCTTTAATTTTTAATTCTGTCCATAATATATAAACTGAATATATATGTATATATCATCTAATGACATTGTCTGATTGTGCTACTGCAGCACCCCCCTGGTCCTGAAAACACTGTATTCTCCAACAATGTATAGAGACGTCTATCCAAATAATTTTCATAACCACAGCTTACTTCATGCATGCATCCTACATATATGTAAATAATAAATACTAAAATTTAAAGATGCTCAAATGTGCAAAACACAATAGTGGATATAATTATATAAATTCAAAATTTTGGTTTTAAAACTCGCGCGTTTTCCATTTTGGTCATGTTATCGATAAACTCAATGTCTTAATTCTCTGATTTGGAGTTTTTTTCGCATAAACGGTGACGTGAAATGTGTTTGCTCAGCGTTACTTCATCATTTTCTACGCTACGTCACTACTTAGGAAAATTGATGAACTAAAGCTATAAACTGACCATTGACAAAATAAAAATAGACAAATATTTAAGTAGTAGCACCAAATATTAAATTTTCGTATTGTGGAAGGGATTGCTAGATTTATATTTTTAAAGTTGGAATTCTTTAATCCATTGAGTTTGGAAGGTAAATTGTATATATAAAATTAAATTTGGGAAAATTCATATATTCAAAAATAATTACTCTCCAGCCAGGCAGCCACTAATTAATTTGGTCCACCCCGTTGTCCATGCTCGTTAATTAGACTTACTTTATTTCGATCGAGTTTTTAATATAGTATATGTTATAATAATAATAATAATAATAATAATAATAATAATAATAATAATAATAATAATAATAATAATCCGTGGAAATTAAATTCACATGCATGAAAACTAGCAAGGGACTCCCCTTACTTACCCCACTAATTAAACATTTCTGTTCATGCATATGCATTTTTTGTACTGACATCTACTAAAAATTGACGCTTCCTCTTCTTGCTGACCGACACGAAATAAATAATTAAACAACAAAAATTTCCAATATTATTTAAATAAACGGTCACATATGCATAATTTTTAAAAAATATTTTCCCACAAATTAAAAAATTAAATGACAGGCACTCTTTATATGTATAATAATAATAAGAAAATAAATATCCCATCATATATTTATCAACAGAAATAATAACAATAACAACATCAATAACAAAAACAACAACAAAAACAACAACAATAATAATAATAATAATAATATCAAATGATAAAAACCATCCATCGGTGTCGTAATTGTCATTTAGCTGGCAATATGTCTACACGTAGGATGACGTCAGTCAAACTATAAATTGTCTTCAATCCAATGACCCCAATTATAGGTGTTCGTTTTTATTGCACGTTAAATGTTTTATTATTATTATTATTATTATTATTATTATTATTATTATTATTATTATTTATTTATTTTTTCTATAAATTTCTTTTTCAACGAAGCTGGTCTTAAATTGCATGGACATGCATGTCTTTGTTATAAATGCCGATAAAGATGATTTCAAATATTGTGACAGATTTTTATTTTTTCCTTTTCCACTTTTTACGAGTCTAGTATGATTCCATATCTATCGAAAGAAAAAGTTTGCTCGTACAAAACATTTAATAATTCCCCTTCCTTTTGACTCATATATATATATATATATATATATATATATATATATATATATATATATATATTATAAACTTCTCCAATTTTCAATCAAGTACACACAATTCACACGGATGATTTTTCGAGGGTTTTATATAACAATCTTAAGTTTTTGGAAGATGGTGCGATGTTTCCTTAAATAGGCAATGTAGTGTCATATATAATCCACAAATCACATCAAGTTAATTTTTTGTGATGAAAAAATTTAATTTGTAAAATATATTTTTAATTAGAATTTGTAATGGTTGAGAGAATGTGAAGTGATGGTAAGATAAATATCATTTTCTAAGTGAAAGTTGATGTTGAAATTAACGACAAGAAACGACAACGTTAGCTCGCAGGTAGAGACGATAATGCAACTAATTAACGTTGTATGAAAAATAATTGACATTATGTTAAAATTTTGCAAGTCAAACCATATATTTTTCAAACACACGCGCACGTTTGTGTGAATATTAAGCTAAAGCATATTGTCGGTTATTTTTTGGTGCTGCATTGTTTAATTTAAGGGTTATGTTTATCGTACATGTATGTTGAGTGTTACATATTGTATGAGTTAGTTTATGTTACATCGGGAGTGTTTCACCCCTAATTCAACATCATTAGATCATGTGGATCTCTTGTATTTTTATGAAAATTGACATGTGTGTGGATGATCCAAGGACTAATATTTAACCACATCATGGAGGGAGAAGTATTCCAGGTGTAGCATAAAATAATCTCATATTGGATTACACGTTACATTTAAAAATTAAAATTACCGAACTATACTAAATGCATTTTAAGAGAATTTTTTCAAATAATGTTCAAGGATAATTATGTAATTTCAAAGCGAATGAGTAACCCAATGTGTACATATACGTAGCATTTTCCTTAATATATATAAATATTAAAAATATTACGATTTTTTTCCTTTGTATTTATTTATTTGTAATGTTGATCATTAATTAATGTTTTCGAAAAAGGTTTTTGTTTTATATCTTTTATTTTTTTGTAATTTTAGATTTTTTATATCATGAATGTTCATGTGGGTTTAGTTCAACCTACCTTCAAAGTATTATCCTAATTACAACCCATGATCATCCAACATTGCACACAAAAGTATCATTCAATGTCATGTCTACTTGAAACTGGAAAAGAATCAAAGTCGTTGGAAAAAAATAACATACTAAAACTCAAATTCAACTATGTAAAAGATCATAATCACAGGAAAGATTAGTAGAGATTACCAAGATTAATTGAAATTTTTTCTTAAAATTGACTTGGGTAAATAAGATCCTACTTATAGATAAATTCATAATTGAACTATTAGACATAGTATAGAAACGTCTAAAATTAATTATTTTTATAGCATTGATTAGGTAAGTGATGATTAAATTATGAAATCATTTTATAAACTATATTATTTTTTCTGAGAGAATAAAATAATTATTTTCAGAAACCAAAAATATATGTAATTTACATAAATAGGTAAGCTCCAAGAGTCCAAATCATTGGTAAAACTTAAGCGACAGACGAAGGCGTACCAGCTGCATGAATGATTGCCTTTTGGTGTGCATATTTCGGGTGTACGTTAAAGTTGAAAACTCATTCAAAGACATTTGATGTGAGAATGGGCTCAGTATTATGCTACCCCACCAGGGCAATGTCCGGGTGGGGATCCAACGGTCCGGATTGCGCGACAGATCAAATCACGCGATAGATAGGTTTATGCTGGCAGACCGGGCAGTGCCTGTCTGCCCGCATATATAGACTGAGCCGTGAGAATGAGCTTCACAAAACTGAAAAATAAATTACATAAAATTATTAATTTTCAAAAAAATAAACTTTTATGTAGAAACGTCAAAGACTAGACAGGTCGGTTTGCCTTTTCTCGAGAAATTATCAATTCAAATAATTTATTTTAAGTTATGGGACGAGTCAGTCGGACAAACCTAACGATTCGAGCTTTTATCATCAGGCTCGAGCTTGGTTTGTCTTGAAATTATTAAGCTCGCGAGCAGCTCGAGCTTGGTTTGTTAAAAGCTTTTTTACCATGTTAAACAAGCCTGGCTCAAGATTGGTTTGTTAATAGCTCGTTTACAGAGCCGTCTCCAGAAAATTGGAGGCCCTAGACTAACTTACTGTCAATATAATTTTTTTTTAAAAATATAAAAATATTACGTACAAACTGATAATAAAACGAACATAATGATCACCAACATCTAATTTAATATACCAATATAGCACGTAAATTTATTAAGTATAAAAAATAACATATGTAAACTAAATTTAATAACAAAATGTTCAAACTCTTCGCGCTTTCTGTTGTGCAAAATTATCAACTAAATCATCCTAATCAAGATTAACTATCATATATTTTTTTCAATAGACAATATTGTCAAACCGTTCAATCTATCTTGTGACATAGTTGATCATAGTTAGTTTTTTTTATCAACTTCAGCTTGGAGAAATTTCTTTCAGCCGAAGCTACCGTAATCGGTATGATTAATAATATCCTATAAACTATCCAAACATTAGGAAACTCATGATGTAAAAAAAAATTAAAATTTTATTTCCCCGTCATAATTCACAATGCAAACCTAAAAAAACAAATAAAAAATAATTTAAATATTAACAATGATTGATTGTTGATATGAGATTTAAAGCACTAACCGTAATACACAAACATACAATAAAAATCAAATTCAATAATAAAAAAAACAATATGATAATATATATTTAGAAGCTCATTACCTATCTATAGTTTTGAATAGAAAATTTAACATATATATATTTATATATAATATAATATAATTTAAAATTTTTTTGAGGCCCCATTTAAGGGAAGGCCCTAGGCAACCGCCTAGGTGGCCTCCCCCTAGGGTCGGTTCTGCTCGTTTTTAATGTTTAACAAGCTTGGATCTAGCTCGACCCATTTCCAAGCTCGTAAAACATACAACTGAACTTGAGTTTGAACTTTATTCGAGCTTGTTAAGAAAAAAATATATGAGCCAAGCCTATTAAACGAGTAGAGCTCGAGTCTTATATGAGTCGAGCCTATTAAATTAACGAGTCGAACTCGAGCTTACATGCAAGCCTATTAACGAACATATTTGCGAGCACACGAGCCGAATATCCTAAAGCTCGAGCTTGGTTTGATTAAATTATCGAGCTCAAAATCAGACTTGAACTTGGCTTGAAATGATTTCACAAACAAACTCAAACAAGTTTTTTGTCGAACCAAGCTCCGAACTAATAGCTCGAGAACAGTTTGTTTGTTTACATCTTAATTGTGTCGATCCAAGAGATATCTAACTACATCTCGACCTTTAAAATATAATAATCAGCATTATACATAATCAGCATGCACGGTTTTTTTTAAATATAATTAAATAATACCGCATCTGTAATGTGATGGAGTATATATTTAAAGAATGTACCATTACTCGTTATAATATAATGATTTGAAGTTTCATACGTAATTGAACCAAGGAATTACATACGTGTAAATGTAATTTACAAGTATATATGTATGAGTAAGTCTCGTATATAACGGTGTCAAATATTTATATTTATGAAATGGATTGGCCTAATTTATACTTATAGTTAAAAATAATATTTTTCACATAAAAAATATTATTATTTTAAACTTAAATCAGCATATATTACACAATATATTTTTGAAATAACAAATAATATTTTTAATTCAAATTTGCATGAAAAACAATACTTTAGACATAAAAAGCAGTTATT
Source organism: Henckelia pumila (assembly GCF_033568475.1). Classification (NCBI taxonomy): domain Eukaryota; kingdom Viridiplantae; phylum Streptophyta; class Magnoliopsida; order Lamiales; family Gesneriaceae; genus Henckelia; species Henckelia pumila. The sequence goes on from NC_133121.1 coordinate 138,044,274, forward strand.
AATTACTTTTCATGTGTCAAATTCATTTCATTCTAATCAGCATAGATATTTCTCAATAACATAATTAACAAAAATTGATATTTTTTTCAATAAAAAAATAATGTTTTAAACATTTTAAAAAATAATATTTTTATTAGTTGGGTCAAAAATATATATGACAAAATTGTTCCCAGATCGTAAACGATAATTTCAAATAAGTAGTTTTTGTCTGTATATATGTGCGAAATGTTGAAGACTAGGGATGGCAACGGCGCGGGTTCAGGGCGGATTTGGGCAAACCCAAGACCCGCCCCGCCAACCCGTGGACCCGCCCGACTCGGCCCCGTGGACCCGGCGGGTCCAATCCGGGTTAGACCCGTTGGACCCGTCAAATTAAATATAATTTAAATTTTATTAAGTAAAAAATTAAATAAGTTAAAAAATTAACAAATCAACATTAAATTTATTTTTAAATATATATTAATAATATTTAAAAAAAAACAAGTTAAAATATATCATTTTTTATTTAATTAATAATTAATAACAAAAAAATAATAATAATATATTTTCATATTAAAAATATCATAATATATTAAAATTATTTAAATCCAAAAATATTATAAAATCAAATTAGGAATAAAATATTGATTATATAATATAAATAATATAATTATATATTATTAAATATATACATGTATATTTTATATTTATATTAAATTATATTTAATATATATATATATATATCTATATATATATATACAGTCATGATCCACTGCACACCAGTGTGCAGGGATTTTGTGTGCACCGCGGGATGTTCGCGCGAACATCTAAAAAAAAAAAATCAGATGTTCGAGAGAACATCTCAGATGTTCACGCGAACATCACAGGGTGCACACAAAATCCCTGCACACTGGTGTGCAGGGGAACAAAATTATATATATATATATATTTGGCGGGGCGAGTCCGGCCAAATCCGGGACCCACCCCGGACCCGCATGTGGACCCTCTTGGCCGGGTCTAAATCCGCCCCGTCAGGTCGGGTTTAATGCGGGGCCGGGTTTAGACCCGACTCATTGCCATCCCTATTGAAGACTTGGAATTACTTCACAACCTTGTCCATCATTTGATGGGGTGAAACTCAAGTCAGTATATAATTTATAATTCAGTCCCCAAACCTAAATCTAAATTAATGACCAGTCTCTGTTAGAAAAAACTTTGTTTAAACTCTCTGGGATCACATGTTTTGTTTCGAATGAAATTCGGTACAAAACATGAAAATATGGTACAAATACATGATATTTGAGTATCAATTGTTTTAAATCTGGTACTAATTTATGATTTTTTAGTACTCAAATATGTAAGAAAATATTGATATAATGACATGCACATTTGTTTTTTTTAGATGACAATCGGTACAAAATATTAGAAATACGGTACTAATATAAGATATTTTTGAGTATCAAATGTGTTAGATCTGGTACAAATATATGATTTTTGAGTACTAAGAAAATATTGATATTAATAACATATTTATCTTATTTGGATGGAAATGGGTACAAAACATTGAAAATATGGTACTCATATATGATATTTGAGTACCCAATGTGTTAGATCTGGTACAAATATATGATTTTTGAGTACTCAAACATATGTTGCAAGTTCACATTAATAAAGATGTTTAGATTGTATACTCAAAATCTTATTTTTTGTACTCGATCTTAAACAATTAGTACTCAAATATAATATATTTGTACCATATTTTTAATGTTTTGCACTCAATTTTATCCGAGAAAAATAATGTGGGCCCAGGAAGTGCAAACAAAATTTTTTTTGACAAGAGACTGATTAATAATTTGACTTTTGTTTTAGGGGCTTAACATTAATTCACCCATATATTATCTATCATAATATATAAAGTCTGACGATTTAGAGAGTATTTGTAATCACTAAAAAAAATAATTGTTGTATTTTGGCTTAATTTTTTTTTTTATAACATGCTTAAAAAAATTACTTCCGTGTGTTTCACTCAAATTATATGTTAGCTTATGCATAACTTAATTGAAATCCAAAAGCTAGAAATATGGTGATTATGAGTTTATGATTTTCTAAAAGTGATTATAATAAAAAAAAGTCACTGTCAAAATCACTTTAATAACTTATTTATCAAACACTACCAAACTTTGATTTTTAGATTTTCACATTTGTTTCCAAACACTATCAACTTTTGATTTTTCTTAACTTTTTTATAATCTATAAATTTAATCACTACTACAAAATCATATAATCATTTGCAAACACTCTCTTAATATATTTAAAGTGAAATTTATATTTTTATAAGATATCTAAATAAGATTCTAAAATTTTTAAATGAAAAAATACAGAAGCAATCGATCCCACAAAACATGAAAGCTTTTTATTGCAAAAGACCCCTTAAACCCTTTCTACTGCAAAAACTAAAATATTGGTCCAATCTCACAACAAAAAGATGTTACAAATTTTGAAAAAAAAAAACAAATTGCATATTACACAGATTGAACAACAAAAACAAAGATGAGCCTTAACACAACAACAAAAAAAAAACTCACACAAACTTCTTGAAGTGCAAATATCAGGGAATTTCAAACCACGTACAGGAAACCTTTCTCAAGAACATCACCACGATCAGATTAAAATCCATTCCCCTCTAGCTAGCTGTGTCATTTTGATCTCTGCACTCGAAAAACACGAAAATGTCGAGCACATTGAGAAACAGTATAATCACTGGAGTAATCGGAAAATAATATATTGTACACTTGCCTCCTAGAAATGTTTCTGTAACTCCTCTAGTCCAGGATCAACCTCTTTTTCGTTTTCATCGAAAAGGGGAGAGTCGAGTGTTGGAGGGTCCTGCGGATTCGTAGCGATGTTATTGGTTTGTATTATGATCCATCAATCGATGACAAGAACAGATTGTAGCTAGATTGAGATATGGTTACCATGCAACGAACTAGAGCCCAGTTGATGCCCCGAAAGAACGGGTGTCGCTTAACTTCATTGGCTCCTTCTCTTGATCCTAATCTGTTCTTTGGATCTCTGCTTAGCAGTCGATACATCAACTGTTTTCCTTGGACACTGACCTATAAGTAGGCATATATAGGAAGTTTTCATAACATTTATGTTGCACAGTTCTACTTCTATCATGTAATGAACATATGATAAAATTGGACATGATTATGATCTTAAATTATCTATAAGGTACCTCTTTCCTTCTGGGAAACTTTAAATCCTTGTGAAGAATGTTTGCAAAGGTCTTCTGCCTCGTCTTTCCCCTAAACGGCGTGTACCCGTAAAGCATTTCATACAAGAGAATTCCTAGTAAATACCAATTAAGATTTAGTCAGGGGGACAAGTAGCAGATTTGATAAAATAAAATAGGAAACTCATTGAATCATCTGTATTGGTTATAAATTATATTACCAAGAGCCCACCAGTCAACAGCACTGGTATGACCTTCCCCACTGATAATTTCCTGATAAAATCAAAGCCAAACCAATCAACCGGTGTAAAATTCGACGTGCCATGCCTAAGGGAAAGAAACCATGATTGTATTTCAGAAGATGCGAACCGGAGCTATGTATTCTTCAGTACCAACAAATGAATTTGATGCTCTCATTGGTTCTGCCACAAAGATTGGAGCATCTTGGCTTTTCCTACGCCTTTTCTTTTCGTCTGCCTCAGGCATCAGAAGCTGCGAGAGTCGTACAAGAACCAATATGTATTGTTGAATCATAAATCTGCCTAAAAAAGATTAAATTTGGTGATGGAAATACACAAACCTGTGGTTTGCAAGATGTCAAACAAGAGAGATCAAAGTCTGTCAAAGAGACGTGCCCGTTGTTTTGAAGTAGAATGTTTTCTGGCTTTAAGTCCCTGTAAATTATGCCTGCAGGAAGAATAGTTCTCTTTTGGTTAACACAAAAGTCAAGCAATTGGAGAACAAGACATAAGCAAATAATGTTCATGAATAAGCCCCACCTTGACAATGAAGATATTCTAGTGCCACTACGACTTCTGCAGCGTAAAATCTATCAGGATTCATCGGCCTCATGTCAGTTTCATTGCCAATTAAAATGGTCACTCTAAATATTTCAAATGATTTTGTACCTTACAGCATCTTCTTTCAAAACTTTTGTGGGCTGTCTGTCCAGAAGAACAAAGAGCTCTCCACCAGGGTAATAATCCGTTATCAAACATATATGAGTTTTTGTCTGCAATCCAATAGGGTTCCACTAATGAATCTTATATATAGATGCCATTAGTTCAAAGAACTGTTTTCTTGTGTTTGTGTATAACCTGAAATGAAGCGTATAATGCAGGAAGAAAAGGGTGGTCCAACACGTCTAGGATCTCTCTTTCCGCACAAGCTCTATGAACCTACAATCAAGATTTTTAACAACTTTACGACGCATTTCTCCTGCGTATTAATGTGGCAAAACAATCCTGTTTTATACCTTGTTTCGATTCAGCATAACATTCTTATCCATTGCTTTCATGGCAAAATAGTGTCCTGTTTCGCAGAGTTCCACGAGATGCACGCTGCAAGAAGTTCAACAAATTTTTATTTCGATCATGCTGGTAGAAATAAAAAAATTCTTCCAGTTATGAAGTACACATGAACAGCACACCTTCCAGTATCACCAGATCCCAGTGGTTTTATAGGCTTAAAATGCTTCAATCCTATCTCTTCTCCATTGGCAAGAACCTAGAAAATTAATACATAAAGAAGTTTTATTTTGTTGTTTAAACCATAAACATGATCAAGAATTCATGTATCTCACATATAAACAAAACACACACCTTCTGAATAGCTATCCAGGGAGGACTATCCTTCCTGTGCGGCTTCGGATGAACAACTTTTGAATGATTCATCCACAAGTCATCTGGTTTCTGCACGTTGGAATGGAACCACATTTTCATGAATGTCAAATTTCAGCGGAAAAAATGTCCTTTCAATACTTTTGTAGACTATACCGTATTGGCATCAGGAAGCTCTCGCACGGCCTCATCAATATTTTCTGCAGTTTGTTTCACCTGAAAAATGAAGCAAAACCAAGAAAAGACGCATTCAAAATAAGGGCGGTCCACGCAAATGTTCCTGATGTGTAGTGGTCGAGTGCCAAAGTGATTACCAGCTTCGCGCTCTCTTTAGCAGTGGCTTCGGGGATACAGTTGTATATTGGCTCTACATGTTCACTGCCATCCAGTTGAACTCCAATAAAGTACTGCACTTCTCCCTGTTTCATGTTTCCAACTTTAAATATTCTACTAGCAACACAAATTTAATTCAGAAATTGTGTGTGTGCATACCTTCTGATCACGCATAGGCTGCAAATGGAACAAATTCCAGAATTTTTTGCCTGTATAACATAACTTGAATGAAATCTCTAGATGAGGATACCCTTTATACATATTCTTTAAACAAAACAGAGAAAAGCCCCCGTTGCATATTAAGAGAAACACAACGAATAGAAATCACGCACATCATTTAGAGAAGCTAAGTTACATGAGTTCCAGGAGTATGAAATTCCAAGAAACATACCACTTTTGGTGTAGTTAATGAGCTGCACAGTGACATCCGTTTGGTTATCAATGGCTTGTCGGATTTTCTTAACCGTTGAAGGATCGGTTTCGGGGCCTTGAAGAAATCTACAAAAAAAAAATAAAAAAAATTGCATAACAAGTTAGATTAATATCCATTAATCCGGGACCAAATGCGAACCATAATTGTATGTCAAGTCAGAGATATACCTGCAGTTCCTCCCCAAGATTTCTTCCCTAGAGTACTCTGTCAACTCCAAGAAACTATCGGAGGCGAAAATCTGACAAATTATCATCAGCACAAAGTTATCATCTTGATTCCAGAGTAAAACATAAATCCAATCATTAATCAACAATGTTTTTCATTCACCCACGATGGGATTGTCTGGCAATCTTGGATCAGTGATGACGAAATTTTTCTCGATACGTTCGAGCGTGGTGGCTAAATCAATACCCTTCCTCATCTCCTTCTTCCTCACTTTATCATCCACACTCTCTGGCCTTCTGTCATCATCATCACTCCCCGAAGAAAACATATCTTCCTCATCCTCATGATAATCATCATTCAGATTGAAATCCGGCACAGCTTCTTCGGGTACCGAACTAGCACTCTCACGTTTTCCTTTCTTCAAAATCCTACATTAATCGTTGAAACCATTTATAACGTGTACAAATAATATATCCTAGCTAGAGTCTATATGCAGAATGATATTGGTTGGTGCATGCTCACGCAATGAAAGAGCGGCGACTAGCTTTCTTGGGAGTCTTGTCGGGGACCTCGCTGATTTTCTCCATGGAAGTTCTTGCGCTAGTATGGGAATGGCGCCGTCTGGTGGGACCGGAACCGGGAGCGTCGGATTTTTGGTGGCCCATGTCCCCTTCGGATTTTCTGGTTAATGGGCGATTGGCTGATTCACTGAGAGCCCTCGCCCGGTGTGGTTTCTTCACCGCATTAACCAGCTCTGTCACTGAACTACTTGCCATCTCCTTCTGTCGTGCTGCACAAATCAACACATGCATTCAATTCTAAGACATCTGCAAAATATATAAACTCTTGACCATATTATATTATATATATATATATATATATATAAATTTTCAGCAGTCCAACCAATGTGTCCAACTCGTTCTCAACAACTAAAAGGGGACGAAGTGGACAAAAATTGTTGGACAGCTGAAAACTTATATATATGGGCAAGTGGTGGCGCCATGCAACGAAATAAGGAATTGATAATGCATGCAGAGGAGAGTTAAAAGAGCAAATTTTTTAAGAGGGGAAAATAAAATTTATATCATAGCTATAAAAATTAATAAATGGTCATACTACCATTTAATTAATGAAGACTGGTTCACACTGTCATTTAAATTGACTATATTCATATGAGGTCATATTAATTATAATTTGAAAAATTATCGAAAGACTAAACTACAAGTTGAAATGTTGAAATTAAAAAAAACAAATATGTAATATCTATATATCATATCATGGCAATTGTTTTTTAAAAAAATAAATTTGGTGTCCTCTTTTTGTCTCTAGCTGACATTTTTTTTTTATATATATAGCAACACATAATTTAGTCATGGAATAGATGATGAAATATACACAATATAAATATGATAAATTAATATATAATGGAGTATAAAACTAATATTTTTTAGAATTTAACTTAAGCATTGGACAAAATGAAAATAAATAATAAATTAATGTGTTATCATTAAGAACGATGCGCATGTGATTTAATAAATGGGAAACTAGGGAAGCCCAAGCCCAGAGGGTAATTACCGTCATAACGTATCAATGACTCAGGAAGCCCATTGGGCCTGGTCATAGTCTCCTTGGTCCCTTCTGTATGTTTGCTCACTTCAACTTGCATTCTGCCAACAAAATCATTAACGTATTTAACAAAATAAAATAAATATATATTAATGAAATGGGAGAAGAGATGAATTTGTTCTATAATTTCATTATCCTTAAAATACAAATCTTAACCTTGAACTAGTTGTACCAATTACATGAACAAACAAACATATTCTCTCTATTGTGGAATAAATTTTAGTTGATAACAATTGTAGTCGAAGACAATTCATGCATTATCATAAGATGTTACCAATCTTCCTATTCAAGCGAAGAATAAAGTGAGAAATGAATGAAATGGTACCCATGATCAGTCCCACTTGCTAAACTATATTACCTTTTAATTATATAAATAAGTAATAAAATAGTATTATTTTCGTTAAAAAGTTGACAAATAATTGTAGGAAAAATTATGTTTTTGGTCCGATATATTTGTCACTTTGCGATTTCAGTCCTTTATATTTTCAGATTTCAGTTTTACTCCGCTATTTTTATTTTTTTTGGGCAATTTTAGTCCTTTTTCCGACGAGGCGCTGACGTGACACCAATTTAGTGCTGATGTGGAGCTGACGTGTACAGTGCCACGTAAGCATTTTTGAATAAAAAAGACCGAAATTGCCAAAAATCAGAACATGCAGGACTAAAACTGAAATGTCAAAACATAGAAGACAAAAATCGCAAAATGACAAACATACAAGACTAAATTTGCAATTTTCCCATAATTGTATGTTGAAAAAAATAGAAACTTTTAAAAGAATTTTAAAATACTTTCCTAATTTAATATGGTGTAACCGGCCTCTATGTAAGACTTTATGTACACATAGCATTATTCTTATAACTCTAATGACACATAAATCATGGACTATATACACTCTTCGTCACAATAAATACAACTCTCCTAAATACCAATTAACATTTATTTGTAATTATTCGACAAACCAAAATTTTTAATAACTTGTTCTTTAATCTCCCGTGTTATACACATGCATGGACACTCGTTGGACACTTGGACGTGATGATTGGAGGATATATACGTGCATGATACGTGGATGATAAAATTTTTGTAGTACTTTGCAGTGAAATGTCGAACAATATAAATATGAATATATATCAACTGATGTATCGTCCTTCGAAATAAATGAACAGTGTCATACATACAAAGATGAATGATTTGAGACTATATGCAACGATGCTAACATGCATCGGTTTTCAAAGAAGAAGAAGAAAAAAAGCCAAAAAAAGCAAGAATTATTATTGTAGGGACGGGGGTAGAGGGAGAAGGAGAAATGCGAAGCAAAACAACGATTAATATGATGGGTGACATGACAAGCATGTTCTGGATGGGCCATGCAAGCCGCTTTATAGTTGGAATTAATCACACATAACACAAATATAATTAGCAAGAAATAATTATTTTTTTAACATGATAATTAAACAACCATATTTTTGTATAATTCCCACTCATTAAAATTTTCCTCAAACATAAACATAGGTAATATGTATATACTATTAATTACGTAATTTTGATCAACATTTTAACTCTAAATATCGTGTTATTTAAATATATGAGAAGAAGATTTGAAATGAGAAATTAAATCAAAAAAATAATTAGTTCGATATATATGATGAGATTTAAATTAAAAAGAAAAGTGTTACGTACGTACGCACCCAATATATTTGAGGACCTTTCCATTTTCATCCTTGATAGGTGAAATGGTGAGGAGATTCCAAAAGGGGGTGCCATCTTTCTTGTAATTAAGCAATCTCCCACAATAAGGTAAACCCTTCTCAAGAAACTCCCTTATCTTCGACACATCCTCCGGGTTCGTATCCTTCCCCTGCAAGAACCGGCTGCACCCACAACCCACATGCACTTTTTTATCTCAATACAGGAATAATATTAATAATGTTAATATATATATATAATCGTAGAGTTCTTTTATGGTGCCCAACAACTATGCCCAACTTCGTGCCCATCATATGCAATAGGTGAGTTGATCAGCACAATTGGTAAGTTGACTTATACATGGTGGGCACAGAGTTGGGCATAATTGTTGGGCACCATAAAAAAACTCTATAATCATATACAATCATCATATATATCAACCGTTAAGATAATATTAAGAAAGTTCAACTCAATTCACATTTACACCTAGTATGAATTAATTAATGATCTTAAAAAGATCATGACAAATTCTAGTTTATCTTCCTATTTTTGGAATATATAATCATTACATTGTTTACCATTCCATTTAAATCAAGAATTTATAACCACTCACTGCCGAATCAACGTAATTGCTATTTCACTGCTGCAGTCTGACTATGATTTTATATATATCTCTCTCTCACACACGCATATAAATTCATTTTTTTAAAAAAAAAAATACAAAGCAGATTTTCCAAAACGCATATTGAGCTAAGCAAGTGAAAATTCAATTTTTTTATTTTTATTTTTACATTAGCTAGGCCAAACAATCTGAATCAGATAACTGAATGTAATTTCTTTTACTATTTTCACCAAATATAGCTGACTTTTTTTTTTCTTCCTATTTTAACCAAATATAGTTGAGATTAGCGACAGAAAATATAAGTTTTGTCTGTCTCAAATTATTATTATTATTATTTTTTTTTTTACATTAGCTAGGCCAAACATTCTGTAATTTCTTTTACTATTTTCAACAAATATATATAGTTGCAGACTCGATTGCAAAAAAATAAAAGTAAACTTAAAAAAAAAAAAGGAAAAAAAAAAAAGAGTACGTACCAGTTTCTGCCAATGACCTCCTTTGAAGTGTATCCAGTCATCTTGAAGAATCCAGCACTTGCATACATGATTGGATGATCATTTTTAGTTGCATCTGATACTACAAATGTTTGCTGAAACGTCGATAATGCGTTCTTCAAATCCTCCGACACTCTTGGAAACCCTCTTTCTTTCCCTGTATTAATTAATTGACATTTTTCATTTCATTTTTTAACCAATATCATTGCAAGATCATACCGAAATTAATTATATATTATATTTTGTAACAAGTTATATTTAAACCTGTTCCGTCATCAGATAAATCGCCGGAGCTCCGTACAGAGTTCCCGGAATCCCTCCTCGAATTCCCTACTCTGTTACTGTTAGTGTTCTCATCTCCTGAAGTTCTCACTTTAACCCCTTGCAGTTTTCCCGTTTCTTCGTCTGTTTTCAGAACAAGTCCCCACTCCGCAGCCCTCTGAGCAGCGGCACCGTTTTCTCCCGTGGCCGGAGATTTCGAGGTTTTGCCGTCATGCTCGTTGAATATCTCCGCCATAGTCCTGGAAGCAACAGGAGGCGACTGCTGCTGAGATGGTGGTGGCGGAGGAGGCGGAGGAGTGATCGCAGGCTCTTTGAGAGCCATCCATGTTGTGATCCCTTCTGCATTCGGTCTTTCGGGTTTGGACCCAAATATTTTGGGTTCGGGTTCGTGTTGGGGTTCAGGATTCTCAGCCCAACTCTGCCAAGTGGGCTGAGGTCGGTAGACGGGATTCGCCGGCCGGGAAGGCAGAGCCGAATAGCTTGAAGGGTTGAAGACTTCGAGGGATCCCCGGGAGTCCCTCGGCAGGGCCGCCGCCGCCGCCGGTTTGTTTCGCGGGTTTTGCTCGGTGGGTTCCATATCTGCAAGATCATAGGATCACGAGCCCGTCGACGGAAAGAGCAAAACAGGACATATGGCAGTGAAGATGATCAGATTAGCTTTTTGTATCCATCATGTGCTTCAAAATTTAATGCAAGAATGGACTGTGTATAATCTGTATTGTGTGGGTGTCATTGAATCCTTTATTAGTTGTAAGACGTCGATGTGTCCTAACGATACGATCGAGCTAGCAATATAGTTAAAAGAAAACTGTAAATTTGGTCTTGTATATTTGTTAATTTGCGATTTTGGTCCTTTATGTTTTCATATTTCAGTTTTAGTCCCGTATGCTTCGATTTTTGACAATTTTGGTCTTTTTTATTTGAAAATGCTTACGTGACACTGTACACGTCAGCTCCACATCAGCACTGAATTGGTGTCACTTCAGCGCCACGTCGAAAAAATGACTAAAATTGTCAAAAAAAAATAAAGATAGCGGACTAAAACTGAAATCTGAAAATATAAAGAACTGAAATCGCAAAGTGACAAACATACCGAACCAAAAAAGCAATTTTCCCTATAATTAATTAAGATTTCATATATATATATATATATATTCGACAAAATTTTAACATTCAACCAACTCTCGAATTACATATCTAATGCGACTTATAGTTTTCAATGGTGGGGCAGATGCTTGAGAGGGGCAAGACTTGGGAGGTGGAAAATGATGTTTTTGTCATTGTCTTCAAGGTTACAATGTAATATAACATGGAAAAGTTGGGGGATTTCACATGTACTACTACTGATAATGTATATTAGTGTACAGTACTAGTACTGGACCGGAGGTTTTGAGACCTCACATTTGCAAGGGCAGTTTGGTCTTACGACAATTTGAAGAGGCTAGAATCTCACTATGAACTAGGAACATCAAATTTAATGGGTGGAGGACTCAGTTTTTGTACATTATCTAAAATCCCAACCTCAATTGTGGGTGCTTCATTAATTACAGCTGGTTGCTGTCCAAGATAAAGACACGGTAAGAGATTTTTAAATTAAATATTTGTATCAAACCAATTACTTAGACTGAATTAGCTAGTATCTCTTATATGTGTGTATTAATCAAAATCAAATGAAGAGAATAAATACGATAAATACCTGTACGTGGTAGCCTCGCAGCAGTAGTTGATTTGAAGAAAGATATATATATGATGAAACTAATTAAAGGTGGGATTTTTATATAAACCCAACCTGAAATGTATATATATAGAGAGATTCTGCAACTATACCTTTTTTTTTTTTATCTACATGGGGTTAGAAGATAAAAGGAAGCTACACTTTTAATGGCGATGGGAAAGAAAGAGTGAATGAGAGAGAGCGGAGAATAATTGTCGAAAAGGGTTTAGGGCATCCCATGCTCCATTTCACGTGCCTTTACACTGATCCCTATACTCCCATCTTATAATAAATACCCCATCATTGAAACAAACAATATCGATCCCTTATATGTACATGTGAACCTTCAATGTTTTCTTTTTCTTCAAAATTAAAATATTGGACCTCAAGTCTAGAATTGTCGCGTTACGTTCAAGCTCGGACAAACGCGACTGCACAATAAGCTTTTTTCTATAACAACCGTGCTCAGTTATCGTTTTTCGCTAATAATTGATACGAGAATCTATTAATTAAAAAATGATGTGGAAATTAGAGTGAGGGGGGAAACGAAAACATAGCATGGGAGGGGGAGATGGATGATTGATGGGGTGGGAACTCGAACACACGTTTGCTTCTGCGGGCATTACTTGCGATATATGCCCATTCGCATCACTGACACAACATGTTATGTATGTATGTATGTATGTTTTACGAGCTTTGGCTGCATAGTTGGGATTTAATTAGATAACGTTGGAAATATCTATCTTGTCTATTAATTAGTACACGACGAGAGGGGATACTGTACTGTGCATGTGTGCAGATACTTGCCACTTTGAGCAACAACACACGGTGCCCTATTAACCAAATACACATTTTTTATTTTATCTCAGACACATTTATTTGCGAGAGATTGTATTTTAATTTGGTCTCATATATTCAATCTTAATCGACTATCTTTATTGACGTTTTGATCGATCGATTTTAACTTTTTTTCAGACGTAACGCTGATGCGTACATGACTAGTGTCACGAGTCACGTCAACATATCTAATGACAAATGACTAAAATTTTCAAAAATCGTAAATATATGACCGCGATTGAAATTTGTTAACATAGATAACAAAAATTATGAATAATCAGACATGAATAACCAGAAATTACTATATATTTTTTCCCTTTAAAATAAAGAATCTTTTGAACCAAATTAAAACGTTCAGTTAAATCTGAGCATTTTATCATTAATTATTATTGTTATATATATAAAGTAATTTATAATATAATCTGTCTAGCGTATCTAATTGATTTCACAGACACAGCACATGAGCATTCGTGCTTGCATTAAAATAATCTTTCTTTAATAATTAAAAAAAAAGAAAATATTAAGGAAGTGATTAAGCTGAGGTTAAGTGAGGCCTTGACTAGAGTGTCGCTAGCTAGCGCTGTGTGGATTGATGCTGAATTGTTAATGACAAATGTTTGATGCCCATTAATTAATTAATTAAACAACTTGCACTTAGATTGTATAATGTTGCAGATTAACTGTGGATTTATTATATTTAACTACTTCTAATAAATAGTAAATAAATTAGCAAAAAGATTATCTCCTGGAATACTTTGACTTTGACCAAGACCAATCCAATCAAATATTCCAAACAAAAATTTCAAGTTCTCTCGACTTTGCAAAACTCGAGGATCTAATTAATAGTTATTATTATTATTATTATTATTATTATTATTATTATTATTATTATTATTATTATTATTATTATTATTATTATTATTATTATTATTATATAGAAATAAGCAAGATACCACATCTCAATTCATTTGGCATTTATTTATTATTAATCGTATATATAATTTAGTACTTTATTAAAAGAATTATACGTAAAAAAATACACTGTTTTTTTTTTAAAAAAAAAATCCATATCAATTGGTTCACATTAAGCAATCGTTTTTCAAACTTTTATAAAGCTGTATATTAGTGATAATTGAATAAATCTAGATATTTATTGAATCTTCATAAAATTTGGGAATTTGCTCACTAATTGTATACCTTACTATAAGTGATGATTTACAAAATAAAAATAAAATAAAATTATACTATAAAATATAATTTCGAAAAATTCAAAGAATTTGTGGGTCCATTTCACGTGAAGTAGTAGTCGTCCATCTTATCTGTATGTCACCTCATGCATTATCCACGTATAACTGCAGCCTTTTGATGGTCTAAAAAAAATCCTAAAATTATTATTATTAATTAATTAATTTTGAAAAGTTTGGACATCATCATCATTTTTATTTAATATTATAAGTTATAACTATGATTATTTTTTTTTACAAAATTCTTGCATTCTTTGAAGATTTTCTCATAATCCTTTCGGGAACCCGAATTCATATTCTCGTGAGATACGATTCACCATGCTAAATTTTGTTCCTTAATTAATTATCACATTTGAAAATTTATGTTAACACTATAAATTTTAATTTTGAAAATATATTTGTGTATATATATATATTATTCTTACTTTTGCTTATAAGTTTTTTAATGGAAATTAAATTAGTTACGACCGAAACATACATTGAAATAGTGTTTCGGTCGTGACTAATTTAATTTCCATTAAAAAACTTATAAGCAAAAGTAAGAATATGCGTGGAAGATATCTCACTTTTCTTTCTACTGAAATTCATAGTTATTTGAAGTACTGAATTAATGAGTATCATGTAAAAATTTCATGTTAATATTAATAGGAATCTAATCAATCTTATGTACTATACGAATTTTATTTTTTTGGTTATTTATTTGAAAAAAAAACCGTAAAAAGAAAAAAGAAAAATTTGTTCCATATTATATTGATCATTGAATGCAACACTCAACATCGAGCAACAAGTGCCTTTTGTGAATAATGAGGAGGGAACAAATAAAGAGATAGGCAAATAGTGACACACAATAATGGTGGGCAACGCAACACAAACAATTCGTACTCTTCGTAAATGTCAAAACAATCACTCAACTTGATAATATTATACTATATATTATAGTGTACAGTGCAGTGTATGTAAATATATTTTAAAATTTTTTCACTTCCTTCACTTCTCTTTAGGTTCGCATTTACTATGGTAAATACAACTTAACTGGTAGTGCTATTAATTCTATTTCTTTTATATCTATTTGTACTAAATTACTTCTTTCACTTCTCTTTAGGTGCGCATTTACTATGGTAAATACAACTTAACTGGTACGTGCTATTAATTCTATTTCTTTAATTTCTATTTGTACTAAATGTAACTCTAATCCAAAAGCTAGCTAGTTTAAAAAGAGACTGTTACTTAAGTTCATATATATAATTTTCAAAAAAATTAAATCAATTCAATAGATAACGATGAGTCTAGCATTTGATCACATGTTAAGTTTTGTATGATTTTTAAGATTTTGAGCTTCTATAATTTTTAATATCAAACTTATTATGGTATCATTTTTTTGTTGATAATTTTAGTCATTTTACGTCTATAGTGTTATCATGTTAAGTGTCATTACAACAATCTCTGATAAAAATGAGTAAATTTAATTACCAAAAATCGAAAAAAATATATTATTAAGATTGAAATTTGATAATGTAGATGACCAATATCACAGAGAAGCAAATATAAAATATTATATTGTTAAAAAAAATATACAATATTATGAAATTTTCCCAAAAAGATATGAATCATAATATTTTGCTTAAATATATCGTAGCATAACTA
This sequence comes from Henckelia pumila, assembly GCF_033568475.1. Taxonomy (NCBI): domain Eukaryota; kingdom Viridiplantae; phylum Streptophyta; class Magnoliopsida; order Lamiales; family Gesneriaceae; genus Henckelia; species Henckelia pumila. The sequence goes on from NC_133121.1 coordinate 138,060,188, forward strand.
ATTTCTCATAAATATATATAGTGGCCTCGTCGGAGTTGTGTCAATTTGAGCAAAATATATATTGGCTAAGCATCCTTGCGTGGCGCAACAAAATGATTTCATCCTACACAAATAAAATTACAAACATGAAACGCAATGCAAATATCTCAAATCTATTCATTACATAAAACAACCATATCGCTAACTTTATAAGTGAACTTATTCGAGGAAAACAAGCTGGAGTTTCCCATATTTTCACCACATAATATTCTGGGGAAATATTTTTTTTTTGTCATGTATGTTTGTCACTTTGTGATTTCAATCCTTTATATTTTCAGATTTTAGTTTTAGTCCGCTATCTTTATTTTTTTTTTGGCAATTTTAGTCTTTTTTCCGACGTAGCACCAATTCAGTGCTGATGTGGAGATGACGTGTACAGTGTCACGTCAGCATTTTCAAAGAAAAGGGACCAAAATTGCCAAAAATCGGAACATGCAGGACTAAAACTAAAATATGAAAATATAGAAGACCAAAATCGCAAAGTGACAAACATACAAAACCAAATTTACAGTTTTCCCTAATATTCTGTACGAGGCCACTCAAATATCGCACGATAAAACTTGCCACCCTGGAAACGGCTGATGTATTTGCATGCTCTCACTGAAGTAATCACTCCACTTACTCACCATATTGTAAGAAACACAAAATCATTTGAAATTATAAATTTAAAGCAATTATCCCCACCAACAAATTACCGGCCCGATAATCTAGTGTATGGTTTCAAGAATTGAACAGCCTATCATTTACAATTTTTCCATCAAAATAGAAGAAGGAAATTGATACAGACTCCTCAGAATTTGTTATTAGATTTCACTTTGCAACAGTTCACCCTATTCTGGTTGTCACAGGGTTACGGGTTAATTATTTTGACTTCTCTTGAGATTTCTCACAATTACAAAATACCCCTTAATAAATGTGAAAATAACAACTACTTCCTTGATATTTTTATTTATATTATGCTTATATATTACCTCTCCATTTAAAAAATTAATAAAAATAAATTTTATGATATAAAAATTTCTACAATATTTCAAATATACCCTTTAATAATATTATTTATACAAATTATAGTTTTTTTTTAATGTTTTTCATAATTATTTTCTTGAGAATTTTTCATATTTTAATAATCGAAAATTTTGATTTACTAAAAATTATATGTTAACTAAAACACTCTAAAACATTTAGAATATGCCTTTAATTAATATTACTCATATAAATTGTAATTATACTTTTAAAAATTATTTTGCAGAAATATTCATCTTAATTATTTGTATTCGTACAATATTATTTTTTAAAAAAATTATTATTATTTTAATTTGATTACACATAAAATTTAATTGTATTTATTTCAAAATTAGTCATAATAATTATCAAATTTGATTGAATCTTAATTAATTTTATTTTATAAATATTTTTATCTTAAAGTATGAATGTTTTTTATCGTTTAATTTTATTATATAAATCATGAATTACGTGTATGTAAATCTCCAAGTTTCTCTTGAATGTAGGAAACACTACAAAAAAATGTCGGCATTTGTTACGGTTTATATTAAACCGTGGCAAACTTTGCCACGGTTTATCAAAGCCGTGGTAAATTTCAACGGTTAACCAGAACCGTGGCAATTTGCCACGGTTGGTCTAACCGTTGCAATATTTTTGTCACGGTTAATTATAACTGTGACAATTTGCCACGGTTTTTATTTATTCGTGAGCAAACTTTGCCACGTTTAACTTGAACCGTGACAAATTGCCGCGGTTTTTCACACCGTCACCATTTGCCACGGTTAATTTAAAACCGTGGCAAAAGTATTGCAACGGTTTTTTTTAAACCGTGGCAATAGACAACGGTTAAGTTAAAACCGTGGCAAAAATTTTGCCACGGTTTTATTTAACCGTGGCAAATTTCATTCTATGTGTCCAAAATAATTAATTATTTAATATTGTCACGGTTTAAAATAAACTGTGACAATATTGCCACGGTTTATTTAAAACCGTGACAAATCTAATGAAATAATATACATTATACGTTGCCATGGTTGTCTTTTAACCGTGACAAATCTAATTAAATAATATATATTATACGTTGCCACAGTTGTGTTTTAACCGTGAATATATTGCCACGGTTATAGTTAAATCGTGACAATATTGCCACGGTTTTAATTAAATCGTGGCAATAAATAATATATTCTCTCTCCCTGATCCCTTTTCTTCTTTCTCTTCCCTTTTCTTCTTTCCCTACTTCTGCGAAACCCTACCTCCGCCCTCCGTCGCCGCTTGTTTCTGTACATCTATCACTCTAAATAATATGATATTCCAGATATACGTGTTGTAGGCTTCATTTTATTGTAGTTTTTTCATTTTTTCGTTGCCAATTTCACTTGGACTCCGTCGACCTGCCGTCGCCGCCGCCTGCGCATGCCGTCAGGACGCCGTTGTCGTTGCTTCTGGTGAGTCAGTTTATTTTTTAAATTTTTTTATGTATTAATTTGTCTTTGGTGATTTATCAATTAAATGGGGTTTTTTTGTGTTTGTAAGGACACTTTTGTAGCTCTGCCGCCGTCGCCTATCCGCCGCCCGCCGTCATGACGCTGTTGCCGTTAATAATATTAAATATTTATTATTGATTAATAATATATATAAATAAACATTTTTAATATAAAACATTAAAATTTTTCCACGGTTAGGATAAACCGTGAAAACTTTTAATATAAAACATTAAAATATTTCCACGGTTAATTAAATTGTGACAAATTGTGCCACGGTTTAAAACTAACCATGACACATTTTGCCACGGTTTAAGTAAAACCGTGGCAAAAGTTGCCACGGTTTATGGTGACCGTGGAAACTTATTGCCACGGTTGATAAAAAACGTGGCAATACATTGCCACGGTTTTTTTAACCGTGGCAAACGTTTGCCACGATGCTTTTCCTGACGGTTTCAGTAAACCGTGGCAAATTCAATTTTGCCACGGTTTTTGTCACGCTAGAATCGTGGCAAACGCCATTTTTTTTGTAGTGAAAATAATTCGTTATCGTGTTTGAATGCAAGTAGACAAAACTAATCACGATTAACAAAAATGAAACTCGAACAGACCACCATGCACAAGATACTCCTACAGCTTGTGACGGGGATTCAAGAAATTTCTCGCTAAGATTTCGTGGTGGGTGAATCAAATCTGACACTGTATTATTGGATAAAATATAAACAATTGACGAATATCATAAAGTATATATCAACATATAATTGGATTAATTTTACCAAGTTACGCAATTGAAGTAATACAATGTTTTTCATTACAAATCCGATTTTTCAATTATCAATCCTAAATTATTTAGCGAGGTTGAGAATTACGATAAGTTTTCACACTTTTGCGGTATTGGAGTTGGGGTTCCTCAATTTATTGGAGTTGAGGTTCCTCAATTAGATTTTAAAAAAAGGTATGAGGATGAGGATATCAACTCGGTGCTCCGAGGAAGGGGACGAGATATTCTCGATAATCATATACATTTATTATTTTTTTAATAAGATCAAAAACAACATCGAATTTTTAAGCATGATAAACTCAAAAAAATGACTCATAAATTCGATAAAATTTGCAGTTAAAGGACAATATGGAAAGGTGTATATAATTAAAGAAACATATACACGTAGAAATATTGCAGTGTAAGTGTATGAAACTCAAAAATTTTATTGGGAGGTAAATTAAAATTCATTATTTATCATGTTAGATGCACTGATTAAGAACTAACTTTAGTTAGTAATGAAAAAATTTCAATGAAAAGAATGAAAGATAACAATAGCTTGGATGAAGCACCCAATATTCTATTCTTAATTGAGATACAATGTGACAACAAAGAACAATTTAGTATAGTCATGAATTAAGTGACTGTAAATCTCCAAGTTTTTCTCGAAGGTAGGAAAATAATTTTTTATCGTGTTTGAATGCAAATTAGACACAACTAATCGTGATTAACAGAAATGAAACTCGAAGGGTCCACAATGCACGAGATACTCCTACAGCTTGTGCCGAGGATTCAAGAAGTTTCTCGCAAATATTTCGTGGTGGGTGATATCAAATCTGACAATGTAGTTTTGGATAAGATATAAACAATTACGAACATCATAGAAGTACTTATATATCAACATAAAATTTGATTAAATATACCAAGTTACACAATTGAATTAATACAATATTCTTCATTACAAATCCGATTTTCCCATTATAACTCCTAAATTATTTGAGCGAGGGTGAGAATTACGATGAGTTTTTCACTCTTTTGCGGTATTGGATTTGGATATTCCTGAATTATATAATAACTGGTATGAGGACGGGGACTGGAAATCCTCGATAATCATATAGACTGATTATTTTTTTAATAAACTAAAGACGAAATTGAATTTTTACGTATGACAAACTCAAATAAATGACTAATCAATTCGATAAGCTTTGCTCGTAAGGGACAATATGACAAGGTGTATATAATTAAAAGAACGTCTAAACGTAGAGATATTGTAGTATAAGTGTAGGAAAACTCAAAAAACTTATTGGTAGATAAATTAAAATTCATTATTCATCATGTTATATGCACTGATTAAGAACTAACCTAGTTATTTAGTTTTAATTACAAGATTTTAATGACAAGAATGAAAGATACGCATACAGTAGGTTGGATGATTCACTCAATATTTTATCCTTAATTGGGATAAAATACGAAAACATAGAACAATTTAGTATATTCATGAATTACGTGTCTGTAAATCTCCAAGTTTCTCTCAAATGTAGAAAAATAATTTGTTATCGTGTTTGAATGCTAATTAGAAAAAACTAATCGTCATTAACAAAAAAGAAACTCGAAGGACCACCGCGCACAAGATACTCCTGCTGCTTGTGACGGGGATTCAAGAAGTTTCTTGCAAAGATTTCGTGGTGGGTGATATCAAATCTGACAATGTAATGTTGAATAATATATAAACAATTAACGAACATTATAAAAATATATATCAACATATAATTGGATTAATTTTACCAAGTTACGCAATCGAAGTGATACAATGTTCTCCATTACAAATCATATTTTCCAATTATCACTCCTAAATTATTTGAGAGAGTGAGAATTACGATGAGTTTTCAATCTTTTGCAGTATTGGAGTTGGGGTTCCTGAATAAGATAAAAACGGGTATGAGGACGGGGATGGCGACTTGATCCTGTGAGGACGAGGATGGGGACGCGGACGGGGATGAGATATCCTCGATAATCATATAGACTGATTATTATTTTTTAAATAAAATTAAAGACAAAATCGAATTTTTACGTATGAGAAACTCAAAGAAATGACTAATCAATTCGATAAACTTTGCCGGTAAGGGACAATATGACAAGTTGTATATAATTGAAGGAATGTCTAAACGTAGAGATATTGTAGTATAAGTGTATGAAAACTCAAAAAACTTATTGGTAGGTAAATTAAAATTTATTAATATATCATCATGTTAGATGTACTGATTAAGAACTAATCTTAGTTATTTAGTTTTAATGACAAGATTTCAATGACAAGAATGAAAGAGACGCACACAGTAGCTTGGATGATTCACTCAATAGTCAATCCTTAATTGGGATAAAATGTGACAACAAAGAACAATTTAGTATAGTCATGAATTTCGTGGCTGTAAATCTCCAAGTTTCTCTCAAATGTTGGAAAATAATTCGTTATCGTTTTTGAATGCAAATTTGACAAAACTAATTGTGATTAACAAAAATAAAACTCAAACGACCACCGTGCACAAGATACTCCTACAGATTATGACAAGGATTCGAGAAGTTTCTCGCTAAGATTTCGTGGTGGGTGAATCAAATCTGACACTGTATTATTGGATAAAATATAAATAATTGACGAACATCATAAAGTATATATCAGCATATAATTGTATTAATTTTACCAAGTTACGCAATTGAAGTAATACAATGTTTTCCATTACAAATCAAATTTTCCAATTATCGGTCCTAAATTATTTAGCGAGGGTGAGAATTACGATAAGATTTCACACTTTTGCGGTATTGGAGTTGGGGTTCCTCAATTAGATTTAAAAAAAGGGTATGAGGATGAGGATAGGGACTTGGTGCTGCGAGGATGGGGAGGAGATATCCTCGATAATCATATACATTTATTATTATTTTTTAATAATATTAAAAACGACATCGAGTTTTTAAGCATGATAAACTCAAAGAAATGACTCATCAATTCGATAAAATTTGCTGTTAAAGGACAATACGACAAGATGTATATAATTAAAGAAACGTATAGACGTAGAAATATTGCAGTATAAGTGTATGAAACTCAAAAATTTTATTGGGAGGTAAATTAAAATTTATTATTTATCATGTTAGATGTACTGATTAAGAACTAACTTTAGTTAGTAATGAAAAAATTTCAATGAAAAGAATGAAAGATAAGCACATAGTAGCTTGGATGATGCACCCAATATTCTATTCTTAATTGAGATACAATGTGACAACAAAGAACAATATAGTATAGTCATGAATTAAGTGACTGTAAATCTCCAAGTTTTTCTCGAAGGTAGGAAAATAATTTTTTATCGTGTTTGAATGCAAATTAGACACAACTAATCGTGATTAACAGAAATGAAACTCGAAGGGTCCACAATGCACAAGATACTTCTACAGCTTGTGTCGAGGATTCAAGAAGTTTCTCGCAAAGATTTCGTTGTGGGTGATATAAAATTTGACAATGTAGTGTTGGATAAGATATAAAAAATTGACGAACATCATAAAAGTATAAGAGAAAATAAATTGAAGTTTTCGTTAGTCTATAGCATCTTGACTTGATTGGTTAGTTAGTGTTTTCTTCCACATCTCCACGTACAAGCCTCCCCATTTGCAACACCGATTCTTGAAATCTCGCAGTCTTATTCCTTCTTCGTATTAGTTTTCTGGTTTGGAAATGAGTAGCTAAATTTGCATCAATAGGAGAATGTGAGAACGAGGGAAGAGGCGGTAAGAGATGGAGCATTAGGTGTAGACTCAAGAGCCCATAAATTTCAGATTCAAGTGAGGATGAAGATAAGATGGAACAAGAGGTGCACACTCCATAGCCGAGAATTTCAGAATGAGGAAGAAGAGATTTTTGAGAGAAATCAGAAATTCCCAACGGTTAAATGAGAGACATAGATCTAGACTTGTGTTGGTGTACACTATATTAGTATTGGGATTATTTGTGTCGGGTACCCGAACCCGATCGGGTAATAAATATGCTACCCGACACCAACTCGAAAATAAAATTGTCGGGTTCAGGTTCTACCAGAACCCGACAAGTTTAAAAATTATCCGACCCGATCGGGTCGGATTGGGTACGCGATACCTGAGAATAAACGCCCACCCCTAGTGACAACAAAGAACAATTTAGTATAGTCATGAATTATGTGATTGTAAATTTCCAAGTTTCTCTCGAAATTAGAAAAATATTTTGTAATCGTGTTTGAATACAAATTAGATACAACTAATCATGATTAACAAAAATAAAACTCAAAGGGACCACCGTACACAAGATACTCATACAACTTGTGCCAGAGATTCAAGAAGTTTCTCGCAAAGATTTTGTGGTGGGTGATATCAAATCTGACAATGTAGTGTTGAAAAAGATATAAACAATTAACGAAAATCATAGAAGTATGTATCAATATATAATAAGATTAATTTTTTCAAGTTATGCAATTGAAATAATACAACGTTCTCCATTACAAATCCGATTTTCCCATTATCACTCCTAAATTATTTGAGCGAGGGTGAGAATTACGATGAGTTTTTATTCTTTTGCGGTATTGGAGTTGGGGTTCCTCAATTAGATAAAAACGGGTGTAAGGACGAGGATAGAGATTTGGTCCTGCAGGGACGTGGACGAGGACGGGGACGAGAAATCCTAAATAATCATATCTACTGATTATTTTTTAATAATATTAAAGACGATATCGAGTTTTACGTATAAGAAAATAAAAAAAATGACTAATCAATTCCGTAAACTTTGTTGGTAAGGGACAATATGACAAGACATGTATATAATTAAAAGAACGTCTAAACTTAGAGATATTGTAGCATAAGTGAGACGACCCTAACCTCTATACTCAATCAAATAATAAAAGAAAGTACGAATTTTTAAAAAAAATTGTCATGACTTGTTTGTAAATAGACAAGCCACCCTGCCTCAAACCACATGTAAAAACAAAAATGTCATAAATGCGATAAAAGATAACCATAACTCCGAAGTAAAACAACCCCACACGGTTGTAAAGAAAATAGCGATAACAAACTTCGAATCATAAAAAGTAAAACTCCAAGCACAAGGAAAACACATCCTGACTATCATAAAAAGTACACATGTTTAAACCTCTTTATTACAATCATAACTTAGTGCGGAAACATGAAAATAGCAACGGTCGTAGGGCCTTGCACCACCGAAGTGCCTCGTCTCAAAGGTCCTGCCCCTCGGTCCCTACGATCTCATCCTCACCTGGCAAACAAGCAAGCGTAGTGAGTCTAATGGCTCAGCAAGCATAAACAGTATAATAACAAAGATTAAAAACACAGACAGTCATACTCAAAATACGGTACATGCTATACCTTTGAAAGTTTAGCTAAACATGTACATGATGCATGAGGAATAAAACAATCTCCAACAATGAACACATGCAATGAATCTTTTAACTTTTCCTTTCTTAACTATTCATCATGCTTTTTGCTATAAACTAAATAAAATAAGACGAGTCAAAGCAGTTTTGAATCTGAAATTTCAACTTTAAACTTAAACTTAGCTCCTTGAATTGTGACCCTTTGTTTTGATCGATCAATGGCTGTAATGCATTATGTCGGCAAGACGTCAAGATTTTTCTCGACGCGACTTATCCCTTTTTCTTTCATTTTCCTTCATTTGGTAGGGATCCCGATATTTCTCCCGATCTCACTCTACCCGTCTAGTTTGGTAGGGATCCCGGGATGTCTCCCGGTCTCGTTCTACCCGTCTATTTGGCAAGGGAGTGAGGCATCCCCCACCCCACAATACCCTGTCTCGTCACAATCAAATCACCTTGCTCATAAAAATATTTTCCTTTCTTTCTTTGACTTCGACTCAAAATATTTAACATGCAATTAAAGAACGCCTTTCTTTATAACTTCTTGCTCGACCCAAGGCCAAGCCTTTAATAGTAAACACGTGTATGCCTTTTCATGAATGAATGCTCAACACAAAATATGGGTAATGGGTGAATGAGGGTCTGCCCCTAAGTGTCAACCCATTCCTTAACTCTACATCTCACATTCGAGGCAACAACCTGAGCAATCGCACCAAAAATCTCTTAACTCTATCACCCCTTAACCAAATGCGACCCCGCTCGAACCGTCACTCTCCAAACACTCCAAAAAATCCATATGACCAGATTTCAACCTCATTTGACAGCCTATGCAACTTGCCAACAAACCCATTCCGGACAGCCCCCTTTTTGCCCAAAAATTCTGCACCGACACTTCGAATTCAAAAATTCATAACTTATTAAATACTTATCCGAAACGAGCCCATTTTATACCGACATGACCACAACATCATGAACTAGACCTAAAACCAGCCCATGACCTTCCCAGGTCTCTCCCAGAACCTGCCCTGCCCCAAAACCCAACTGCCCTGCCTAAACCAAGCTCACTCAAACACATAACTACCTTGTGAAAACACCTCCAATCATATATCCTTGCCTCTACCACCCATCCAAACCACCAAACACACCAAAAACACTCTCTTCGGACTTATCACAAACACCTTGGCAGCCCTCAAATGCACTTCAACACCACAATTCAAAATTTACTCGATCATACTTCGAAATGCAACAAACTCATAAACATTCAATCATGCTCAATGCAAATCATTAAAATAGTTCAAACTCACATCAATTACAGCCCTTCCACCATATAAATTCGAAATTTTAGACATACAACTTCTGGAATTTTCGAAAATCAACATATGCAATCAATACTGGGTTAATTTCATTCACACCCCCTGTGAAAAGTCTAAAAGGCATAAAACCCCCTGTGTAAAATTAATAGCATGTTAGACCCTATGTTTTTAAAAAAATTAGCATAAAAACCCCTATGAGAGGATATAAATGTGCCCGAGTTTGTATAACATAGGGGTGAAATGTGCTACATTTTAAAAAACTGAGGGATGCATTAGCCTATTAATATTTCTTAGGTGGTTTTATGTCTTTTAGACTTTTCACAGGGGGTGTGAATGCAATTAGCCCACTCAATACTCTTCAACTTTCCAATCACAATCACCATGTAATCTTTTAAACTCAAAGTATACATCAATTTTCGAAAATGACATATCATCATGCTGAAAAATATGAAAAATTCGAAACTTACCAACTGAAAATCTTAAGCATTTCGAAATATGTCGAGAAACAAGAAGGAAAAACTATGTAGCTAACTTGTATGCCCAAAGAAAAGCCAACACTTGCATTGTCTAGCCTTTACCCCAAAAATCAAAAGCAAGAAGGAGGAAGAGAGCTGGGATTTTGGCCAGCTAGGTGAAGACCTCCCAAGGCGGTGCTCCGGTGGCAGCGGCGGCAGCTGGAGGAGGCGGCGGCGGCTAGTTAAAGGGGGGGTCGGCCGAGAGAGTAAAGGGGGAGAGGAGAGGTTAGAGGCGGCTAGGGCTTGCCTTTTAGGTCTAGGGTTTTAAGAAATTGTTTTGTGTTTTATTTTAAGTGTAAAGGTGTATACATATATGTGTAGGTGTAAGTATTAAAGGTGCTAGTACACTTTATAAAAATGCTACACTAGCTAAAACTTTACCTCAACTTCTATGCACCTTTAAAACTCTTAAATTTAAAATCTCAAGTCAAGGTGTTTAAATTAAATCTTTATCAATCCGGGTCTAATAAAATTTCAAATTTTTGAAATGTAAATAAATAATCTCAAGAAAAGGATAAAAGCGGCCTTTAACACCCGAAAAATTCAAAAAGTCAAACTCTCGGTCCAAACCTCCATTTTTCTTATCTAAAATTCTAAAAATTAAAGTCTTGAAAATTAACCGCCGAATCCTCCATCACCGCTTGCCAGAACCGGGAACCTCTTACTCAAGCATTTTTAAATAAATAACTTAACAAATTGAGCAACTCTAGCTCTTAAAGAAAACTAAGCAATTAAATTCAAGACATTCAAAAATATAAATATAAATACTGAAAATTAATTTAGGCATAAATATTTAAATCATGAAAATTTCAGGCACTACAATTCCTCCCTCCCTAATAAGGAATTTCGTCCTCGAAATTAGAACTTACCAAAGAGCTCTGTGTAGTGTGTCCTAATATTTGCTTCCGCTTCCCAAGTGGCCTCTTCCTCCGAGTGATTCATCCATCTCACCTTAATCATCGGAATAGTCTTGTTACGGAGTCTTCTCTCCTATCTCTCCAATATCAGATCAGGTCTTTCCTCATAAGTCATGTGAGGAGATAACTGAAGAGACTCAAAATTCAGCACATGAGAAGGATTCGAGATATACTTCCTTAGCATGGATACGTGGAAAACGTTGTGCACACCAGCCAGATTAGGCGGTAAAGCAACCCTATAGGCTAACGTCCCCACTCTGTCAAGAATCTCGAAAGGCCCAACAAACCTCGGAGCCAATTTACCCTTCTTCCCGAATCTCATCACGCCCTTCAAGGGAGCTACTCGGATAAAGACATGATCACCCACTGAGAACTCCAAGTCTCTCCCCCTATGATCAGCATAACTCTTCTGCCTGTTCTGTGCAGCCCTCATCCTATCACGGATCTTGGCTACAACTTTGGCAGTCTGCTGAACAATCTCCGGTCCTAACTCTGATCTCTCGCCAATATCGGTCCATAAGACCGGTGATCTACAGGGTCTCCCATAGAGTGCCTCATAGGGAGCCATGCCGATAGTGGACTGAAAACTGTTGTTGTATGCGAACTCCACTAGCGGTAGCCTCGACTCCCAACTACCCTGAAAATCAATAACGCAAGCCCTCAAAAGGTCTTCCAAAATCTGAATCACCCTCTCAGACTGGCCATCCGTTTGCGGGTGAAAGGCGGTACTAAATAGAAGCTTCGTACCCAAAGCGGAATGAAGACTCTTCCAAAAAGAAGAAGTAAACCGCGGGTCTCTATCAGACACTATGGAAACAGGGATACCATGTAGTCTGACTATATCCCGGATATACAACTCCGCATACTGAGTCATGGTGAAGGTCTTCCTCAGGCAAAAAGTGCGCCGACTTAGTGAGACGGTCTACAATAACCCAAATAGCATCTGAACCTCTCACTGTCCTCGGCAAGCCAACAACAAAATCCATGGTAATATTCTCCCATTTCCACTTTGGGATAGGGAGTGGCTTAAGCAATCCTGCAGGTCTCTGATGTTCTGCCTTGACCTGCTGGCATGTCCAGCATTCTGACACAAAATGGGTGATTGGTAACTAATGTCGCAGTCGTAGTCTTTCACCAATTCTAGCCATCTCCGTTGTCTCATATTCAATTCCTTCTGGGTAAAGAAATATTTGAGGCTTTTATGGTCGGTGGATATCTTACACTTCTCTCCATAGAGATAGTGTCTCCAAATCTTAAGAGCAAACACCACTGCTGCCAACTCTAGATCATGAGTAGGGTAGTTCTTCTCATGCTCCTTCAACTGCCTAGAGGCATAAGCAATAACCCTATCTTGCTGCATAAGAACTGCTCCCAGTCCCAACTTGGAAGCATCAGTATAAACCACAAAATCACCTTTTTCCCTGATGGCATGGCCAACACTGGTGCCGACGTAAGAGCTTTCTTCAGCACATCAAAGCTCTCTTGGCACTCTGGCCTCCAAACAAATTTGGCACTCTTCTTGGTCAATGCTGTCAAGGGCACAACAATTGACGAAAAGCCCTTGATAAACTTCCGATAGTATCCGGCCAATCCGAGAAAACTGCGGATCTCCGATTCGTTCCTTGGAACAGACCATTCCTTCACTGCTTGAACCTTGGAGGGATCTACGTCCACTCCATCCTTGGAAATGATATGACCCAAGAATGGTACCTTGTCCAACCAAAATTCACACTTGGATAATTTAGCATATAACTTCCGCTCTCGGAGTACTCCTAAGACTGTCCTCAAATGCTGTGAATGATCTTCTCTATTCTTTGAGTAAATGAGGATATCATCAATAAAGAAGATGACAAATTGATCCAAGTATGGCTGGAACACACGGTTCATGAGATCCATGAAGACCGCGGGCGCGTTCGTCATCCCGAACGGCATCACAAGGAACTCTTAGTGTCCATAACGAGTCCTAAGCGCTGTCTTGCACGCATCAGACTCCTTCACCTTCAATTGGTGATAACCTGAACGGAGATCAATCTTCGAAAATACTGCGGCACCTTGCAACTGATCAAAGAGATCCTCAATCCTAGGAAGGGGGTACTTGTTCTTCACTGTTACCCCGTTCAACCCTCGATAGTCTATGCACAGCCTTAGACTCTCGGTGCACCCCATGGAGAAAAGCTAGGGCGTATGAATCCTTTATCAAGCAACTCTTGAATCTGCTCTTTCAATTCCCTCATTTTTGTGGGAGCCAATCTGTAGGGTGCCTTAGAAATTGGCACGGTATCGGGAACCAGATCTATAGAGAACTCAACTTCTCTATCAGGCGGAATGCCCGTAACATCCTCAGGAAAAACATCCTCAAAATCCCTGACCACGTCCACATCTGAAATGGTCGGACGTGCTGACAGCTCTGTCAAAGATAAGCTGGCTAGTAACAACTCACATCCATCAAGCTCGAGTTGCCTAGCTTGCACGGAGGATATGATTCGGGCCTTCCTCAAACTCCTAACTGCCTCAAACCAGAAGGGTTCCTCCCCTTCAGGTCTAACTAGCACTGCTATGCTCTGGAAATCAATCACCACTGAATTCTTTGTCATCCAATCCATCCCAAGTATCATATCGAACTCGGGCATAGGCAAAACTATGAAGTCTGCCACCACTGATTGTCCCTGCAATAGAAGCTCAAGATTCCTCACGAGTCTACTGGTGGATAACTCTTCCCCTGATGGGATAGTCACTGCAAATCCAATCTCCAAAATCTCGTACGGAATACCCCTACTAAGGACAAAAGTCTTCGAAATAAAGGAGTGTGTAGCCCCCGAGTCTAACAAGGCTCTAGTGGCCACACCGGCTACAACAATTCTTCCTGCAATAAAGGGGGTTACCTCCACGGAAAGATTGAAATTAAATAACACCAGTTCTACTCAGACTCGTTCAAGGTCATCAAACTCTAAATGAATAAAGCAAATATTCATACAGTCAAATCCCTCAACAAGCCATATACCACAAAATAAAAACCCGAATATGGGAACTTAAATTCGTATACATCAATGAGCCACTTAAATTACTCTAAGCTTAAAGCTTAAAAGGTTACCTGTGATAAGTGTAGTGTCTGGGTCGGCCTCCTCGGCCTGCATCACGAACACACGACCATGCACAGGCCTCCTCAACTCTGGGAAATCCATCGCCGCATGATCCGGCTTCTTGCACTTGAAACACAGCCCTGTGATAAGTGCATTTTGTATGCATTATTTCATGTTATTTTTATGTCTATTTTGTGTGCATTCATATTATTTTTATGTGTTTTTATGTGTTTTAGTGCATGTGTGTGTATTTCACTCCTTGGGTTAATTTTTAGGAAAATGGAATTTTGAAGAGTGAATTACGGAGCAGCCTTGATCTAAAAATCATA